>NC_044310.1:29197252-29499270 GCF_007474595.2 Lynx canadensis
TTTCCTCCACCAGCTCCCCCATCCCTCCCCGTCTCTCCCAGATCCCTCGGGCAACCCCAAATTCCACGCACCGTTCAACTCTCTTTTGGCTTTACTAGCTCTTTCCAGACCGTGCCCTGGGGTGGGGCCTTCTTCCTTCGCTAAGTGATTTCCCTTTTTCTACATGAAGGCAGCTGCTTTAGACAGATTTTGTGTGTGTGTGTTCTTCTGCTGTGTGGGTGGGCTAAGTTGGATTCAAAAGGTGGTCGTGCGGATATTAAACGTGGTAGTTGAGATGGCCCGGAACAATATGGAGAACGTTGTAGGTCACCTGCTAAGATCCCATACGCTAGCTTCTGGGAATCAATTCTGTAGAAACATTTGCACAGACGTACGAATATATATGTACAATGGCACTGTAGCACTACTTACCATAAACATTGGAAATACCCTAATTGCCTGGCAATGGAGTTATGAGTAAAATAAGCAATGGGATGTATATAGTTGTGGAAAAGATAGAAGCGGGTCTCTGTACGTACTGACGTGGAAATATGTATACAACATTGTTAAGTGGAAGAGTTGCAAAACAGGGTGTATATATATATATATATATACACACTTTGTAAAGAAGTTTTAAAGAGTACGTATATGTGTATGAGTGCATGCTTACAGATACAGAAAAATATCTGGAAAGACACGCCTTAAATGGTTAATAGTGTCAATCTTAGAGGTTGATGGGTGTCAGTGTGTGGGGAGAAAATGTTCCCTTTTTAACATCATATATTCCTGAGTTGTTCTAATTTCTTACCATGAGCATGCATTGCTTATGTAATTTTAAAAAAAAAACCAATAATTTCTACAAAGAGAAAATGTTTACGACACAATGCCAAATACGAATGGTAGAATATAAAAACGGTTTACATGCAGGGGTTATGAGTCTAGAGAAACCTGCATCTAGGTGGACGGGAATGGAATAAGAAGGAACATCCCAGAAGAAGTGACTGGTGGTTCAGGGCAAGGTCCAGGGAGAGTTCTTTCTCCTCTTCCAGAAGGCTGGGCAGGGCTCAGGTCTGGGACATCTCAAATTCCTCCCAGTCCCTCCCCTCATTACGTCCCCTAGCCCGTGTTCCTATCACTGGCAAGTGGCAGTGGGTATCAACTATTCAATTATTTTCAAATAGTTGAGCTTGGGTCTGGATTGAATAAATCACATTGATGCCAATTTCCAGGGAAGTCCTTTCATATTTTATGATTCGCCCCCACCCTTCCCCCCTTCCTTCCTCGTGCTCCTGTTAATGAACCTGGAGACTGTGAATACTATTCGGCCGTCCCCACTGCTAAGCCCCAGATGGAAATGCTGCCTGCCGAAAGCATCGTGGCTCTGAGTTTTTTCCTCTCCCTCCTCGCAGTCCTGGGGAAATTGATATGCAGGCAGGATTATGCTTTGTTTAAAGCTCAGCCCTGGCTTCTGAAAGAATACATTATCCAAATCGGTGCATGTGGTTGAAATTCTGCAAAACTCAGTTGTGACACACGTGGCTTGCCAATGAGGTGTCCGGCCGGGTCTCGGGCAGCATAAATGCCCAGGATCAGAGAGTATAACCGTGGAAAACCATCCACTGGGGAATATGCCTGGAGTCAATAATTTATCCTGCTGCTGGTGGAAGGTAGGCCTACCGCGTAGCTCATGTGCCATCAGCTCCCAGCCCTGCGGACGGCCACTCTTCCTTCTCTCCAGCTTCTGTAGAATTCAGATTCGTTCAAAGAATGGCTGGAACATGAACATGGAAACCAGAGGGCTTTTTTTTTCTCTCTCTCTCCT
The DNA here is from genome assembly GCF_007474595.2 of Lynx canadensis. NCBI lineage: Eukaryota > Metazoa > Chordata > Mammalia > Carnivora > Felidae > Lynx > Lynx canadensis. The sequence continues at coordinate 29,199,054 of NC_044310.1, forward strand.
TTCTCTTTTTATTTTGTAAACAGGTTTCAAAGGAACCCAGTCGGAATTGGAATTTGGTATTCTGGAACTACAAGAGAGAGGACTGGATTAGCCACGTGCTTGCCAGCCCCTCCTCCGATCTTGAATCCTGTCCGTGACGAGGGCACCGGGGGAACGACTCATCGGTGATAATTTGGGAGCCACTGCAGTCCCACTTGGTCTTTAAATGTTAGACTTTTAATGATTTAGGAACCAAAAGAATAACTAAGGAGCCCAGCAGTCATTATCTCAAATAATGAGACTTTTTAATGCAAAATCAATGTTTGTTATAATGAAAATAGATTCCTCAGCTCCTGCAGGGCCAAATGTACAAATCTTTTCTGCTGTTAAATAAAATGTGACGGCTCATTTTCAGGAGGATGGTGAGCATTTTTATTCAAGAGTAAAAATAAAATGTCAGAACTTATTTACTTTTATTAAGTGCTCATTCTCAATCAGATACTCTAATCAATATCTAATTGGAGGCGAGGAAACGGAAAATAATTTTTATGCCAACTTGGGGAAGGGAAGGAAAGCAGAAGTAAAGAAGGTGAGAGAGAGAGAGAGAGTCGGAGAGCACATTTTCAGTCATCATAATAGCAAATACTAACCAAGCAGATGCATAGCACCCGGGCTGCGCTAAATGCTTTACTGGTGTTGTATCGGATACGTTCTCGTGAATCCTGTGAGATGGGCACTCTGTGGTCCCCATTTACAGATGACAACACAGGCTCATGTTTATTGTGCAGTGGAGCTGGGGTTGAAAGCCAGGTCTGTCTGACCCCTCCTTCCTAGGTCTTACTGATTCTATCCGTCCCCCTCTACCTTTTTAGAAAATGTCTTTTATTTCATTTTTTTTAAATGAGTCATTCTTGAGAGGTTAGTTTTACCAATAGAGGTTTTACTCCTATGACCATTGAAACTGTAAACGGAAAACAGTTTTCAAGGGTAAATGTTTTCTGCAAAAATAGTGCATACCTCTCTGTTTCGGGAAACAGAGTGCATTGAACGCTACTTAACTTTGGTTTCCAGACTCAACTCTGATGTGAGGCATCCCTAGTCTAACAGGAGAGACAAAACACGCAAAGAAGTGAGTTGAAATCCTGGCTCTACTGCCTGGTCCTGGGTACTTTGGGTAAGCCTTTTGCTCTCCCTGTGAGAGGCTGGACCTTGAAATGCTCTGGGATTTTAAATTATAGGGAGATTGACTATATCAGTTTAAGGAAGACACTCCCAAGCATTAGAGTTATCTGAAAAATGTCTGGGCTGCCTCAGGAGGAAGAGAACATCCCATTCCAGGAGGTGTTCGATCACCTCCAGGATTTAGAGGATAAGGAATTAGATTAGCTGTCTTCCAGGTGGGCCAGCAGACTTTTTCTATGAAGGATCAGAAAGTAACTACTTTAGGCTTTGCAGGCCCTAGTGACTTGCCCATCCTGCTGTGGAGCAAAAGCCGCCAAAGACAGTATGCAAAGGAGTGAGTGTGGCTGTGTTCCAATAAAACTTTATTTACCAAAACGGGTGAAGGGCCAGTGCAGGTCATGATTTGCCAACACCTGTTTTAGGCTCGTCTAATTAGAAACCCGATTCTCTTCTTGTTCCTTTAGTCACTGTGCTGGGCTGATCGCTGACACCTGGGCCGGCCATCGACAATAATAACGAGTTCATTCTTACCTAATTCTTATTATGTGCCGGGCACCTTTCCAAGCTCTTTATAGACATGAATTCCTTCACTGTTCACAACAGTCTTTTAGTGTGGGTACCAATATTATTATTATTATTATTATTATTATTATTCCCATTTTACATGATGCTACTGAGGCACAGGGGAGTTCAGTAGCTCAGGGCTCATGCAGCTGGTAAGACGTGGAGCTGGCTGTAAACACAGGCGGTGTAGCTTCAGCGTCTGTGCTCCCAACCTCTATGCCACCTGGCTTTTACTATACCACCTGGGGTAAGTCACTGGTCCTCACAAAATGACAAATCTCACCCCATAGCCTACCAGCCTTGCCACCTTGGGCAAGGCAGCCACCCTCTCTGCGTTTTGGCTTCCTTGCCAGACAGCGGGGATCATGATGTTTATCACGCGGGGCTCGTGTGAGTCTGCACGGGATTGTGAAACGCCTTGCTGCGGGCCTGGAACGCAGCAGGTGCTGAGAATGTCACCTGCTGCCTCCCCCGTGGCCATTTCTGGAGAACCCAGCGATTGCTGAGAAACAGAGGGGCCCCGTCCTAGCGATCGAAGTGACGTGCTCCCACCGTCTCCTCTAGTTTTTGTTAAAAAAGCATTGTTTTAGAAGAGTTTGTGGTCAAATTTTATTTTTCCTGTAAGGAAGTGCTCAGACTCTCGCTGGTGGGTGGATGGCGTGAATGATGCCCTCATCAGGGGCCTGAATCTCTCTGGAGTTGCTTCTATGGGGGGACCCTTGTGGAGTCTGCTCTGGGAACTCTGGCCCCAGGTTCTGGCCACTCCAGCCAGGAGCCAGACAAACATGGGGAACAGCCCTTTGGGCATCACACCATGAGATAAGGAATGTAAAGCGTTGATCTATTACCTGGTGGGTATCCAGTCCAGGGGTGGCTTCTGTCTCTATTGAAACGTATCAAGTGCTCCCTTGATGCTAGGCCCCGCGCTCAGGATTTTTCGTACATTACTTCATTTTAGCTCCGTTGTCATTTTCTATTATTATTATTATTATTATTATTCCCATTTTGCAGAGAAGGAAACTAAGGCTCAGGGGTATTAACATAGTTCCCTGAGATCACGGTTTAGTAGTGGAGCCACCATGAGCCCCTAAGAAGCCCGGGTCTAGAGCCTGCCCCTTAATCCCCTTTGCTGTATCTGTTGTGGCAGCAAATCCTATAGTTTCTACCTGAAAACCACACCCCAAACCCAACTTCTTGTCATTCCACAGCTACTACCCTGGGCCAGGATTACGGGAATAGCCTGCCAACTAGTCTTCCTGATTTTATTCTTGTATCTCCCGCCATATTTTCTTCTCAAAATACTAGTCCATATGATCCTTTTCTAAAAAACTCAGCTCTATGGAGGTATAATTTACATACAATAAAACTCACTAATTTGAAGCTTACAATCCAATGGGTTTTGACAAATATAAAGTTCACCATCACTGCAACGAGGATATGGTATGTCTCCATGAGTGTGTGTTTTTAAGAAAAATTTTCAGTTCGACCATGTCACTCAACATTCTCTGAGGGTTCCCATCCCCCTCAAGTAAAAGTCAAAATTCTTATAATGTCCGAGAGTGCTCTGGCAAAGGAAAGACTATGTATTTACCAAATCTTTCATTTTCCTCCTGGGCACGAAGGCGGCCATGTTTCTTACCGTCCGTGCAAGAAGGTGGGGTCATATGACTAGCTCAGGCCACCGGAGAATGGAAAGAAGTGGCGTCCACCTCGGCTAGTCCAGGGGGCCTGAAGTTTCTAGAAAGATTTCCACTGTTTCTCTCCTCCCATTGCCAGCTGGATGTGGAAGATGTCAAAGGGCATTCTGAGTCCCGGAGGATTGGGAGTCACTAGAAAGATGAGTTGAGCCCACATCGGGCTGGGATTTGAGAAGAGAGACATCTTTACTCTGGTGAGCCTGAGATTTTGGAGGAGTTAGTGGCACAGCAGCAAGTGTTGACTCTGAGGAATATAAAGGCTCTGATTATTCTGCCTTGTGCCACACCTCTGACCTCATCACCCTGAATTCTCTCCATTCTAGCCATACTTGTTCCCGCCTCAGGGTCTTTGCACTTGCTGTTCGTGATAGGCTGAATAATGGTCTCTGAAAAGATATCCACATCCTAATTTCTGGAACCTGTGAATGTCACCTTATGTGGCAGAAGGGACTTGGCAGATATGATTAAGTGAAGGATGTTGAAATGGAGAGATTATTCTGGATTATTCCAGGTGAGTCCAACATAATCACATGTGTTCTTATAGGAGGGAGGCAGAGGGGGATTTGACTAGAGGAGAGGACAAAGCATGTGGTGATGGAAGCAGAGCCTGCAATGACGGGGCCAGGAGCCAAGGAATGCCAAGGCATGCTGGCCACTACTAGAAGCCGGAAGAGAAAAGGAGTGGATTCTTCCCTGGAGCCTGCAGAAGGAACCAGTTTTTGTCACCTTGATTTTAGCTCTGGAAGATGTATTTCAGACTCTTGGCCTGCAGAACTATGAGAATCAATTTCTGTTGTGTTAGCCACTATGTGGCTCCCCCCACCCCTTTTTAGTAGCGGCAGCTGGAAACTCACACATTGTTCCTTCTGTCTGAAATGGTCCTCCCTGGACAGCCGAATAGCTGAATGGCTGCCCCCTTTACCTCTGTTATGACTTTGTTCAAATATTTGTCACCTTCTCAACGAGGCATTCCCTGGCTAATCGATTTAAGACAGCACCCCTCCCCCCTTCTCCCTTTTTCCATCTCCAGAGAACTTAATAATGTCTGACTTACCATATTCTACTGATTTATTTTGCTTACTTCCTCTTCTCATTAGAATGTAAGCTCCAGTAACAGCAGGACCTTTATCTATTTTAGCCATGGTTTTATTCCCTAGAACAGTGCCTGGCACACAGTAAGCACACAGGGAAAATTTATTGAATGAATGAATCAGTAAATGGACGAGACCCATTGGATGGGGGAAATGTACGTCCTCAAAGGGCCAGCCAGGTGTTCAGTGTTTAGGGCCCTTTGGAGAGGTCATAGGCTTAGTGGCCCATTCATTGACCCTTTCCTAAGTATCCCCTGGGTATGGCACTCTGTAGGATTTTGCTCCCTTGGGGCCAGGACGTAAGTCTCACTTGCAGATTAGGATCATACAGAATGGGGTCAGCACCATGGAGAGGCACAGCTGGGGAGCACAGAGGAAAGTGGGGTGATTCCTGGAAAGTGGGGTGATTCCTCCATCCAGATGGGTGGAGAAGGTCATGGATCAGGGAGGGGAGAGGCTACTCAGGCAGAGACCGAAGTGAGTAAAGGCCCAGAAGGGGGTCATAGTGGGGATGCGCTGGGACATCCTAGCAGTTTCCTTTCATAGAAGTAGAGAGTGTGGAGGGTGGGGGAGAATTGTGAGGGGCTGGAGGGGTAGGCAGGAGCTAGATCAGATCCGGCCATAAATGTCACTCCAAGAAAAACAGACTTCATTCTGCAGGGGATGGTGGGGGGTATTAAGGGTTATTAAAGGAGTATTCAAAAAGGAGAAAAATATACCTGTAATTTTAACATCAGACCTTACCAACCATCTCCACTTCTCCGAGAGCCCTTCTGGGGGCCTGCCTGTGTGAGTGTCCTGTGGCATTGTGGGGCTTTCCAGTCCCTGCCCTTGTCAGTCCTCACATAGCCCCATCCACTGACCAGCGGGTCCCTGAGGGCCCCTTGACCTGCCTTGGGGCTGGCTTTTCCTTGCTGCACTCTCTCTCTCTCTGGGCATGGAGGTGGCCCCAGGCCAGGCTTCAGAATTCAGAATGAGAAAGTCATCTCTCTGAGTCATGAAGTAGCTGAGAAAGCCTCACTGCACTGTGAAGAGCAGAGCAGGAGTGACACTCATCTGCCTAGAACCTTCTGCACAGCATGGACTGGCTCCACAGTACTGATTTTCCATGCTAATGGAATAGCTGTCCATAGGTTCCCGCACGGGGCTGGGAGTCTACATACAGGACTCTGTGAAACCGTAGGACAACCAGAGAATGTCGGGCTAGCTCCCCATCTTCCAGATTAGGAGACTGTGGCTTTGGAAGGTCCCCAACAAGTGCCAGAGCCTCAGATTGGAAGTCAGCCTGCCTAGCCCAAAGTTTAGGTTCCTGAGAGCTGTGTAACATTCTACGCCACCTGCACGGCATCTTAAACTGGGGTCCGTGGATGAATCTGTGGGGTTTGTGAATGGGAATGGGAGAAACAATTACATCTTATTTTCACAACCTCTCCCTGGAATGTGGGCCACAAGCCGCAGGGGACCCTGTAGGGCCAGAGAAATCACCAATGTTAACGGTTCTTTCAACTACCTTGAGATATCATTTGTACTACCTAATAATTATAGTTGTTCTAAGAGCACCACTAGATTTTACTACTTCATACATTAATAAATAAGCTGTTATACTTCCATTTCACAGATTCAATTTTTAATATTTTGATATCTCTATTTCAAGACAATTGGCTCTCCGTGTAATCCTAGGATTTGGTTTCCTGCATTTTATTATTATTATTAGTATTTGTTTATTTACTTATTTTGAGAGAGAGAGAGAGAGAGAGAGAGAGAGAGAGAGGAGAGAGAGAGATCACAAGCAGGGGAGGGGCAGAGAGAGTGGGAGAGACAGAATCCCAAGCAGGCTCTACGCTGTCAGTGCAGGAGCTAAAACCCATGACCCGTGAGATCATGACCTGAGCCGAAGCCAAGAGTCGGATGCTTAACAGACTGAGCCACCCAGGAGCCCCTATTTTATGATTATTTTTAAAAGATTTTATTTTTAAGTAATCTCTACACCCAACGTGGGGCTCAAACTCACGACCCTAAGATCGAGAGTTGCGTGCTCCTTCAACTGAGCCAGGCAGGCACCCCTGTTTCTGCATTTTAAAACCTCATTCTGAGGCTGTGTGTTCAGATGTCCTCTTGTCCCATCTCCTTGAATCCTCACGATGATCCCCACGAGGTAGGTATTACCACTCTATTTCATAGATGAGGAGACGGGTTCAGGGGTTTGTCCAAGATCACTCAGCTGAGGCAGAGTGAGGATCTGAACCCAGGTCCCATCTTCCCAGTGATCCAACTCCCTTTAGGATCTGTCCCCTCTTCCCTCTTATTCTCGAGCTTGGGCCCCAGGATCCAGGTTTGTATGTGTTTGGCAAGAGTAAAAGAAGAGACGCTAGAGCCCCATGTTCCTGAAAGTCCTTTTGCCTTCCTTCCCCAGCATCCCACCTTTACCACACCATCCGCCCGGGAGCCTATCCGGACTAGTCACATCATCCCTTAATCCTTTTCCCTGTTAGCCACCACAAAAGTCCCTAGTGACCCCTCAGCCCCTGTTGTCCAGTCTCCATTTGGCTCTGTATTTCCACCAGTGTGACCCTCACCCCCTCCCTCCCTCCTTTCTATGGTTCATCATCAACAAAGCATTCTATGCCCTCATGCTGGCCCCCGAATAATCCCCTTCGTACTTCAGTGGAAACCACGCTTCCCACCGAGGACACCGAGGACACAGCCTCGAGGACACCGCAGTCCTCTCGAGGGGTGGCTTCCTGTCCCAGCAGCCCTTGAACCACTAGGCCTGGGCAGTAGGGGAGGTATCCTCCTCGCTCGTCGCTGTCACTTTCAGAATGTCCCTATTTTCATGTCCTCCCCAAACTGCTGCTTTGAAGTCATGACACCAAACCATCGCCCTTTGATTCTCTTCCTTGTTGCAGCCACCTGTAGAACCCTCGTCACCCCCATTCCTGTCCTGGAAGATTTACAAATTCTGGTCTGCTGTTTCTCCAGCAAGACCCTGTCACAGTCCTTGGTGATTTCCATCTCCACAGAGAGGATCCTTCTTACAGCCTTTCTTCCCCCTTCCCTCACCTCCTTTCTCCTTCTTATCTCTGTTTTGTTTTTGTTTTTGTTTTTGTTTTTAAGAGAGAGAAGACAGAGAATCTTAAGCAGACTCCACACTCAGCACGGCGCCTGTCCCGGGGCTTGATCTCACAACTGTGAGGTCATGACGCGAGCCGAAATCAAGAGTCAAATGCTTAAGAGACTGAACCACCCAGAAGCCCCTTATCTCTGTCTTTCAGTCCCAAGGTCATCTATTAATGCTTACTTTAATAATAATGGTATCCCCTCCAAAATCTTGAGCAAAATCTTAATTTACTTTTTGAACACCTCTGCAGTACCCCCCCCCCCCGCCCCTGCTTTGGGTGGTGTCACTTCATGGTCTTCAGGCGAGAGGAAGCTGCCCCTCACAGGTAAAAGGTGGCAGGGTGGGGAGGGGGGAGCAGGGGCTGCTTCCTCTGGCACAGAGGGCACAGGTGGTATTTGAGGCTCCAGACTTTTAGGCTCATCTCCTCAAATATCCTCATCCCGCATGTCAGGGTCCCACTCTTGGCCTGTCACAGACTTTAAGGACACCTGTGACACCATGCATTCATCTCCGTGGCATTTCTCCTTCTTAATAATCAATCAAAGTTATTCAGTCAAATCCTGGGCCCAGTTTTCAACCCTGTACCAGCAGGAGATGAACCTCCTTTAAGGATGCCATGGGACCCTGTGGCTTTCAAAGCATATTGTAAGCTGTCACTTAGCTTCACTGGGCCCACCATTTTATTTTTGCAAGGCTTTCAAGCCAGCCCTCACCATGAGCCTTATAACCTCCTCCAGACTGATCAAGCCCCAAAGCCACTCAATATCCCAATGCCTCACCTCCTTGTACCACAGATTAGGGTCTAGATTTGCGGGGCAGCTGGGTGGCTCAGTCGGTTAAGCGTCCGATTCTTGGTTTCAGCTCAGGTCATGATCTCACAGGTTTGTGAGATCAAGCCCTGCATCTGGCTCTGTGATGGCAGCACGGAGCCTGCTTGGGATTCTCTCTCTCTCTCCGTCTCTCTGCTCCCCACCGGCCCTCTGCTCTCACTTTCCCTCTCTCTTGCAAAGTAAATAATAAACTTAAAAAAGGTCAGTATTTGCAAAGCCCTACATGCCAGCGTTCTCCACTCCACTTCCCACCAGCATGTGGGTCCCCACTGTGCTCAGACGGACAGGCAATCCAACCATTAAACCCCACTCTGAAGGTCTGTTTTCTAGGACCACGCCTCCTACCAAGTGCCTGAGCCCTGGTGCCCAGGAAACAGAGCCAGAGACAAAAGCTTTTCTGATCACACTAATGGCAAGTGCAATCCCAGGATGGCAAGAGTGAAGGAAGGGGAGAGTAAGGCAGGGAGAGGGGGAGAGGCGGACGTACGGAAGTACAGGAGTGAGCTTTGCGAAACACAGTCTTTACCCGGTGCAGCTCCGGCTGTTCTCAGGCACATCTTCTTGTGGGCAGGACCACACAAGCTCTCTGAATAGACTGGCACACATCTAGTGATAGGAGAGCTTAGAGAGGGAGTTTCTCCGCAGGCTTCCGCCCATCTCCTGTCCAAGTTGTCAGCTCTCCTACTCTGCTGGGTTGTGTCACCCACCCCTTTGATGGCCCTGAAGAAATGAGAAGCCATGCCTTTTGGTGTGGTGTTTCTCTGGGTGCGGAAGTGGTAGGAGGACCCGGGGGATTCCTGGTACCCTACCATTTACTGAGCATGGCCATACATATCGGGAGCTGTGCCCAGCCCTATCATGCTTTGTGGAGCCACAGGCCCCGAAAGGGTGTCTGGCTGGAGAACTGCCAGGTCCCTGAGGATGTGCTGGAACACTGCCCATCCCAGTTGCAGGGCTGGGAACGTGGTGGCAACTGGAGCAGAACAAGAAGTCAAGGACGCTAGAGACTGCCAGGCCAAGAGCACCTGAGGTCACACGCGGGAGGTTCTGAGACACCCTGGGAAACAAAGCCAGATCATGCCCTTCCTCAGCTCAGAACCAGCACACCTCCCAGTGGCCACAGAACTCACCGGTCCGACCTCTACTGCTGTTTCCCACGTGGCTCTCATGCCACAATGGCATGGAGCCCCCTGCTTTTCCTCAAACCCACCATGCCCTCTCTCCTTGGAACCTGCTCTTCTCTGCCTGAAGAGCTCCTCCCTCGCCCCCCTGACTTCCTGTCTCCTCAATCCCCTGCGCGCGGGTCTTGCAACAGACGTCACTTTGACTCTGAGCCTCTGACCACCCTTACAGGAAAGAGTACTTGGTTCTCTGGCCTCACCACAGTGTGATGTCCTGACATCTTCTACATTTCTTGTCTCTTTGGATCTTGGCTGTTTCTTTCTTTCTTTCTTTTTTTTTAATTTGTTTTTAATGTTTATTTTTGAGACAGAGAAACACAGAGCATGAGCTGGTGAGGGGCAGAGAGAGAGAGGAGGAGACACAGAATCTGAAGCAGACTCCAGGCTCCGAGCCGTCAGCACAGAGCCCGACGCGGGGCTTGAACTCACAAGGAGTGGGATCATGACCTGAGCTGAAGTCAGACGCCTAACTGACCGAGCCACCCGGGCGCCCCTGGGTGTTTCTTTTCTGTCTTCTCTGAACTAGAAGGTACACTCCACGAGGCGGGGCTTTTTCAGTTGTTCCCAGCACCTGTAACAGAGCTCGGCACATAGTAGGTGCACCATAAATCTTTGGTTGAATGAACGAGTAAGTAGGAGAGTGACAGCTACACGACCTCCATTCTCCAATCATGACCCACAGGCCAGAAAGAACCCCCGATCTAAGGCAGCCCTATCAGACTTTCTCTCCAGATCATTTGAAATTGGGCTTGAGGGCTGGGGAGGTTCGGCCAGGGGCAGAAATTCGAGGACTGTGGGGGTGGCACCTTCCACCATGCGCCAAGCAAGCAGGAAGAGCTGGTGTGGAGAGAGGAAATTCAAGGAGACCTGCGGAGAATGGAGAGAGCCTTGTGCTGATTCTGTTCCACCCTGGAGTCCAGAGATACCCTGGGACCTTATAATAAATCCCTCCTTTCTGCTTAAGTTACCTAGGGTGGTTTTATTTTTATTTGCAATTAAAGTCTTCAGCATCAGCTCTGCCATTTACTGAGCATTTCTACACGTGTCAGGAGCTGTGCTGAACCTTATCATGTTTTGTGGGACTTGAGCAGGGTACTGCCTGGTGCGGCCACACAGGGCCACTGGACCACGCACAGCACCCTGGTTAGTGCACAGCCCTCGATGGGCGAGAGTTTTCCCTGCCAATTTCCAATGCAGCTGCTCTGAGGCTGCCCTGAGGTCTTTTCCTGGCACCCAGGGGGTGCCCCAGCTGCCCCAGAGCCCCAGGCCTCTTCTCCTCACCCTGGCACATGCCCCCTCTCCACCCCCCTCCCCCCCCAGCTGTCACCACATGCTCTCTGCTCCCTGTCACCTCTGTGCCTGAGGCTCCAGGTCTCAGCAAGGCTCTGGCTCCCGTTTCCTCGCCCCCTCTCCCGACCCAGCTCAGGCCCACCCAGTGTCTGGCTCCTTCTCCTCGGCCTCCTGAGCACCACAGTCCCCTCCCCCCAGGCCTGACCCCAGAGAAGGGAATCTATTGTCCTCCTCCATCCCAGCCAATCCCCAGCCAGACCTGACAGCTCCCCCATTATGGATGCACATTTACAAACAGCTCATTTACATAGAACACAAGGGAACCGCTTCTGTCTTCAGAAAAAAGGAGCCTCCCGGTCACCTAGATGGGGTGGATCCTGAGATGAGCCTCCTGCCCCTTCCTCCCTTTTTCTGGGCAACTAGGCCAGGGGTGGGGGTGGGGCCGGATGAACTCAGGCTAAACAAAAAAGAGGTGGGATGTTGGGCAGGTAGGTGCTATTCAGCCTGCATTTATTTATTTGTTCCTTTTTTAGAACAATTTTATTTCTTATCTACATATGCCCTTGTGAAACTTCCCGGCCTGTTTTTTCATTCCATGCAGTCCCCAGCCCGCCCTGTTACCCTGTCCTCCCCCTTCCCTCCCGACTCCCCCAGCACCATCCAGTTTTTATTTCAAAGACCAGCGATCATGGAGCAGAAAGGCAGGAGATGCTGTGGGGAAGAGGAGGGGCTTTGGAGTCAAGAAGCCCCCTGTTTGAATCTCAGCGCCATGTTTAACAAAGGACTCTTTCGGGGCCTCAGTTTCCCCCCTGGTTCTGCCGGGATAATAATATCAATTGCATTGAGAGCATTTGAGGAGAGAGGGAGCATAAAGCACTTGCCATTGTGCTGGGTGGAGGATAAAGGTCTGTAAGTGGTGGTTACAGGACTAAGGTTTAGGAAACAGAAATATTCGACCACATGCCCCATCCTGGCCCCTCCCCGCATCCTTCCAAAAGACCATCTCTTGCTCTGACCCAGGCACAAGCAGATACCTGCCCCCAGCCGCTTGCAGAGGATACGGGCCCTTCGTGGGAACTGCTCCTCTCTTCTTGTTCTGTCCTTTATCTGTTTGTTCCTTCTTTTCCCACTACCGTCCCCCCACCCCACCCCCCGCCCGCCCCAAGAGGGTGACGGTCATGGACCATGGTGGGGAGGGGCAGGGAGGGTTGGGAGATGATAGTGCCACATATTATGCTAAGCTCTGCGCATCCGCAATCTGATTTAATCACCAACATTGTGCACTCATGGCAGGCATTTCCCACTAAGCCCTGGAAAGTTCTCAACAGTGTCGTGATCCGTGAGTGATGTCTGCCGTGGCTGTAGCCACGTGGATGTTGTGGATGTTGTGGATGTCGAGATGCCTTTTGCCTGCTCAGCAGGGGGCAGTTGGGACCGTGGAGGAGGGACCGTGGGTTCAGGTGAGCTTCCTGGGAAGGTGACCCTGACCTGAAGTCCATAGGATGAGTAGAAGGTGGTCAGCCGAAGAAGGGAGGGGTGAGGGAGCAGCATGGGTGTGAGCTATGAAATAACATGGTAGGCAAGTAAGTATTACTAGAGATTAACACAGGAGGCAGGGCGATTTGGAAGATGGGGCAGGTGAGAAAGGCAATGAATTAGAACGTGTAAAGCGTTTAGATCACATAGTAGGTGCTCAATAACTAGTAGCTGCCATTATTATTTTTTGTTATTGTTATTAGTATTACTAGAGAGTTTCAATCAATGTTTCTTGGCTGACTGGCAGAGGGCACGGTCCATTAAGCACCCAGTGGATACTGTTTGGTAAATCCTTGGTTGACTTATTGGCAGCTTGATCAATAATCAATCGACTCTGGGGGTGTCAAGCCATGGCAGGTGACAATGTGTCAGGATAAAGACGTAAGTGGCAGTATGAACACCTTTCCCCAAGTCCAAGTGCAAGGAAACTTTGGTTTTAATTTTACCCGTCCTCGGAGGATGTCCTCCCGGCTTGCTCCAGGACCACTTGCAACCCACCCCTGGTAGCCTCTGATTCTGGTGGCCTCCCTTTGTGGCACAGCTGTGTCCTCCCCTTGTCCACGTCCTGGAGAGGGGACCGCCCTCAAGAGGAGCAAAAGGGCAGTGGGGAGAAGGAGAGAGAGAAGCCGTTTGTTCAGCCCTTTCTGTGGCAATCTTGGTGACTCTCTGGGGGTGGGGAAGGGGAATATACTTGGGGGTGGGGGGGGGTTGAAGAGTGCAGACTGACTCCCTGAATGCCTAGGGATCGTGAAGACTGGGGCTTCTCCCTCAGGTCTGTGTGCTGAGGAGAGAGCCACAGGGGGGGAAGGGGGTCCTTAGAAGCCATTGAACTCCGGCTGCCTTCACCCATTGCCCCTCCATCCCTGCCCTAGTGAGCAGGGTATCCTGCAGCAGAGACTCTAAGCTGTCCCCTCTGGAGTTCTTCCCTGGGACTAAGGACATTTCTGAGGGGGCAAGGTCTGGGGCCAGTGGCTTTCCTCCCCATCAGCTTCCTGTAGGAAGGGGGCCCCATTGAACTCTGGGTGCTTTGAAGACAGACGCTTTCCCCCACTGTTACCATTTTTTGTCTCCTCTGCTCTGAAACTCAGACCCTGTGCTTCCCTAACCAGAGCTGGGGCACACCCTGCCCTTGTTTTCCATATTGTACTTCCTTATTTTACAGGATGGAGGGGCTGGGCCACTGTCCCAATATCCAGGCTCTTCTCACAGAAGGGATTTCCATCTCTTTCCTTCCGCGGTCAGGGCGCTGTCCCTACTCCCGCCCTCCTCTCCATCCCTCCCTGCCTAATTGAGGAGGCTCCGCCTGGCAGAGAAAATGAAAGCTTTATCTTCCCAGTCCATCCCAAAGCGCGTTAAGATGATGGATGAGTTTCCAGACCTTCAAGCTCCTCCCAGTAGCATTAACAAAATTGCCTTTCGGGATCCCAACTCCCATGTCAAGATGGGCTGCAGTGGAGCTGGGGGCACAGGCTTTGGTGCTCGATGGTGAGCATTAAAACCATTTTAATGCTGCATTTAGGGTTTGTGTTCTTCGTGCGCGAGCCGGTCCCATCGCTGGCATTGGAATAAGATGAATGATGTTTGTTAAAATGCTCTTTGGTACAGCCTGATTGACCATTAGGAACACGCAGCTTGGAGCTGGGATGTGCTGGCCCATCTTATGGGTCTGGAGGGGGCCCATTGGAGATGTTGTCACTGTCAGCCCTATTGGGTCATGGCCAAGTCTTTTCCTTTGGGCCTCTCAAATCTCCTTGGCTGATGCTGTCAAGAGGTCAGAGATGCAGCACGGGTATGAGAGTCGAGTTGGAACCTCATCCCTGAAACCTGGCTGTTGACTGTGCTTGGCAAATCCATTCCCCTCGGCCATCAGCATCCATATTTATGAAATAAGGGGGTGTCACTAGCTGTCATGGATCAAATTGTGTTCCCTCGAATCTGTATGTTGAAGTCCTAGACCTACCAGTATCTCAGAAAGTGACCTTATTAAGAAATAGTGACTTTATAGAGGTAATCAAGTTAAAATAAGGTCATCAGAGTGGGGCCTCATCCGTTATGATTTGTGTCCTTTAATAAGGGGAGATTTGGACACAGACATGCACGCGGGGAGAATGCGATGTGACAATGAAGGCAGAGATTGGGATGTTGTGTCTATAAGCCAAGAATACCAAATATTTCCAGCAACCCACCAGATACTAGGATCTTGGCATGGACCAGATCCTTCCTCAACAGCCCCCAGAAGGAACCAACATTGCTGGCAACTTGATCTTGGACTTTCAGCCTCTGTCACTATAACTACAAATTTCTGGGTTTTTTTAAATGTTTATTTATTTTTGAGAGAGGAGAGAGACAGAGCACGAGCGGGGGAAGGGCAGAGAGAGAGGGAGATACAGAATGTCAGCACAGAGCCCGACGCGGGTCTTGAGGTCTCGAACTCACAAACCACGAGATCATGACCTGAGCCGAGATCAAGAATCGGACACTTAACCGACTGAGCCACCCAGGCGCCCCCAAATTCCTATTTTTTTAGCCACTCACTTTGCGACACTTTGTTACAACAGTTCTAGAAAACTAAAACCCTAGCCACAGCCTCTCTTGCTCTGATGTTCTCTGAGTCTACAGTTCTAGGATTCAGCCTTGGGTACCAGGTAGGACAGGAGCACCTGCAGTGAAATGAATGTGTTTCCTGCTGCCGTAGGATCTTGGAGCTGAAGCCACCGGCTATCTTTGTCTCTGAAACCAAAATAGTTAAAAAGGCTCAGGAGCCCAGAGGGGAACGCTAGTCCTTTGGAAATAGCTGGGAGGGGGCAGGGCTACTTTCCAAGCACAGGAAGAAGCCCAAGCAGATGTCTGGTGTTGAGTTTGGGGTCGCCTATGTCTATGGATGGGGGGGCCTGGGACCCCCACCCAGAGATGTGAAACAGGGCACTGGGATGTCTGCTCTGGAGTGGGACAAAGAGGGTGTGTTGGGTCAAACTCAGCTTCTTGACCCTTCCAAGGTCTATTTGATTTTCTCCCAAATGAGAAACTAGAAAAATTACATGGAGACTCACCCACTTGAGGTAGGCAATAGTGTGCACTATAGAAAAATAAAGTTGAAATTCTTGCACACCTGAGTATGTGGTCTGAAACACAGATCCATGAATATTTACCAAACGCCCAGCACAGCCAGCCAGTTTGTTAACTCTGTTCTATTACTCCTGTTGCCCACTCCGTTACTGTATGTAATACCACCGCCTCTGGGTTACAAATGAGGGAAACTGAGACACAGAGAGGTGATGTGACTTACCCAGAGTCACAGTAAGTCTTACACAGACAGTAAGTGGTACTGCTGGGATTGAACTCAGGGAGACCCATTCCAGATCCCAAGGGCTCGCGGCATCCTTTCACGAGAGGCCGGGAGCCGGGGACCACGGATGACCAAGAAAGAGTGAGGGACAATCGCGATGTCATTGAAGGTTTGAAAAAAAACTTGTCCTGGCTGTGAGAGATCGGTTCTACAGACGTCCCCTGGTGATCTGCAGGCCGTGTTTATCGTGGGGACCCCCTATTTGCCCAACACAAATGTTGGTGGCTGAGCAGGGACCATATGCTCTTTGGGACCCTGGTGGCTGGGTGGGGGGACAACGTCTGCTTCTGCCTGGTGCGTGACTCTCCCCTACCCCTCTCGTACATGGCAGGTAGCATCAGGTGTATCTGGCAAGGCCCTCGCAGAAGGCCAATCAGCGAGAGTGAGCTGGGCTGTGCACAGGCTCGGGATTGCTCCGGATTGCACTTGCAATCAGGGCAAATTGTGGTCATTTAGGCTTCTCTACAGCGAGCTTAATTTCGGGTCCAAGCACGGAGGATATTCAGAGACACAATGAGGCAATTTCACATTTTAAAGCAGAGAATGCAGCGTAAATTAGTAGAAAAATCATGACACTTATAAACCCGTTCTAAAGATGTATTGTTCCTCTTTCTTCTGGGAGAAAAAAATCAGCTTCTATTAAGATTGAATTAACCACTGGAGGAGAATTCCTCAGACGACCAATTCATAAGGAGAAATCTATTTTAAACTTGGTCAAAAGGCTTTTGCAGAAAGTAGTACGAAGAGAGCTCCTAAGGAAATGCAGGCGCTCTGGTAGTAATCCTCACATCTGGGCGCGGAGGGCGGGCCGTGCAGGCCCACTCCGGGTTGACCCCTGGGGACAGTCGTGAGCAGCCTCTTTACTGAGCTCAGATGTGCCCCCCAGACAATGGGGTCCAGCCCCTTCAAGTGCTGCGACTCTGGACTTACTGTCTAGTGAAGCAGTTAGGTATGCAGATTTTGGGGTCCTGCTGCTTGGATTAGAATCCCAGCCCTGACCCCAGTCAGCTCTGTGACCCTGAACAAGAACTTAACCTTCCAGCCTCAGCCTCAGTCTCTGCAAATGGAGTAATAAAAGCACTTATTTTGTGACTCATTTGAGAGGAGATGCATATACAGAGCCTGACACATAGGAAGCCTCCAGATGCGGGGGAGGGGGGTGCTGTCTTAGTCTGGGATCCCCCAGGAGAGGACCCTGCGACATGAACTTGAATACAAGGTTCAGTCAGGGGAGAGGGGACATGAGATGCCAAAGGCAAGAGGTCATCAAAGGCCACTGCCCCTGCACGCAAATGAGCTGAATCCCGCCAGGGAATCTGGGAGCAACGTAGAAGACGCACCATGGAGCAGCCTACTCGAAACGTGAGGGCGCCGGGCTGTGCGTAAACCGAACCCCCAAGTCATTCCTGGAGGGCTGCTCCACGTGGTTTAATTTCTTGGTGTTTCTGGCCTCTTCCTCAAAGGCGTCAAAGTCAGCTCCAGGAGCCAGAGAAAGCACCTGGCCAGGAAAGGCAGTCATGGGGAGTCAGGGCGAAGGGACGCAGGCATGTATCTGCTGCCCTCCTACTGGCATCGTTACTCCAAGCCCCATGCAAGGGCCTTCCTTGGGCTCTAGAATTTCTTTTATCCACACAGACAGGTGCCATGTCAGCCATCTGTGGCTCCTGTGCCGTGCCCAGGAGATGCAGTCTCTGTTCTGGTCCCCGCTTTTCCCTAGAGAACTGCACACCTGCTGTCTTTTTCTCTGGATCACGATGTTGCCATGTATTTGGGATGCCCTTTGCAACCCTTCCTTGCTCTGAAATCATGGCTTAGATGGAGAAGGGTGGAGAGGTGCTGGGCGTCCAGCTCTGGCTCTTGGGCCTGGCAGGCCAGTGTGGTTTTGCTGCATGGAGCTGCATGGGGCTGGAAAGTAGAGCTTGGACAGATGCACAGGCTCCTGATTTCCTGAGCCAGGGAGAAGCCACCAGCACCAGGCCCGTGGGATGGGCCTGCTGGCTCTGTGAGTGCCCAGGGTCGGGGAGGGGCAGAACGTTCTGGGGAGAGATGGCTCCAGGTCAGAGGCCTAAGCTTGGGGACCAGGACACAAGGATCCCTTTGTATCTTTAAAATGACACCTGCGACGCCTGGGTGGTCCAGTCGGTTAAGCGTTCAACTCTCGATCTCGGCTCAGGTCATGATCTCACCGTTCGTGAGTCTGAGCCCTGCGTCGACAGCCCAGAGCCTGCTTTGGGTTCTCTCTCTGTCCCTCTCTCTCTGCTCCTCTCCTGCTCTGTCTCTCTCAAAATAAATGAATAAAACTTATAATAATAATAATAATAATGGAATAATCAGTAAATAAACTTAAAATAAAATGACATCCAATTTAAGGCGAATCCATCTGAGAACTGATGGATTTGTCTGCACGTGGCCAACACTAGAGCGTGAGACTAAGCTGCTGGGCGTCTCTTCTCTTCTCCGAAGGCTCCAGTCTCTACTGTGTCACGCAGGTTCACAGCAGACTCTGCCTTTCGTCCCCACGAGGCTTTTTAATCCACTGAACTTTTCATGAAAAAACCCCAAGTACCAGAATATTCCTTGGCTTTTTTTTTTTCCTTTATGACAAGTTTCCAGTTCATTCTTTCAGGGAAATCAATTTTAATGTTGATCAAAAGGCTTTTTCAGAGAGTGGGTGACAAATCCCAAGAATTCACTTCTCAAGCCAATGGAGGGTCCCAGAGCTAATCCCCAGACCTGGAAGGAGGGTCCAGAGGTGGCGGGCTGTCCGGGGGTCCCTCCCGACTGCCACCTGAGCCTTCCATGTCCCCAGGCTGCCAGCCTCAGGGTCTTGTCCAGCCTGGGACTGTCGCGTCCCCAGTCCCTGTGACGGCCCATGGCAGTGAAACGGTTGCTCCGAGAGTCAGCTTTCTACAAAGACAGAAATAATCAGGTTGACCAAAGGGGAAAACAGGGGAAATTGAGCATTATGAGGGTGATAATTCAGAAAGTGTCAGCCTCAGAATAATTGAATCGGATGACATTTCGTGCTACGGGAAACAATAGCAACTAGCCCGCTGCCCGTCTGATTCATGTCTGGTTCATGTTTAACAAAACAAGGGCAAGGGTCACGCAGCCACGAGCCCCATAAATAACCCGTTAATGGGATTTCCAAACAAGCTGTCCTCAAAGTGGCTTTCCGTCTCACTGAGAGAATATTAAAATGCAAATGGATTCGGGCTGTGTCTTCATAAACAACCGTGTTCATTTAACCTCCGACCTCCCCGCTTAACTGCCCATTCCAGCAATTTGTACGGGCTCCTCGACCGGCTCCTCGTGGTAATTCAGGGAAAGTGCATTAAAGGAAAGGGTTACAATTTGCGATGCTCAGTTAATCACGCTATTGAGATGTTTATGGACAGAATCACACTCCTCCTCACGCTGGTCTCAGGTCTTATGCCCCTCCCAGCCCAGAGATGGCCCCCCTGGGTTCCCTTTGTTGTCTGAGAATCTGGTGCGGTGGGTGGGTGTGGTTCTGGGCGAGCAGGCTGCCCTCCCAGCTGACACCTCCCATCACCAGCCCCATCTCCTTACTTGGTTGCTCTCCCCCTTGGGGGCTGGCCAGAGACCCCCAGTTAAATGCTCCTCCTAGTGGACGGTCTAGAGGCCCACTCTTCTTTGTGGAATGGCCCAGATTCTCCCTAGCCAAGTGTCTGTCTCTTGTTTTCTTCCCGGGAGCCCCCTGTGGTCCCCCCAGGCCTGCCCAGACCCCAGCCCTGGCATTGGCCTGACAGAGGGCCCCTGCCTTGACCTGCTCTTTGAGAGGCAACTTGAATGTACGTTTCCTCTCCAGCCTCTGGGCTTTCTCCCTGAGCCTTGACCCTCTATCTATCTAGTTGTGCAGAAAGACAGGACGTGCACAGAGTGGACAAGTGGGGATGTAAGCCGAGGGCCGGGACATAAGGTCTGATACCCTGGGCATCCATTTCAGGGAATGAGACAGACACTCTGCTGGAGGAGGGGCCCGTTATCTCCTCAAATGCCCGCAGGGATCACATGTGTGCCTGCACTTTTCAGTTTACAGAGGACTTTCCATAGAGATGATTTCAGCAGATGTGTCTGGCGCGTGGCATTTAGGGGCTCAATCATAAGGTTTCGCTCTTCTCTTAGTGATGAAGAAAATTAAACTCAGAGGGGCTGAGTGACTTTCCTGGGGTCGCCCAGCGAGTGGAGGGCAGAGCGAGCCTGCAGACCTAGCCTGACTCCAGGTACAGGAGGAGGTCCCAGCGTCTGTGGCTTCTCCCTGAGGAGCAGAGAGTCTGTGAGGGTCTGGACTGGAGTCTTCCTCCTCTCTCGGGCAGAAGGGGAGCCAAGGAAGTGAGGCTGCGCTGGGGAGAGCATGTGGGAGTGCAGGGAGGGTGTCCCTGTCACAGTCCCCGCACTGGGTGGATGGCTTCCCTCTAGAACTGGGCAGCCGGGTCCTGCCGAATGTGTGTCCTGTCCTCTGAGGGGGCAGATCTCTCCTTCAGCTCTTCCTGCTACCCCTTTACCAGGACGGGAGTGGACACGAATCCCCAATAATGTCTCCAGTTCACTAATGGAGCCTCCGTCCTCTGGGGACCACCGAAGTGAGAAATACCCAACTGTGCCGTACTCCCCTGCTTGATAAATTCAAATATGTTCCTAGTTTCAAATCTGTCTCTGGGCACGTAAAGGCTGGAATGGCAGATGGAAGCTGGTTAAGGAGCTGGGCTGAGGCCGTGGCCACTGGGCTGCACGGGCCTGCTGAGGTGGCCCTCTCTGGCCGCCCCGTCCCCCATCTCTACTCCTTTCTCCTGCCTCCCTCCCTCCCTCTGCCCCCAGGCTCGGCACCTGAGGCCCAGCGCAGAGGGTGGTGGGAGGGCTCCAAGGAGCCCAGACTCTCACCACAACATTTCCCGTTGGGTTCCTCCCACTTTCCACGCTGGGATGGAATTTCTTTTTCTTTCCTCTCCCGCTTTGCCATTTTTGTGTCTGTTTCTCTCTTTGTTCTCTACGCCTTTTGGACTCTCTCACTCACTGTACCGTTGTCTCCTTTTTGTCCATTCTCACGTGTCTTTCCTCCATCTCTCCAACTCTGCTGTCTCATGCCTCCTTCTCTCCCTTCTGTCCTCACCCTGCTGCCCCTCTTTGGTTCAGTTCCCTCATCTCCCTCTGGGGCCCCCAGGACGAGCCAGGCTTGTTTCTTTGTCTCCAGTCTCACCCGGTTCCCTATTCTGCTTGCACAGTGATTTATCTGAAATGCACACTGGACTGCATCCTTCCCTGGCCTAAACTCCTATAAGGCTCCCTCGTGCCCTCAGGATCTGTCCTAGACTCCTTACTGAAGTGTGCTGGGCCCTGATCAGATAGGCCTCTGCCTCTCCAGGCCCATAACCGCCCTTCCAGCTGTCTCCCCCATTCTGTAGTGTGTGTGTGTGTGCGTCTGTGTGTGTGTGTGCATCTGTGTGTGTGTGTGTGCGTCTGTGTGTGTGTGCATGCACACACACACACAGTGGGAATCTGCGGGAGAAACACATTTACCTGGAGAAATAGTCACAAGAGAGATAGGAAGAGAGGAGAGAGACAGAGACAGAGAGACAGAGATGCCGCTCTGTTGGAAGAAGGGTGGGTCTCTCAGCTCTCAGCCTGCCAGGCCATTTGTCCACTGCAGGGCCAGGCCGTAAGGGCAGGGGACTTCCTAACCACTCAGATCGTCTGACACTGGAATGGGTGCTCCTAACAACCTTGGCACACTGACTGTCCTGGAGTCACTGTAGGTGGGAAGGAGGACTTGCTGGTTGTGGAAGCTAAAAGGAAGACAGGGGCACAGGGAGGCAGGCACACGCACAGGCAGCTGTAGGATGTGGGTGGCCCTGTCTCTCCAGGAAACGGGAGGTGAGCTGCCCGTGGAGTGTGTAGGGCATTAAAGGGAGAGGAGGAGGGTGAAGGCTTGGACAGGTCTCAGGGTCATAGGACAGGAAGCTGACCAGGCTAACACGGAGGCCTGCTGGGCAACGGTGGGGCCCGGGTGCTGGCCAGGAGTTTGTGGGAGGGCCACCCCCGAGGCCAGACAATTGGCCATGGCAGTGGTTGGCAGTGTGGGTGCAAAGCACAGAAGTCGGCGGTGAGATTGACCCAGGAACGGGGTTTCTCTAAGGGTGTGATGGAAGGACAAGGGCCGAAAGAATTGAAGGCTTTGGCAAAAGAGCGGATGGTGGCGGGATGGGGAAGGAATGAAAGAGAGGGAAAGCAGATTGGTAGAGACCAGAGGGAAGAATGGTCCCTGATGAAACTGAAGAGTAAGGGAGTGAGGGGGCTGGAGGGGAGTGAGGCTCAGGTCAGAGAGCAGTGGGTAGGAGGACAGGAGGCCCAGGTCACAGATGTCAGCTCCCAAATCACGGAATGGTGGCCAAGGCGCATTTCGGGAGTCGGGGGCGGGAGCTGCTGACATGTAACAAACCACTCGCAGACCTAGTGGCTCAAAGTAACCATAACTTATTGCTTCCAAGTCTAGAGTCAGCTGAGAGGCTCTGCTGATCTCGGCCAGGCTTGGCTGGTCTTGGCTGGGCTCACTGAGGTCAGCTAGCACGGCAGCTGGCTCTGGCTGGTCTAGGATGCCCTCACTCACGGGTCTGAAGTTCAACTGGCTGTTGCCTAAGGTGTTGGGGGTGACCGTGTATTGTGTCTGGCATAACTTCACTCGGGCCCGGAATGAGAATGGGTGCAATGTCACCTCTGCTGCATTCTATACGCCAAAGTGAGTCATGGGCCCAGCCCCCAGTCAAGGAGCAGAGAAACGGGCCCCTGTTCCTGATGAGGGGGGCTGAAGAGAAGTGTGGCCATTTTCCAATGTAGCACAGTTAAGTCTCTGTGGGATGGATCGTCAGCACCAGCACGGAGGTCCTCCAGGATGTAAACTAAGTTCCAGGTGCTAAGGTGCCAGAGAGTGAGGGGGAGTGACCCGGAGTGTCAGGGAGGACAGAGGCGGTTCAGGCCCTCAGAGGAGTGGCTGTGTGTGTGTGTGTGTGCACGCGCACGCGCGTGGCTGAGCGTGAGATGTGGGGGTGTCGAAAAGATGCCAACCTCCAATAGAGGGGGGGTGCGGCAGTGACAACCCTGGGAAATAGTCCCTGGTACTTTGGGGAATCACAGCATTAGCCATTCTGTCCCTTTCTTTGCCCTGCTCCACCCCCACTGCTGCTAACTGACAGAAGGTCACGGCCCGTCAAGGCGCTGCCCGGGGGAAGGTTGCTACATCAGCTCTTTCTTATTGACCGGACTGTCTTCACTTTCTTTCACTCAACAAGTAATTATTGAGCATCAGTCATGTGCCAGGCTCTGTGTGGGGGACAGGAAAGCAGACATGGTCCCTGCCCTTGGGGAACTCAAAATTTAGGCGTTACATCCCAGGTACATCCTCACGCACCACCCCCTGGCACCCACACGTGCTTTATGAATGAAAACATATACGCATGTTAATTGGAAAACAGAACTTTAAAATCATCCTGATCATTTATCTCTCTACTTGAATCTCGAACGAGTCTCAGATTTTTCTAGAAGAAAAGCCAATATTTTAAAAAGTAATCACAGAATCTATTCTGTGGCTTAGTTGAAATCTCCCATATTCAGGCGGATTCTTGGATCTATTTCTATGAAAGGGGAATACCAGGAACTCTCCTTCAAAATTAAAAACTACAGGGGCCCCTGGGTGGCTCAGTCGGTTGAGCATCTGACTTCTGCTCAGGTCATGATCTCACAGTTTGTGAGTTCGAACACCACGTCGGGCTGTCAGAGCAGAGCCTGCTTTGGATCCTCTGTCCCCCTCTCTCTCTGCCCCTTCCCTGCTTGTGCTCTTTCTCAAAAATAAAGAAATATTTTTTAAAACTGCCTTTCCGTCTCTTCATTCCTACTCAGAACTTTATTTAAAAAAACCCACAAAACTATAAGAATAACAACAGTAGCGGTAACAATGTTAGCCTTCCTATCTGCGACACTCGGTAATTCCAGAAGCTCAGCCATGAATGTTACGTCACTTCCCTGCAAATAGCAGCTCAAGGTTGGCCTTAAGGCCCCTGAGAGGTTTACAGAACGATGTGTGGCTGATAAGTCCTGCCCTAACTGAAGGGCAGGCTGAGCGGGTCATTAGATGCAAACCAGCTTTGGAGGGTTGGGGGGGCTAACTTCCCCTTAGAAGTAACTTCTTCCCCTTAGAAGAAATGCCTCCTCCGTCAGTCAGTCCTGCTGCCTCTTTTCTGGCAGGACTTGGACTCCCAGCAAAAGACGCCGGAGCCAGGGTGGGTACTGGGTTCCATGCCTAAGGTCCAGGAAGAGCCACTGAATCAAGGAATGTTGGATCTGAAGGAATGCAGGAGACCCCTGGGCCTCAGTTACCTTCTGTCAAAGAGGGCCACCATTCACCCTGGCTTCAGCGTTGTGGGGAAGTAGAAATACTACAGACAGGGATGATGTGGGGACAGACACGCTAGGGACACTGTAACTATGAAGTAGTGTCAAGACTGTTGGTCCCACCTCCCCCAAGTGGAGGAAACTTTCGTGGAAACTCGTCACTCTGACCACCCAGTCCATGCTACTTTCTCCTTTCCTCCTCTCTGGAGACTTTGGCCAGGCCCCTAGCTCCATGCTTTCCGGAGCTACCAACGGTGCGCTCAGCCTTCAACCCATGTCCCAGGGAGCTGAAGATCATGTCCACAGACAGGCCTGCACCAGCTCAGATGCAGAGAAAGGTCTTTTACCCTTGCAGCCAACAGCGTGTGGGCTTCTGCTATGGGTTAGGTCAAGTGCTGTCCTCGGGATGGAGATGAATCAGCAGGGAGCTCACAGTTTGCTCCGGGAGACAGACAACACACAAGCCCCATTCAAAAGGGGGCAAGAGGAATCAGAAGAGGAAAGGAGGGCATGTGGGTGTCTCAGTCGGTTAAGCAACTGACTTCGGCTCAGGTCGTGATCTCATGGTTCGTGAGTTCGAGCCCCACATTGGGTGAGCTTGTGCCCCTCTTCGGGTGAGCGTGAACCCTGCTTTGGGTGAGCCCCACTTCCCTCTCTCTCTCTCTCTCTCCCTCCCCACCCTCCTCTCACTTGCACCCTTTCTGACAATTAAAAAAAAAAAAAAAGAGGAGAGGAAATGAACCAAGTGCCTTGGTCCTCCTGGGGAGATCTGGGAGGAGCTTCAGCTGAATAGGAGTTTGCTGGGCGGCAAAAGTGGGGAAGGGCAGTGCAGGCAGGAGCTGGATGTAGACAGGGGTGGTGTGCTGGAGGAGGGGCCAGAGTAGAAGTCCTATGATGAAGGTGTGGCAGGAAGTAAGGCTGGGAAGGATGGGTAAGGGTCAGATGAGGGAGGACATGACAGGACTTGCCAAGCAGTCCAGGCTTTATCCTGGGGACATTTAACTAGGAGCCATTGAACAGGTCTTAGGGAGCGCCCAACATGTGCCAGGCTAGAGCACAGGCATATTTGATATGACTATTTTGCCACCCAAGCGGCTACATCAGAGTGTGAAAGGTGGGGTGTTTCCCACTGCTGAGCGTGTGGCTGGTGCCATTGCCCACTAACCCTCATCTCCTCCCTGATCCCTGCGCTCTCCCCAGTCTGTGTCATGTCTTCTCAAGTCTCGAGTCCCGTCTCCCCACCCGCCCCACCAAGGCTTCTCCATCCTTCAGGTTAGGGGATGGCACGAAGTTCTGGAATGTCCATTTTATCTGTTATTTGGTAATAGCCCAGAACAGGACGTGCAGGGATTTATTTCATAAGCCACATCAAAAATCCTTGCTTGAAATGGTTACATAAAGACTTCTGAGGCTGTGTATCAGGGGGCCATCCCCGGCACCAACCCAGGCACTGTAGAGACAGAGACGAACAATTGTGGCTCCTCTGGAGAACTTCCACTTGGTGGGAGATAGACAGGGACACGTAATTTTATCCGATATCATAGGAGCGTTGACAGAGGGGCTCAGAAGGGCTTTGGGGACTCCAAGAAAGCGAACCCAGTCCAGCCGGGGTGGAGGGGCATTCTAGGAGGTGTTTTGGGTTGGCGTCCCTGGAGGTGGGCTCTGAGGTGGGCACTGGGTGGGGAGAGTCTCCAGGGAGCTCTTCCAGGAGGAAGAGAGGGGAGCAGTCTTGGCAGGGGGGAGAGGCTTAACCGCTAAGCACTGCAGAAGCTGTGATCCCCAATCCCATGGAGAGCCGTGGAGCTGGGAAGGCCAGAGTTGTCCAGAATTATGGACAGGGGATGTCCAGAGCATCTCCTGGGGGACCAGCCGGAGTTCCTGCTCCCGGTAGTTGGGGAATGACAGGCTTGGTCCTGAGAGGGGTTCCGGGTGGTACACCACAGCATCTCCCTGAGAGGGCCCCCAAGAGGGCGATGCCCACGTCCAGGCTGGAAGAATGGGCAGGACTTGTTGAGATGAGGTGGGCAGGGAGGTGGGACTATCCCATGCAAGTCCCAGAGGACTTACTTTTTGGGAAAAGAGCAAGTACTTCAATGCTGAAGGGCCTCGTTTGACAAAACCAGGTTCAGAAACTTGAACTTTGTCTCAATGGCGATGAGGAGCCGCAGAGGGTTATGACATCATCTGTCCTCTAGAGTACTCTGCGTGTATAATGAAGGGGACACAATCAATGGAAGGCTGAACAGTCAGGCAGTTTTTGACGTAAGTCCTGAACTTAGGTGGAAGGACAGGGTGGTGGAAGAGAAGGATCAGGAAACATTTAGGGGGCAGAACTGGTCCAATTAGTGACTAACTGGATGTGGAGGTTATTCGTGAATACACTTTACGTGTATTAACTTATTTATGGTGCACAACAGCTCACCACATGGGAATGATTGTTGTCCCCCTTTTACCGATGGTGAAACTGAGGCTCAGAGAAGATAAGCAATTTGCTAAGATCACACAGCTGGGTTTATTTATTTATTTATTTATTTATTAAAAATGTTTATTTATTGGGGCACCTGGGTGGCTCAGTCGGGTAAGCATCCGACTTCGGTTTAGGTCACAATCTTGCAGTTCGTGAGTTCAAGCCCCGCGTCAGACTCTGTGCTGACAGCTCAGAGCCTGGAGCCTGCTTCGGATTCTGTGTCTAGTCCTCTCTCTGCCCCTCCCCTACTCATGTTCTGTTTCCCTCTGTCTCTCAATAATAAATAAACGTTAAAAAAAAAATTTTTTTTTAACGTTTATTTATTTTGCGGGGGCGGGGGGCAGATACAGAGGGAGAGAAAGAATCCCAAGGAGGCTCCACGCCATCAGCGCAGAGCCTGACTGTGCGGGAATTCGAGCGGGACTCGAATTCACAAACCATGAGATCGTGACCTGAGCCGAAATCGAGAGTCGGACACTTAACTGACTGAGCCACCCAGGTGTCCCACACAGCAGGTAAGTTCTAGAGCCTGGATCTAAACCCAGATTTTCCTGCTTCTCAATTTCTGTCTCTGCCCACTGGATGGATGTTGGTGTTACTTAGTGGGATGGCAAACACAGGAAGAGAGCTGATTGGGCAGGACGACGGTGACCGTTGCTTTGGACATGGTGAGCCCGTGTTTCCCGGTGAGACATCTGAGCAGTGGTGTTCAAAAAAGGCAGTTGCTCTGTGGGGTGAGGTAAGATAAGCACCGGCTGGGTTGGGCGATTTGGGGGCCAGTGGCCTTTTGGTGACACAGGAAGCCGAAAGGCTGGATGAACCTGAAGGAGAAGGCGTGGAGTGAGAGCACAGGATGGGAGCAAGAGGAACATGAGCAGTTAAGAGCAAGGTGGAGGAAGAAATCCCTTCCAGAAGAAATCCCCGCCAGAGATTTTGGAGGAAACTCGGAAGCCGGAGGAAGGGAACACTTCCAGATTAGAAGTGTCAGATGATTCTAGAGGTTCACCGAGGTGACAAAAAATTGCCCTCCACTCACCGAGACACAGACCGGACTGCTCAGGCACCCGCTGCCTGGAGGAAACGGAAGACCCGAGCACACATCTAAACACCTGCTTCCTCGCTATCTCTTGGCAGGAGCAGGAGTGAAGGGCTTTCGGAACAAAATCTCTCTTTGGAGATTGATTGGAACAAACACCCCGTTTATCATTTCCTCCCGGGATTTCCCTAGCACCTCTCTGCTAAGATAGAAATCTGAGGCTTGTCATCAAAAGGGGGAGACAGATCATGACAGCCTGTCCTCTGAAACCTGCCCACTGCCTCCCGCACCTGGCGAGCCCCCGGAGGCCTGGGCGCCGTCAGGCGGGAGGGAGCTGCCCCCACTGAATCTGCTCCCCTTGGCTCCTGCAGGCAAACACCTGGAACCCTCCTAGCAGGCCCAGGGCTGTCCTGGGACAAAGTCCCACATCTGACAGTGGTTTGTGGCTGCACCATACCCACCTGCAGACACCTGCATGCACGCACACACATGTGCACACACGCACGCAGACACACGTTCACCCCTGGTTGTTGCATACAATCACCCGATGGGGCTGGAGCGGCATAGAAGAAACTATGCTGGTTTGGGATCCAAGCTCTCACGCTTCATACTAGCTAAGAATGCCTGTTACTTTACCTTTTCACGTTTTTGTTTCCTCATTTGAGAAGATGAGGATTATTTATTTGTTTGTTTGTTTTACTGTCTGATACGCCGTATCTATACCAAGTCAAAAGTGCTGGGGACCATACAAAACATTGCACACACATTTCTCGTTTAATCCTCCTTAGAACCCCATAAGGTCGGTTCATTATTATTCCCCATCTTCTATAGGAGGAAAGAGGTACTACAGAGGGTAACTTGCTCAAAATCTCACAGCAGGGTTGGGATGTGAACCCAGGCAAGCCAAGGGTTGAGCTTTCGGTCACTTTCTTCCCCTCTCGCTTTTTTCCTTCTGACCCACTCCTTGAATGTAGTCAGAGGCATCTGCTCATAGTGTATCTGCCTAGGCCACTCTTTAGCTTAAAGTCACTCACTGGCTTTTCTTCAGCTGCGTATTAAAATGCAGATGCCTTACCTGGGCCTTCAAGGCCTCGTTTCTCATACTCTCTTGCGTAGGCCTTGGACCCTAGCACCGGGCAAGATGTGCTGTTTATTTTTTTATTTTTATTTTTTTAAACTTTTTTTTTTTAATGTTTATTCATTTTTGAGAGAGAGAGAGAGAGAGAGAGAGAGAGACAGACAGAGCGTAAGCAGGGGGAGGGACAGAGAGAGAGGGAGACACAGAATCCAAAGCAGGCTCCAGGCTCTGAGCTATCAGCACAGAGCCTGACGCAGGGCCTGAACTCACGAACCATGAGATCTGACCCGAGCCGAAGTTGGGCACCCAACTGACTGAGCCACCCAGGTTCCCCAAGATGTGCTGTTTAACAAACACGTGTGCATTCCTGTCGAGGAGGAGGCTGGGGGTCCTGGGGGGCAGGGCTCATGTTGTCTCATCTCTAAGCACCTCCAACTCTGGCATCTTCTCTCCTACTCCCACGACCCCTGGCCCCCCATCTTAACGTTGGCGCAGTAAGAGCTAACTATGGGAATGATAGCGGCAGTGGGAAAACCGGGAAGAGTTAAATGGAACAGCTAACACACCCTGAGTGAGGGCTATCTATATATCCAGATTTGTGCTTGCCTTTGGGCCAAGAAAGAATGAAGACACTCCGTCTCTACTTTAATAAACTTTTTATTTCTTTTAAAGTTTATTTATGTTTTGAGAGAGAAAGAAAGAGCGCATGCAGGGGAGAGGCAGAGAGGGGAACAGAGGGTCTAAAGCAGGCTCTGAGCTGACAGCGGAGAGCCCGATGTGGGGCTCGCACTCACGAACCATGAGATCATGACCCCAGCTGAAGTGGGACACTTAACTGACTGAGCCACCCAGGTGCCCCATTCTATCTCTATTCTTAAGGGGACGAGTGTCTATAATATATGCAGGAAGCAAGGAAATGCTAACAAGGGCAGCTTTGATGCTAGCTGGGGGTTGTGGCCGGCCAGGAAAGCAAGGAGAAATCAGGGCAGACTTCCTGGCGGGGGGGAGGGAGGGAGATGGCATTGGCACTGAGACATTAAGGACAGGGAACGGAGAGGGCATTCTGAGACTGGGAAGAGACTTGCACAGTGAAATGCTTCCATCCTTCTGTTCTACCTCCCGCCCATGCCCCACGTCCCCCCACCCCTCGCTCTCTGGGCCTCTGCCAACCCCTGCAGTTTGACCTCCCACCAACTCACCCCCCAACAGGTGCTTGTTAAATGTCTACAGAATTAAGGACTACGTGCTCGATAGGTGGTCGCTAGCCGTCTTCTTATCACCACCTTGAACACTCCTCCCGGCCAACACCTCCCCCTCTGCCATCGACCCCTGCCTTGGTCTTCTGGGTCCTGGCTCCAACCCCAGCCCAGGAGGGAAGGGTTGCGTCCGGGCCCCAGGGATGCTGGTGATGTCTTGAGAACAGGGCTGTGAAAGCCACAGTGGGCCTGATCCAGAGCACTTGTCCCTGCTAATTATTACGGACAAGCCTCCTTATTGAACCTCGTCCTCTTATTGACATTCGGATGCATGAGCTGAGGCTGTTGTTTTAAACGCACTCATTAGCCACACAAATCAGTCCTGTTGACAGAGCGCCTTTGAATTAAGCATCTCGCTGTAGTCATTGGACAAGGAGCAATTTATAATGCCATTAGCAACGCTTTCGAAGGTTACAGGCATCAAAAATTGTTCAGCCGTAATTATTCTTAATGGATACAAGAAATAAACTGACGCAGGACAGCTTTTTCATTAGCCTTCAATCAAGGCTGATGGCTTTGAGAAATGTACAGTAAGTGCGTTTTGGGGAGAAATAATGATGTTACAGCACCTTTCCCAGGAAAATGCTCTCGGTACACAGCTTAACTTTTAATGGCCTTAATTTGCAATAATAAAAAAAAAATTTGAATTTTTTTTTTTTTTTTTTTTTTTTTTTTTTTTTTTTTATTTTTTTAAATTTTTTTTTTTCAACGTTTATTTATTTTTGGGACAGAGAGAGACAGAGCATGAACGGGGGAGGGGCAGAGAGAGAGGGAGACACAGAATCGGAAACAGGCTCCAGGCTCCGAGCCATCAGCCCAGAGCCCGACGCGGGGCTCGAACTCACGGACCGCGAGATCGTGACCTGGCTGAAGTCGGACGCTTAACCGACTGCGCCACCCAGGCGCCCCTTGAATTTGTTTTTGAGGATCTTGAAATAAATTATTTTGTTCCCATTTTTAACCCTTGGGGGAACGAACCAGCAGTCAGGGAGTGAGGGGGCCAGTCTCTGGGAACGGAAGGGCCATATGGGGAGCTGGGCTTGTAGGGCAGAGCACCCCAGAAAGCCCCCCTGGCCTGCAATTGTGAGGTCTGCACCCCCACCCCAGGGTTGTTGAGTGACCTTGGGAGAAGGGAGTGGTTTTCTGAGTAACCAGGGCCCGAAGGGATGCAAAGGCAGGTCTATACCTACAAAGTCCATTTGCATCATCCAGGAAGTCGGACTCATACTGGGAGGGAGAAAGGAATCCCACCCCCTGGTGCAGGGAAATGGCAGAACTGGGAATAAACCCAGGACCTCAGACAAGTGACCACATTGACCTTAGTTTCTTTATCTGTGAAATGAGGATGGTGATACCAATATCTTGGAGCCATGGTGAGTTTATCTATCTATCTATCTATCTATCTATCTGTCTATTTACTTATTATTTATTTAATTTATTTTCATTATCTTTTTTAATGTTTCTTCATTTTTGAGAGAGAGAGAGAGAGAGAGCAAACAGGGGAGGGGCAGAGAGAGGGAGACACAGAATCTGAAGCAGCTCCAGGCTCTGAGCTGTCGACACAGAGCCCGATGCGGGACTCAAACCCATGAACCAGGAGATGATGACCTGAGCTGAAGCCGGAGGCTTAACCGACTGAGCCACCCCGGCGCCCCATGGGGCCATTTTGAGTTTGAAGAGAGAATGGATATGAAAGTTGCTCACCAGTGCCTGGCACGTGGTAGGTACTAAAATAAATGTTCATTCTTGAGGTCAGGGCTTGATCCATCTTGCCATGGGAGCTCCTACTGGCCAAGGCTAGGGTACGCTAAACACTAGAAATACACCTGGACAGGGACAATTATGTTTGCCATTACTTGTCCCAGGGAGGACACTGGATGTGGCTGAAGGGGGTTGGGAATAAGATGTCTCCTTGCAGCCTCCCTCCAAGACCAAAGGAAAAGTCGACGGCTTCTAACCTGCCTTCTAAGGAGCGTGGGTCAGTTGAATGCAGGACGTTCACTTTGCTAAGTGGAGGCATGCAAGTTTGGGGCGGAACAGAATTGCCGGGACAATGAGGGCATGGCAGAAAGCAGGAGAGGCCTAGCATCTGCCTCACCCTTCCCTCGTCAGGCAGGACTCAATTTCTCCCCCAAATATCTGCTAAACAAATCCTTCATTTTTTTAAAGCTTATTTATTTATTTTGCGAGAGACAGAGAGAGAGAGCAAGCAGGGGAGGTGCAGAGACAAGGAGAAAGAGAGAATCCCAAGCAGGCTCCGCACTGTCAGTGCAGAGCCGGATGCAGGGCTCGAACCCACGAAACTGTGAGGTCATGACCTGAGCTGAAATCCAGAGTTGGACGTTCAACCGACGGGGCCATCTAAGCACCCCTAAACAAATCCTTTAAACCTGTCAGATTGAAAAGGGATCAAACCCTAACGTGTCTGGAGTGTTCACGAGTCTGGCTGAGGCCTGACTGTCCCATGAAGGTACTCGCACAAGGTTCGCTGCAAACCATGCTGAGCAAAAATCATGAGACCTGTTTGCTGTCCTAATCGCTGGCATTCGGCGGGCTTCCTCAGTGCCTCCTAGGACCTGGTGGTGGCAGACACCCCGTGGGGCACCCTGGTCGGGCCCACAGACCTGGCATCCGGGCTTGGCTCCATGCTGCCCTCCGTGGGACCTAGAATATGATGGCTCTTCCCTCTGGGTCTCAGATTCCTCATCTGAAAATGACGGAGTAGCTGGAAGTCACGACTTCAGATGCCAGGAAGACTCCGCACACGAACTGCCTATCAGGATGCAATCTTCATCAGGCCTGCCTAAGCGCAGAGGCATGCCCGGACAAAGGCTTCGGAGCCTTTTATGACAGAAATGTTGCAAATGGGAAGCGTTTTGTCCATCGGCTCGGTGCTTTCTGGGACTTGGGAGAGGCGGCTACTGTTGCATCCAGCAGGCTGTGGGGCATCTGTGGTTAGCGGAAGCCGATCTTGAGTCCCCGTCCCGGGCAGCCTCAAGGTCAATTGTGGGAACAGTGACTGGGAGCGGGCAGATCGGGGTTCTACTCCCAGCTTGGCCATAAATTCCGTGTGCGACCGTGTGTGGGTCAGTTAACCTCTCAGGGCCTCGGATTCCTCTTACATCCTATGGAATTTGAACCTAACGCTATTGGTTTTCTTTCTTCCCGTCCCCTCCCCTTCCTTCTTTTTAGCTGCCAAATCCTATTTTCAAGTGTCCTCTTCCACAGATGTGTAATATAGGAAATAAATGAAGTTGGAGCTCATCTGGCTGAAATATGGGTGGGAACCCCGGAACCTATCCCTCTAAGGGCCCGCGGCAGACCCAAAGGGCTCCTCAGAGCATGGATGACCCCTCACAAGATGACCCCAGCGTCTCCTTGGAGCTTCACATCCTGCTGTCTCCTCACCGCCCACTCCCCCCAGCCCTGGCCGGCTTGCCGGTCCCCAAATGAGCTAGGCACTGTAATTCTTCCCTTCCTTCAATTGTTCTCTCTTCCTGGAATGCTCTTGCCTTGCTTGTCCGGCGAACTCCTAGTCATCCTTCCAAGCCCACTTCGAAGGTGACCTGCTCAGGAAGCGCTGCCCCAGGCCGAGTGAATCTCTCACCTGTCTAGGTCCCTACAGGACCTTGTAAACCAACTGGCAAAAGCTGGCCCAGAGGACATTTTAGCCACCGGGTCATATGTCTTTTTCCCTAAACTGCAAACTACCTTACAGGCAGGGATGATCCCCGATTGTGCTTTATGGCACAGCACTTTGTACTTACGGCACATGCTGGAGGTGCCCACACAATGCAGAACGTGGGACGCCACGGGAGCCCGGCCATTCCGGGGGCTGGCACATACCAGGTGCTTCCTTAGTGTATGTAGGTCCCGGGGTGTGCGGGCGATCCCCTATCCCAAGGCATGGCACAAAGTAGGCATTCGTGGAGCCTGGCACGCAGAAGGGCAGCGCCTGGCTCCCAGGTACTCAGTAAATACTTGCTAAGTGGAATTGCAATGGGACAGAAGCACATTTCTGGGAAATCTGTCGGCTTTTCCCTAGTCAAAGAAAATGTATTCTCCCTCCCTTCACCACTGGTCAAAAGAGCAAATGTAATCACCTCCTAAAGCCAGGAGCAGACAGGGCTGCAGGTTTGAGGTGGTGGGAGAGGTCCCTGGGGTGATGAGAAGCTACTGGTTCCTTATCGCCATCGGCATGTTCTCAAGCTATTACCCCTGTCACCCTCGTGGCTCAGCCTCCATTTGGACTTCTTCTGATAAACACCAATATCTGTGCAAATTCTTGAGGCCGACTGCCTCCCCAGCCCAGGGGCTGCTCTGCTGGAACGCCAGATGTGTGATAAGCCAGGGAAACACATTTTCAGGCCACTAAGTCATCACATTTTCTGACAAGGATTCTCTGACGCGCACCGATCTCTGGTGACTAATATTGCCTTCACTCAGCAGAGGGCTTCAGAAACCATCCAAACCATCACCAGGCTGTCAGGTGTCAGC
Organism: Lynx canadensis; assembly: GCF_007474595.2. Lineage (NCBI taxonomy): Eukaryota > Metazoa > Chordata > Mammalia > Carnivora > Felidae > Lynx > Lynx canadensis. The sequence goes on from NC_044310.1 coordinate 29,233,605, forward strand.
CCATCCCCTGGCTTCACATTTTGAGAGGCCCTCTGAGGAGCTCTGAGTCCTGATACGGCAAAGCAGCAGGCTCTGGGCAGAGAAAAAAAAAAAAAAAAAGATTGGCCAGCGGTCAGCGGTCCTGGGGCCTGAACTCCTCCACAGACTTTGGTAGGTCTGTCAGCCTCTCCGGGTCTCAACTTCCCCAGCCGTCCGGTGGGGAAGGGATGGATTCCACAAGCTCCAAGGGACTTTTCAGCTCCAGGACCTGTGATTCTCTGACTTCTCTGCCATTGGGAGCACAGGATGCCAGAATCTTACTGCTGTGAAATGTAAGTGGGGCGGGGCTCAGAATTCTGGGGGAAAGTGATAGGAGTAGCCACGTTCACAAGAATAGTAACAATAATAGCAGCCGCCATTTTCCATGAGTTACTTCACGTATTTTTAGCTCTGGAATTCGGCAGACCTAGATTCAAGGCCCTGTGAGTCACCAGCTAGCTGTGTGACCTTGGGCAAGTTACTTAACCTCTCTGCACCTCCGTTTCCTCCCACAAAATAAGGAGCCAATAAGGATTTAACGAGAATTTAATAAGGTACTTACCGCACAGGGCTTAGAGCACTGGAAGCACCAATAAAGTTTGCCTTTTTAAAGATTAATGTTAATAACGATCCTCGTAATCCTTATGTGTGAATCCTTATGATCCTTACGAAGTAGCGATCTACTCTCCCGACTTGCCTGGTGAGGGACGTGAAATATGGAGAGGTTAAATAACCTGCCGGGAGGGCAGAGCTTGGGTTGTCCCAGGTCTATCTGACCCGAGGCTCACGAACTTGACCCTTGCACTGTATACCACGCCAAGAAGCCCACTGGCTCTGCACCCCTTGCTGAAAGCCGGCTTGGCCAGCCAGCACTGGCATCTATGGAGATGAAGGTGATTGGCCGAGAGCCTGGGAGTCGGACAGGACTGTGGGGAAGCTGCCAGCCTTTCGGGGCTCTGAAGGGGTGGGCTGGGACTGAGGTATGGAAGTCACCTGGTCACTGCAATTTGGGCTTTTCTCTGGGGAAGAAAAAAGTTGGGAAGAAAATAGATTGCAGTCTGTTACAGACCCAGTGGCTGCAAATCACTCTGAAAATTAGCTTTCTATGGGAAAATCTATATACTAATTAACTCCATGGCCTCTCTAACGAGTTTAAGCACAATAAGGCCGCTGAAAATATCGAGGCATTTTGCAGCTGCCTTAAATTCTACCTTGGGAGACATGCTCACAGCTCATGAGGCTGTTTGAAAGGCTCCAGAATGAAAGGGGAATCTTAAATGATTCATTTCCAAGGGCAGGAGGTGGGGAGTTGTGACTTTGGTTTACTGCAGAGGGAAGTACAGAGCTCCAGGCTTGTCGGGACGGATGGGAGCCCCTGCCTCAGTGGCCTTGGTTGGCACCTGGGTGTGGCCCAGGATTCCCGGCTCTTCGGAACTCTGTCCTCAGCGTGAACATGGAGAGGCCATCACCGGGTCTGGACAGAGTCAGGCTTCCTGGGTCTTGGCCACAGAGACCAAGATGGGAGCCTTCCACGGACTTGCTGCTGTGCAAGGGGAGGATGTGATGTTCAGCCCCGGGGAGGTGGCAGGCCCATTCCCACGTGTGACAGGAGACAGCATAGCCAGCAGAGTCCTTGAACACTTTACTTCTCCCATGACATCGACCGTGCTCCTCAGACCTCTGGCCTTCGCCCATCGCCTCCTTTTGCTACCAGCTTATGCAAGGAATAGCTGATATGGGACAGCACAACACACACCCGTGCTCACTCGAAGGCACACGCACGCCCGTGAGTGCCCTTGAACAGTCACACGTATGTGAAGTCACGCCCTGTACACCCCACACTTGTTAAAACACATATGTAAGAACACACACTCACACATACACCTTCAACCATCCTTATACGCGGCACTGGATAGATTCCCTTACTCTTGTTGCCTGGAAACAGCCCTTCAACCCACAGTCCCAGATAAACATGGGGGGTAAACATCAGCGGGTTTCTGGGGGGGGGGGCAGGGCCCTAAGCCCTGCTCTGTCTCTGACCCTACCAGGAAATGCACACTAGTGTGCCCCCACCATCCCCCCTCCACGAGGCAACGGTCCAGGCGTGGTTCCGGACAGAAATCCCGGCAGGTCCAGACGCCCCTCAGGGTCGGCCTGCTGCTGTCCGCTGGCCTCAGCAGTTCATGCCTCGCTCAGAACAGACACTCAGGGGGCGCGTGGGTGACTCAGTTGGTTAACCATCCGACTCTTAATTTTGGCTCAGGTCAGGATCTCATGGTTCATGAGTTCGAGCCCCACACCAGGCTCGCTGCTGACAGTGTGGAGCCTGCTCAGGATTCTCTCTCTCTCTCCCTCTCTCTCTCTCTGTTCCTCCCCCACTTGCGCTCTCCCGTTGTCTTTCAAAATAAATAAATAAACTCGAAAAAGAAAAGAACAGGTACTCAAGAAACACCTCCTGGCTAACACACTCTCCTGGAGTGATTTGCGTTAATATGGAAGTAAGTGGACTCCCCGTTTCTCAAGGGGAGGTGGGAGATAATGGGGGATTGCTGAACCCCCAGCCAGCCATTCTTGCTTACTGCGAGTCTGTGGCACCCACTCATGAGAGGTGGGTATGGTCATCCCTGCTTCCCGATGAGGAGATCAAGGCTCAGAGAGATGGGATGCCCTGTCTGAGGTCCTGTCTTGGCCGAGTCGTGTGCCTTGAACAGAGCGCTTTCGATCCCCAAATCTGCTCTTCATGTTATACTGCTCCCTGCGTGTGTCTGGCTCAAATGTCAAGACCTCGCTCCAGCCTTGAGGGAGAACGTCCACTAGGTGAAAAAAAGGAGGATTTTCTGAATGGCTCCCTTCTGAAAAGCTGTGAAACCGACAAACCCTGGAGTCTGCCTGTGGGGCAGACCCGGACCGAATGCCAGCTGTCATGCCCTGGCTGGAGGACCTTGAGCACCTGGCTCAACTCCACAGTCATTTCCTGCCCCTCCCCCAGCCCCACTAGGTCTCACTCACAGCATGGGGCACAGATGACCGCTTCCCCCTCCTCCTCGAAACACTTCCTTCCGCCTGGCTTCCTGGGCATCACAATGCTCTGCTTTTTTCTCCTCTCTCACTTGGCACCCTTCCTGGGTCTTTTTGCTGGTTTATTCTCTCCTTTCCAGCCCTTGAGTCTGCAGTGCCGCCACCCCGGCTCCTCCTTGCACTTCTATTTTCCCTAATGCCCTGTGATCTCATCCAGCCTCGTGGTTTCAAATCCCGTCTTGGGCTCCTGCCTTCCAAATGCACACCTCCATCCCGGAACTGCCCCCTAACTGCAGACTCCTAGCTAACCGCCCGCAAAATCTCCTCTTGGGTGTCCAATAACATCTCAGATGAACATGTGCTGACAGTTGCTTGGGTCAAAAAGACTTGGAGACCCCCTTGACCTCTCTCTTTCTCTCCCCTGTCACACCTGCTTAAACAGGAAGCTTCGCTGCCTCTTCTTTCCACATACATCCCGGGATCTGACCACTTCTTACTGTGTCTACTGCCTGGAACACTCTTCTGTCCCTGCCTCCAGATACCCACGGAACACACCCTGGCCCAAGCCACCATTTTATCTCACCTGGATTATTGCAACTGCCTTCTTAACTAAGTGTGTTTCTTCTAATTTTGCTCGCCATGATGTAATTCAGCAACCAGAGAGATCCTTTAATTTTTTTTTTTAATGTTTATTTATTTTTGAGGCAGAGAGAGACAGAGCATGAATGGGGGAAGGGCAGAGAGAGAGGGAGACACAGAATCGGAAGCAGGCTCCAGGCTCCGAGCCATCAGCCCAGAGCCCGACGCGGGGCTTGAACTCACGAACCGTGAGATCGTGACCTGAGCTGAAGTCGGACGCTCAACCGACTGAGCCACCCAGGCGCCCCCAGAGAGAGCCTTTAAAATACAACTCAGGTGCTTGGGTGTCTCAGTTGGTTGAGTGTCTGACTCTTGATTTCGGCTCAGTCATGATCTTAAGGTTTGTGAGTTCCATCCCCACGTTGGGCTTTGCACAGACAGCATGGAGCCTGCTTGGGATTATCTCTCGCTCTCTCTCTCTCTCTCTGCCCCTCCCTGGCTCGCTCTCACTCTCTCTGTCTCTCAAAATAAATACATGAACTTAAAAAAAAATACAACTCACATCATAATTTTCCTGTGCTCAGAGCCTTGCTTTGGCTCTCTTGTTTCATTCAGAGTAAAAGTCAAAGTCTGCAATGGCTTGAAGGACCCTGTGGTCAGGCCTCCCCATGATCGATATTCCCCCTTGCCCTTGTGACCACTTTCCTAGAGACTTTCCCCCTCACCGACCACTTTAGCCACAGGCCCTTTGCACCTCAAGCCCCATTGCCTAGAACACTTCTCCAGATATCCACAGTGCTGACACGCTTAACTCTGTCATGTTGCTTTTTGGGTGAGGTCTACCCTGGCCATCCTTTTTTTTCTTTTTTTCTTCTTTTTTTAATGTTTATTTTTAAATTTTTTTTTCAACGTTTATTTATTTTTGGGACAGAGAGAGACAGAGCATGAACGGGGGAGGGGCAGAGAGAGAGGGAGACACAGAATCGGAAACAGTCTCCAGGCTCCGAGCCATCAGCCCAGAGCCTGACGCGGGGCTCGAACTCCCGGACCGCGAGATCGTGACCTGGCTGAAGTCGGACGCTTAACCGACTGCGCCACCCAGGCGCCCCAATGTTTATTTTTGAGAGAGAGACAGACAGGGTTGAGCAGGGGAGGGGCGGAGAGAGAGGGAGACACAGAATCTCAAGCAGGCTCCAGGCTCTGAGCGATCAGCACAGAGCCCAACGTGGAGCTGGAACTCACATACCATGAGATCATGACCTGAGCCAAAGTCAGACACTTAACCGAATGAGCCGCCCAGGTGTCCCTTGGCCATCCTAATTTAAATCCCCCCTTCCCTGATCCCATGACAGGTATTCCCATGGCCCTTTACCTTCTGTATGCCCCATCTTCTTGTATTGGTCTCCCTTCTAACTTGCTCTTTATTTTACGTATAATTATGTCTATTGTTTTATCGCCCCTCGCTTCCGGCTAGAATGCCTGCTCCATCGAAACAGAAGTCAGCCTGCTTTGTTCCCTGAACATCCTTAGCGCCTGTCCATTGTGGGCATCAGACTCTTTATTGGGCGATTATTGTTTCTTAACCTCTATGAGCCTTGGCTTCTTCATCTGTAGAAGTGGGTTACTTTGGGGGCATCCGGGTGGCTCAGTCAGTCAAGTGTCCGACTTTTGATCTCAGCTCAGGTCATGACCTTGGGGTCATAGGGTTAAGACTGGGGTTGGGCTCAGTGCTTACAGCAGGGAGCTTGCTTAGGATTCTCTCTCTCCCCTCTCTCTGCCCCTCCTCCGCTCGTGCGTACCCATGTGCTCATTCTCTCTCTCTCTCTCAAAATAAATAAATTAAAGAAAAGAGAAGTGAGTTACTTTGGGATTAATTAATGTATTTAAACACCACACTGGTGCCAATGCAACATCACTCCTTTGCTCTGGTGAGCGCTCTGGCTTCTCTCTCAAGTCTCTGCCTCATTTCAGACACTGCTGGTGTTTTGGTGCCTTTGGCTTTCTGGGGGGGGAAAGAGAGTGTCTGGGGTCTTGAAGCCTTTCCCCTGGAACCTCATCCTTGTCCATCACAGGCACAGGGAGAAGATTTCCCCAGGAGCTTTCTGGGTCCCTCTGGCCACAAACAGAGTGTGGGGTTTGGGGAAGCCCAGGTCTGCACCTGCCCTGCAGATTCCGGGAGAGAGAAAAAAGAAAAACCTGTAAGGGTGGGCAAAGCAATAGAACGAAAGAAGAAATCTGTTTCATAAATAGTGAAACAGGTGATTTTAACGCTGAGGAAGGAAGGACTAGGACAGAGCAGTAAGATATATACGGGAACAATTTCCTCTTATCAGAAAGCTCGTAACGGCAGTGCTGACGTTTTCCTAATGAAGGTGCGCATAATGAAGGCATTGTTTTTCTTGGAGTGTACATTATTGTTGTAACATGGCAAGTTTAAATAAACTTTTTCCCTCTAAATTGCAACACATACGAAAACACCAGTGAAGCAGAAGCCATAACTGTTCTTTCTCCATCAAGATGGAAAGTAAAATCAAAGAAAAACGATCCAGAACTCTGAGTGGTCGCACAGGAGTCACCCATGAACTAAAGTTGGAACCATGAATAGTGACGGGTGTATCTGGTTCTTCCTTCCCTCTCCATAAAAACAAAGAAGTTAGTGAGGTTATTACCGTATCTGGAGCTAATGGCATGTAGATGTCCACAGCGAGAGGCGGCTACAATTCCCTTCCCATCCTTCCCTTCCCTCCCCTCTTCTCCCCTCTTCTCCTCTTCCCTTCTTCTCCCTCTTTCTCCTTCCTCCCCTCCTTTCCTTCCATCCATCCTTCCTCCCTCCCTCCCCTTCTTTAACTATGTTTGAATACATGGGATGCCCTACCTTGTGCTTGGTGCTTGGGATACAAAGACAAAGACGAAAGAGATGAGAGCTCTGATCTCAAAGAGCCTTAGTCTCGTAGGAGGGGCACGTTTGTGAGCCGGCAGCCATGTCCTACAGCAGATGTTTGTGCAAAGTTGTATGAAAATCCAGGGGAGGGAGGGGCCGGGAAGGCGTCACAGAGGAAGCACCACTGAGTTGTGGCTGGGGGTGGGGGGGATGGATGAATGGTTGGGAGGGGTGATAAATCTTTCTAGGAGGAAAAAGAAGCAGGTGCAGAGGCATGAAGGTCAAGCTTGTGCATTTTGTTTTGTTTGTATGTGTGTATGTCTCTGTGTGTCTGTGTCTGTCCCGTGTGTGTGTGCCTGTGTGCCTATGCCTCTCTGTGTATGTGTGTGTCTGTGTACATGTGTGTGCGTGTATGTCTCTGGTGGGTATATGCATGTGTGTCTGTGTGTGTATGTGTGTCGCGGGGGAGTGGGCCCGAAGAGTGAAGTGCTGATGGGGACAGCCCTGCCCGTCGCCTCAGGAAGCCCTGCCCTATCTGGGGTCCCTGTAGTTGTTTCCTCTTTGCTGAAACAAGGCCATCATGGTGGAGGGGACGCCCCTCCTTGGAGGTCTTGGCATGGAAAGCACAGGGCGCTGGTCATGGCCCTGGGACCTTTCCGCCCCTGCACCAGACAGAAGGCCTGGCCTTTCCCCATCACTAGGTCTCCCTCTGTTGGGGCTGTTCTGCTTAGGGCTCTCAGGCCACACAAAGACACCGTCCATGACTCTCATCGTAGAAAGTTTCCTTTAACGGCATCTCCTGAGATGTGGGAGAATCCCACTGGACGCGTCGAGAACAGGCCAAGCCATCCTTGGGCTGGTGGCTCCCACAGTGGGGAGGCTGGGCCCCTGAGCATGTGGCTCTGTACGGGGCCCCTGTGAAAAGACGGATGTCCCTGTGCTCCTGGGGCTCAGAGCTACCATCCGCCAGTGAGTATCAAGTGCCAAACTCTACCTCAGCATGGTGCACCCTAGTCCTCAGTGGATGGGGGCTTGCCCACCTCTGGCCCCCTCCCCCTCCCTCCAGAACAGCTCAGGGCAGAGAAGCACACCCAAGAGGCCTCTGGAACACGGTCCCAGCCTTGACGCTCCCGGCGGCTTCTCTGTAGTCCCAACAGAAGTGAAAGAGGGCCCTGAGTGGCCTGCCCCCTTTCTCCCTGGGCCTGGCCGGGAGCCCAGGGAAGTTGCTGCCATTGTGACAAAGAGGTGCCCTCCCAGAAAAGAGGGCCTGTGGCCGCTGAAATCTGTGGCCACTGCAGCACGATCTGGAGGCCTCCAGAAGGCTCTAGATGAAGGTGCGAAGAAAGCTGAGGTAGAGTTTGGCCCTTGATACGCACTGGTTGGTGGTAGCTGTGAGCCCAGGAGCACAGGGACACCTGTCTTTTCACAGTGGCCCCGTACAGAGCCACGTGCTCAGGAGGCACTGGGGTGAATATGTATTGAATGCGCGCATGCCTACACGAGTGATTTTTTTTTTAATTTGTTTTTTTCAACGTTTATTTATTTTTGGGACAGAGAGAGACAGAGCATGAACGGGGGAGGGGCAGAGAGAGAGGGAGACACAGAATCGGAAACAGGCTCCAGGCTCTGAGCTATCAGCCCAGAGCCTGACACGGGGCTCGAACTCGCGGACCGCGAGATCGTGACCTGGTTGAAGTCGGACGCTTAACCGACTGTGCCACCCAGGCGCCCCCCTACACGAGTGATTTAACGAACCTTTCCTCCCGTCCCTTCAATGAGCCTCAGTTTCCACTCCAGGCCTCCATCTGACTCCAGTCTGCTTCTCTGAGCTTGAGTCTGGCACCTTCTTTCCCAAGAACCAGGGTCAGGTCCATTCCGCGTTCCCATCTCCTCGTCCAAGGCTCACACGTGCCCACAATGCACCTGTGACCCATCTCCTGTGGCAGGCGGCTCCATACTTGCTATGCTTCCCAGAGCCCCTTAACCAGGAAGCAAGTGACTGGCTAGAAATGGCTCTGATGTGCTGGGCTGAGATCGTGGGAGTCACTTGCCTAAGTTTGGATTCTGGCTCCAGTACTTCAGCTCTGGGAGCCTCAGTTTTCTCATCCATAAAATGGACATACCGTTTCCCACCTCAGAGGGCTATTGGGGTAGATTCAAAGAGTTAATGCGTACAAAGGGCTTAGAAGGGCCTGGAGCTAGAAAGTGCCCTCTGAGTGTTGGCTATTCCCACACTTGCTGCGCACTCACTGGCTCTGGAACTCTTCTTTAGGGAGTGCTTAATCTTCTGATCCCTCTACCAGGCAGGGAGGGGGAGGCAGAGGGGGTGCTGAGGCACAACTCCCAGTGTAGACGGGGCGCAGGACACAGAGCCCTTGGGGAGGAAGCTGTCAGTCAGCACCGGCGGCTGTCCCACCTGAGCTCTGCAGGTAAGCAAACCTGGCTGGAATCTGGAGCCCGGCCGGCAGCCTGGCCCCCCGCCCGGCCCCTCCCCGAGGCAGCAACGCTTCTTTTTTAAGTCAAATGTTGCCTGGAAGTCATTGCTTCTGCAATTACCTCTGAAACCCATTGTTTCCTCAGCCCCATTAACATGTCAGATCCTGGCAGCCGCTGACGGGGCAAACACCCCTCCGAGGGCTGCAATTCAATTTAAGATCGCCTCCCCTGCACAGACAGCCTCAGAGCCAGCCCATCTCCAGATTTCACCAAATCGAGGAGAGGGTCTCAGGGCGCAGTTTGATCATGCTGCTTCCTAAATTAAAAACAAAATTGTAAGTGTTAAACATCTTTAACAAGTCATTAAGCCCCAGCCATAATCCAGAAAAAGTCCCTTAATGAGTAATGACATATGTTGTGAGCGCAGTTACCGCCTAATGTTGGATGCTGAGATGGTGTGATGAAATGGCACGCTGCTCAGAAGGGACGGATCACCACTAATGGCAGGATAATTCCAGGCTGTTGGGCTGAGGACCCTGGAGGGCAGAGGAGGCAGCCTGAGCCGGGAGGGCAGGCACTGTCGCCTGGAGGAGGCGGTCCTCAGTCTCCCCACCTGTCCGGGCCCCGGAGCCCCTTCTTTGCCCTTGGGGCTGCTTTGTCCCCACTTACAGAGAGATCTGCTCTGGGCTCTGCCCCAGGACAGGGTCCGTGGGGATCCAGAGGTTGGACACCAGCCCTCATGCATTGTCCCACGGTTGTGCGTCCTCCCAAGCAATCCTTGTGTCCCTGGGCTCTTGAACCAGCCAAGCATTTTCTCCCAGTCCTATTACAGAGACTCGATTCTGCTGGCCTCTCTCTCTGCTGCCCTTCCTCCCTCCTGGATTCAGGATCCTGCCCTGGACCCTGCTATCTGTGTGTTGAGGCTCTGACTAGCTGCCTGGGCCTCCCCTCAGTGGCTCAGAATCCCAGCTGTAGTGCTCTGGCCCTGGCTGACCACCCTTCAGGACCCAGCTTGATGGTCACTTTCCCACCGTGTACTTCCAGACACGGGAAGAAACTAACTAGCCGGCCCTCACCCCCAAGTCCCAATTCTCGAAGGAGACACCACGCTTCTTTGCCCAGCTTGGGTCATGTGACTGCCCCCAGGGGTGTCGGGTGTGGCCCGCCCCCAGAGTGCCACACAGTCCTCAGAGGAAAGGGCTTCCTTTTTCCTCCCGGGACTTCTGTGACTTTGGCCCTGTGCATTCCACCCACACACCTCCTCCTTGCTGGGTCTTGTTTCTGTGGTCCTCCCCCTACACTTTGCTCTGGGATCACTGCTGGAGGATGCTGCTTGAGCCAAAGAGTCTTGGGTCACAGAATCTAAAGCAGACCTGGGCACTTCACTAAGGGAGGGGAGAAGCAGGGCAGGGGTGGGGAGGAAGACAGCGGAGGGGATGACTTCAGGCAAAGTCTGCAGAGGGTAACCTCTGATCCCCCAGGGAGCTCTGGAATGGAAGTGACCCCCCACCCCCACCCCGCCCCAGCACCACCTGCCTGAGCCAAGCTGCAGGTGCTGGGAGTTAGAAGGGAAGCAATTCCACCCCACTCATTCATTTCCTCACTCACTCATTCACTCACTCACATTATTTATTCAATCGCCACACTTTTATTTATTATTTGTTACCTGCCCAACATTGTGCTAAGAACTTTATACCCCAAATTGAAAATGCAATCAATCACCCAGAGACATAGGTGCTATTATTAACTGCTTTCTATAAGATGAGGAAACTGAGGCCCAGAGAGGTTCAGAAGGTCTGCCCAAGGTCATGCACTCCAGAAATTTTGGAGTCAGGATATGAACTCAGACTGGGTGACTCTGAGAGAAGAGCTATGGAGAATATATATATATATATATATATAATTTTCTTTTTCTTTTCCTTCTTCAACCTCAGGCCTATACAAATATTGGAGACGGCCTAGCTAGATACTAACACGCTAGTCCCCAAACAAACGCAAGTCATTTAAATTTTAACAGCCAATAAAACAGCTGGAATTTCAGAGCTGGGAGGTAGTTAGAGGTCTCCTAGCTTAACCCTTGCGTTTCACAGATGAGGAAAACGAGGCTGAGGGAAGAGGTGTCTTGTCCGAAGTCACTAAGTACGGGCGTGAGAGCTGTGGGGACGGAGGGATGCACAAAATGCCGCAGGACCACACTGTCCCCTGTCAGGGCCGTCCGCTGCCTTCAGAAGAGCGCAGAACTCCGCACTGTGCGGCTTTTTTAGAAACAGCAGAGAAACATCGCCAAAGAGGATCGATTCCTGACCACGCATTCAAAACCCACCACTCACAGGGGCTCCCCGCAGAGTTCTCTCAACTGCTACCAAAAGGGAGGCCCCGGGGCCCATCACTGGCTGGGGGTGGCTGCAACCAGGTGAGGTCTTAAGCGGGACAGGGGACTGCCTTGGACCCAGGGTGCTCTCAGCTCATGCTGGCGGATTCCTGCCAGGCCTGTTGACCTTCTACCCCACTTCTGGATCTTTCCCTTCTGTCAGTCCCCAGTTCTAATCTTGACCCATGTCTTTGATCCTTCTGCTTCAGTGGCTCTTTTGTATCTAAGAACTTCTTGGCTGTCCTGCCCTTGGGATCACAACTTTCTAACTCTGATGACCTTCCAAAGCGGGGGCCTGTGCATGAGGCTCGGGGGTTGTCACTTGGCTACAAATCCAGCACTGTAAGCTTCTCAAGGACCACTGGTGTCAGAATAGTGCCTGGGGGCCAGCTGGTTGTGGTGACAATTGAAGGGGGGGACACTGAGGCTGGCAGGAGATAGTGAGGTGCTGGGGTTGGGTACTGGACGGAGTCAGATATAGTTCCCGCTTCCAGCCTGATAAAAGTCGGCTGTGTGACCTCAGGAGAATCCCTGCCCCTCTCTGAGTGTCGAGTGGGATGGGCTAGGACAGTTCCAAGCACACACATCTCGGATTCTCTGGACTGGAGGAAGGGGCTGCATTCTATAATCTCCGTGTTCGCTTTCACATATCGACCTTACGGGACATCCCCGGGCCCCAGCTGGGAAATGTTACTCAGAGGCCTACCCCGGGAGAAAGCTGCTGACCAGAGATTTCTTGTTCCAGGCTTCGGAGCATCCAAAGTGACTGGGAGGGAGCGGGCTTCTCAGAGCCATCCGGTACTGGCAGCATGCTGGGCAAAGAGCTTGTCGGCTACCACGGAGCATCTCCCTGACCATCCGCCCTATGGCGGTCACCCTCCCACCCTGGGACCCGGAAAGGGACAAGAAAACCCTCTTTGTTCTGGCCAGACAGTACAGAGCCTCGTTGCCATAGCAGCCACAGCCATTTCCTCCAGCGCTTGAGTCAGGGCCGCGGCTCAGCTGGGCCTGGGCTCGGGCCTCCAGAAGCCGGGAGCAGAGGTCAGCCTCGTACGTGGGGGGTCTGAGTCACTGAGACCCCAGTGATGCACTGGCGGAGGAACGAGAAGTTGGCAAGCACCGAGGCCACCTTCCTGTCATCCAAAGCAGGGCTGGGGAGCCGCCCAGGGCTGGGGCCAGAACTCAGGGACTGCCTGGATGCCTAAACCTGTCACAGCCAGGCTGGCACAGGAGTCTGGCCTTGCAGGGGCTACAGAGCACTGGAGAAAGTGGTGGAGAGAACTGAGGGGTGCAGGGAGGGGAAGGCAGGAGACAGCAGTCCTGGACCTATCAGACCCTGAAATAGAGATGGGGACAAAGAATTCAGAAGCTCCCTGCTGACTCGTCTCCCTCCTTTATCTGTTGAACCCTGCGGGGAGTGAGGCCTGGGCGGGAAGGTTGGAAGGGCTAAGAGAAGATTCTAGGACTCCCAGGAATTGAAATGGGCTGAATGGGAAGCCAGGATCTGGCTCAGCATCTGGCTTTTCCTCGGCAGGGAGCGGAGGTGTTCTGTGCTCTGAAATCACAGATGGATTTCAACTCCGTTCTGCCAGTTACCATTTAAATGTGTACAAGATGCTTGCCTCTCAAAGTCTCAGTTTCCTCATCTGTAAGATGGGAATCCCTACCTCAGAGTGTTCCTTGAGAATATTAAATAAGATACTACACGCAAAGTACTAGGGGTACTGTTCGCCCACAGGAAGTACTCCATAAATAGTGGTAACTAAGCGTATTATTATTAGGTGGAGCCAGATGAGAATGCCACTTTTATAAGTCACAAGTGGCTAAATAGCAATTTCATCTGGTTCAACGGGGGGGTGTGATGACCCCCGTGTCTGGGTGAGGCTGTGGGAGACAGCTCACAGTTCTGACACTTGCTCCCTAGGTAACCTTGAGCAAGCCACTCAGCGTGTCTGCACCTCTGTTCCTCCTCTGTGACAGTGTTGTGTGCATGACATGGACAAGTCTCGGGGAAGCACTTAGAGGAATGCCTGGCCCAGGGCCGGAGCTAAATAAATGCTTGCTAACTGAATAGACACGGTCAGCCGGGGGAGCATGATTATTCTTCCCATTTACACGAGGGGGATTCATGCAGGTCACATGCCTGGGCTGGAGCCCAAGCAGGTATAACTCGGGTCCAGTGAGTGCTCTGGCCATTGCCCCAACAGCTTGTCCTCTGTAGCCTCCTATCCTGTCCTGTCCAGCCCTGTCCCTCTCACCACTCTGGTGATGGTCCATCTGTCTGTCCAGCTGGCTGGGGAGCTAGTCTGCCAGCCCACACTCATTGATCTGTTCTTCCATGTGTTTATCTAGCTCCTTCCTTCCTTCTTCCCTTCCTTCCTTCCTTCCTTCCTTCCTTCCTTCCTTCCTTCTTTCCTTCATTCCTTTTTTCCTTCCTTCCTTCCTTCCTTCCTTCCTTCCTTCCTTCCTTCCTTCCTTCCTTCCTTTTTTCCTTCCTTCCTTCCTTCCTTCCTTCCTTCCTTCCCTCCCTCCTTCCTTCCTTCCTTCCCTTCTTTCTTTCTTCATGAAGCCAACTTCCATTGGATGCCTGAATTTGGTTGAGATGATCTAGACACCTAGAAATCATTTTTTAAAAGTCATGTCTATTGAGGCATAATTTAAATGCAGTAAAGTTCACCCTTCCAAAGAGTTGTGACAATCTCATATAATCATGTGGCTATCATTGCGATCAAGGTACAGAACATTTCTGTCATCTCTTCTCCCATCCCCGCCCCCCCAACCAAATTTCTGGACCTTTGTAGTCAACCACCTCCCTTATCCTCAGCTCCTTGATAGCTGCTGTTATGTTTTCTTCCCCTATAGTCTCGCCTTTTCTAGAATGTAATATAAATGGATTCAGACAATATACAGCTTTTTGAGTTTGGCTTCTTTAAGTTAATGTGTTTGAAGTTTATCTGTATCAGTAGTGTGCTTATTTTTATTACAGAATAGTATTCCTTTGTATGGATATACCCTAGTTTGTTTATCCATTCACTCACTGAAGGACATCTGGATGGTTTCCATTTTTTTACAATTATAAATGAAGCTGCTGTAAACACTTGCATACAGGTATTTGTGTGAACATGTTTTCCCTGCTCCTGGGTAAATGCTTAGGAGCAAGATGGCTGATCATAAGGTGAGTTATGTTTAACTTCATTCAGAAAATGCCAGACTGTTTTCTAAAGTCGCTATACCATTCTGCTTTCCAGTCAGCAATCTTGGAGAGTTCCAGCTGCTCTGTATCCTTGTTAACAAGTGCTATTGCCTTTTTTTTTTTTTTAATTTTTTTTTTCAACGTTTATTTATTTTTGGGACAGAGAGAGACAGAGGATGAACGGGGGAGGGGCAGAGAGAGAGGGAGACACAGAATCGGAAACAGGCTCCAGGCTCTGAGCCATCAGCCCAGAGCCTGACGCGGGGCTCGAACTCCCGGACCGCGAGATCGTGACCTGGCTGAAGTCGGACGCCTAACCGACTGCGCCACCCAGGCGCCCCTGCGCGCTATTGCCTTTTTAAGATAATTTTTAGCTTTTCCAATAGGTGTGCGATGCTATCTCATTGTAGTTTAATTTACATTTCCCTAACGACAAATAATGTTGGACATCTTTTCATGTGTTGTGTGTGTATGAGTGTGCTTTCATCCATGTATGTATCTTCTTTGGTGAAATGATGTTCACAATTTTTGTCCATTTTATTTTATTTTATTTTTTTAAGGTTTATTTATTTATGTTGAGAGTGAGCAGGGGAAGGGCCGAGAGAGACAGAGAGAGAGAGAGGAGAGAGAGAGAGAGAGAGAGAGAGAGAGAGAGAGAGAGAGAGAGAAACCCAAGCAGGCTCTGCACTCTCATGGAACCTGACTCAGCACTTGAACTCATGAACTGTGAGATCATGACCTGAGCCAAAATCAAGAGTTGGATGCTTAACTGACCGAGCCACTCAGGCACCCCTCAAAATTTTTGTCCAGTTTAAGATTGAGTTGTTTGTTTTCTAATCTCTGAGTTTTAAGAGTTCTCTGGTTTTTTTAATGTGTTCTTTATCAGATACGTGCTTTGTGAATATTTTTCTCCCAATCTGTGGCTTGCCCTTTCATTTCTTAACAGTGTCTTTCAAAGAGCAGAAGGTTTTAATTTTGTTGAAGTATAATTTATCAATTTTTTTCTTTTACGGATCATGCTTTTGGTGTCACATCTGTGAAGTCTTTTCCTATATGTAAGGTTCATCCTTTCTTTTTTCTAGAAATCTTAGGAGATCATGAGCCATTTTGTGCACATTTTTATATACGGTACATGGTACAGATCAATTATCTTTCTTTCTTTTTTATTCTTGGCTTATGGATGTGCAATTGTTCCAGCACCATTTGTCAAGTTATCCTTTCTTCATTGGATTGCCTTTGCACTTTCGTCGAAAATCAATTGACCATATATGTAAGAGTCTGTTGCTGGACACCATTTTGTTCTGTTGATCTCTGTGTTTATGCTTTTGTCAATAGCAAATGTCTTGATTACTCTAGCTTTATAGTAAGTCTTAACATCAAATAGTGTGATTTATCCAACTCTATCCCTTTTCAAAATTGTTTTGGCTTTTCTATTTCCTCTATCTTTCATATAAAATTTAGAACCAGCTTGGTAGTTTCTACAAAACATTTGCTAGGATTTTGATAGGGATTTTGCTGAATCTATAGATCAATTTGGGGAAGGTTTATATCTTAACAATATTCTTCCAATCCATGAATACAGCACATCTTCCATCTATTTAGGATATATTTGAATTTTCCATCAGTTTTTATAGTTTTTAGCGTATAGATAGTGCAACACTTTGTTAGATTTGTAACAGGATTTTAAGCATTTTGGTGCTATTGTGAAGGTTTCTTTAAATTTTTAATTTTCAATTATTCATTGCTGGTATATAGACCTACAATTGATTCTTTTATATTAATTTTGTATATGTTGACCTTGCTAAGCTCACTAATCTGTTTTAGTAACTTTTGTGTAGATTTGTGGAATTTTCTATGTAGACAGATGTGTCCCAGCAAATGGAGATAGGTTTATTTCTTCCTTTCTGTCTATATGTTTTTTATTTCTTTTTCTTGCCTTATTGCCCTGGCTGTGATCTCTAGTACCATGCTGAATAATAGAAATCATTTTTGATTCCTCTTTTTTTCTTTTGCTCCACTTCTATCCAGTCTATCAATCTTTGTGATTAAACTTCCAAAATATATCCAGAATCTGAACACTTCTCACCATCTTTTCTGCTACATACTCTTTTGCCTAAATACAACCACCATCTCCTCATTGCTGCCCCTGCCTCTCTCTTGTCCCCTGTTGTCCCTTCTCCACAGAGCAGCTGAGGTCATATTTCTATTCCGATTAGAACAAAACTCAAACTTCTAACCACAGCTTGTAGAGTCCTATAAGAGTTGGCACCTGCCCTCCTCTCTGACTTCATTCCCCTCACTTCCTGCACCTCAACGACAGGAACCTTCTTGTTGTTCCTCAGACATGCTGAACATATTCTCACCTTGTGGCCTTTCTACTTGCTTTTCCTCTGTCTGCTTCCTTTGAATTGTCCCAGTTTTGCTTCAAATGCCACCCCCTCAAGAAGGCCTTCTCCAATTTTATCTTCCTCATAGCACTTACCAGTGCTTAAAATTATGTTTGTTCTTTTTTTTAAATGTAAGCTTTTGTTTTCTATCTTTTTGCACTAAAGGACAGGAATTCTATCTATTTTGTGTGTCCCAGGCTACATCAATGTCTACCCTACATATCAATGAGCAAGTATGACATATATAAGTGTTTCTGACCCACTTCTTTTGGCTTTATGACCCTATGAGTGAGCGAGATGCTTTCGCCAACTTACTCCTTGACAAACTGGGTGCACTTCTCAAGAGAACTGTTGCTCACATGTGTTGAGTCTACTTCTTGAACTCCCATGCACTCCCCACCTGAGAACAGTTTGACTTTGGCTGCCATCACTTTTTCTGGTAAAGGCAATCTATGCTATCCTTAAGACAATCCAGCACAGTCTGCATTACTAGAGACTGAGCTTTTGCTCTTACTGCAGCTGATTTCTCCTTTTCTGATGAACTCTCTTTCCTCTTGGCTTCTGAGACACTGCATGTGACTCATTCTTCTCTCATCTGACTGTTCCTTTCCCCCTCAGTGGTAGATTATTGTTTCTTTCTCCTTACCTTAAATATTAGTGCTCCCTAGGGTGATGGTGTGGACCCACTCCCTGCTCATCTACCCCTTCGATTGTAACTGCTTTTTTACAAGCCAAGTGATTCAACAACTATTTCTGGGGCTCCCAGTAGGTGTCAGGCACTGGGAAGATATAGGTGAGAAAGCCAAGCATGGTCCTTGCCCTTTTGGAGCTCATAGATCAGAATGTATGGCCAGCAGCCTCATGGTCATTGCTGCCTCTCCAGCATCTAATCTATGGCCAGACATCCCATATATATTTGGTGAATGAGTACATACATGGAGTAAAGAGACAATCAGCAGGAACGACACAAATATTTATATAACTATAATTATTACAAGTGCTATAATGGGGAAATACAGGGTACTATGAGTATGTAAGTCTGGGAAATCCCATCTAGTTAGGATTGTGAGTCCAGGGAAACCCCCAGTAAGACGATGCATACGCTTAGCCCTGAGAGATGAATGAACAGGTGTTGGTGAGTCAATTGCACATACTGGTGGATTAGAAGATCTGGTCTGGTGGTAGGAAGTCAAGGAAATGCTCAATCTGATGATTTGTGTTTCTCAATGAACTGTATGGGAGGTTTATCTACTGAGAATGGAGCGTAGGTGGAGAGGACATCCCACATAGGTTTGCAGAGAGAGGTGAAGGTGTGAAGAGTGTGGGGAATTTAGGGGTGAGCTTAAAGGTAGTAAGCTTTCTAGGCATTGCCCTCTGAAGTAGGGGGTCATTGATTCATGGTGATTCCAGGCTGCCCAGCAGTGTGATTTCTTCAATGCACTCAGCTTCTTGGGTCAAGTTGTGAAGAAGGGACCGTTGGGCTCATGCAAGTTGGGGCTCATCATGTGAGTGTAATGGTCAGGAGGATGGGCAGGGGAAGTTGAGGACATTTAAAAAAGAAGGACTATAATGACAAATTATGGAATTTAAGCAAGCAAGTAAAGTCAGGTATCAAAAGAATCTTGATTTAGCTCAGGACAGCAGGGTGCTGCATTTAAAATACCCACTTCCCTACACACCCTTCCATCTAGACTGGCATGTGGAAGAGTTCTGGCCAATGACATATATGCAAACGTTGCTTGGTGTGACTTTTCTGTGGGGTTTTTAAAAAGGAAAAACTCATGTGGGCTGTGTCTTCTGTTCTTTGTCCTACTTCATTCCTAGAATGAGATGGAGAGGCCGGAGGTGAAGCTACTCTGTTGAGATCATGAGTGTATCTGTTAGCCATTGCCACAATAATGCTGCAGAACAAACCACCCCAAAGCTTAATGTCTCATGAAACTCCCGGTTGTCTGCAATTCAGCTGATCTAGGCAGGGCTGGTTGGCCAGCACTGCTGCTGGCTGCGACAGCTGGGGTGTCACTGCTCCAAGTGTCTCTTCTCCTCCTTCTAGGGCGTGCTCTTCTCATGGGCAATGGAAGAAGCCCAAGAGGACAAGTGAGAATGCACAAAGTCTCTTTTAAGGCCTAGGCATAGAGCTGGCACATAATCACTTTCTGCCTCATCCTATTGGCCAAAATATTGATAAACCCAGAGCCAATGGGCAGGGGACATATTTCTCTCCTTTAGTAGAGAAATATGCAAAGTCACATGATAAAAGGCATGGCTACAGGGAGAAGCAAAGCAATGGGGTCAGTAATGCAATTTACTACAATGGCGAGGGGAAAGCTACCCTCAAAAAACGGCAGATCGGGAAGCCAAAAGGAGTCTGATGACTTCCTCAAGCAGCCTACCTATCGTGAGGGTAGGAAAAATCAATTCCTATGTGGCTAAGTCACTGCAGCTGGATTTTCATTACATGAGTACAATTTCTGAGTTACATGGGGAGCTTGAGGATGGGAAGAAAGTGAAGGGACCACTGGTCGGAGCCTTGTGAGATCGAAGAAAGGTGCCATGGAAGGAAACTCAAATGGTAATACATTTTGATTGGAGAGTGGACATTTTTGATGAGTGATTTCAGAGGTGGTGGAGCTCCTGGTGGTGACAGGGCCTGAAGGGTGACAGGTGTGGAAGAGAGGACACCGGAGACGAGGAGGTCAAGAACTGACAAGCCAGCTTGCGGGAGGGATTCCCCATCTGGACACTCAAGACAACACGAACGCGTCGGGTGGAAAAAAGCCTGGGATCCGGGGTCTGAAGCCTTCCCTGCATGAGGAAGAGTGGTCAGTAGAGAACTGGAATGAGAGAGAGAGAGAGTTGGATAGCCAAATGGCAAGGGTCTCAAGGGAGCCAGGGGTTTATAAGAAGATGGCAGAGAAGTGATGCCCAATTTCATATTCACCGTGTCGGCTGTCCCTTGAGATGTGGACACATAGAACAAAACCTCCAGATGTTTGCATTTTGTGACACCCAGGCATTTCCAGCTCAGCATATCTGAGGCTGCACTCACCATATTGCTCCGCAAACCCACCTCCCCTCCTGCTGCCTCTTCAGGGAATGACCTGCCATCCACTGACCCAAACCAGAAACCTGGAGGTCCTTCCAGCATCTCCCCTTCCTCAGCCTACCGCTACATCCTACTAATTTCATATCACAAATATGTTCCAACGCATCCCCTTCTTTGTATCCTATTCCAGACCTCCATCATCTCCCACCAGCTCCTCTGCCTCCTTCCCCTAACCATGCTCCCCGCCTCCAGGATCTCCCCATGAAATCCATTATCTGACACCTCGGGGAACCACTCCAATGTTGGCTGAATCTGAAATCACACTCTGCACAAGAGACGGATCATGAAATACCTGCTTTGTCTCTCAGACTCATGAATATGAAAACGGATTCCTGAAGCTAGCAGGGTGGGGGGAGTAGGTGTAGGGGATAAGCGTGGGTTGCCCTGAGAGGCAGGGGCTCACCCACGGAAGCCCGGGCTTGTCCAGTCTTGGGACAAGCTGAGAGCCCAGTCCTCTCTGTGCACCAACTGGATGGTCTCAGTTGTTGTGGGGACCAAAATAGCCTTCCACTGCTAGCTGCCTTGGAGGTCCCACAGATGTCTGAGTGTGGGACAGTGAGTGTGTGTCTCGCAGAGAGGCCGGGGGAGGGGAGGCCAGATGGCAAGATGTGGGGGGTGAGGAGGGTGGGGAGGGGCTGGCGGCAGCTGGGAAGGATCAATGGCTTTTCCCTTTCTGTGTTTGCCTGTGTTGCTATCCCTGCTCAGATGAAAGAAATTCAAATAGTTATTGATTCGCGCAGAGGGGAGAGCTGGGGGTGTGGTCGGGCTTCCTTACAGCTGCACCCAGCCCCAGCGTCCTCCCCGGGGCCCGCTCCTGCCTCCATCCTATTTATTCCCCAGCCCCTGTCCCCGCACCTACCCTAGTCTTTGGCTTGGTGCAGTCATGTGTTCCGTTAAAAATACTTCCCTACGAGCTTTTTCATCCAGCGCGGATATGTGAAGCGTTGTGGCCAAGGAGAGGGAAACAGAAGTTTCTGGGATGAGAGTCTGGACCCCCTCCCCCGCCCCTTGGCCTGAGGTCATGGAGAAAGATTTGAGTAGGAGTCACAAAACTGGGGGGCCTGAGGGCCAATGCCAGCCTTCCCTGCCCTTGGAAGCTACGAAAGGTTTTTACTTTTTTAAGGGCTGTTAAGGAAAACAAAGAGGCTAAGATCTGGTGGCTTGCAAGGCCTGAAGCATTTGCTATGTGGCAAAAGTTTTCCTTTATGGCAAACCAGGGCGGAGACCTGGTTGATGCTTTTGTTTTGCTCGTGGTTTTACAGGTGAGTTTCCCCCAAGTCGAAGCATGAGGACCCAAGAGCCGTTGGGCTGCCTCCCCCCGACCACAGCTCTCTGCAATCTCCACCTACTGAGGGACAGGAAAGGGGCCAGTCCCCTTTGTGGGCAAAGTCCCCACAGCGGCTTTGCAAGGGCTTTGTGGCCCCAGTGCCCACCCCCTACCCCCAACTGCCCTCTCCATCCTCTGGACGGCACACAGGGATGCTTTGACCAGCTGAGGCCAGTCAAGGACTGGCTCCTTTCCAGGAGTTGTTCAGAGGAGCGGTGACCGCAGGGCAGACGGGGGCCAGATGCTGCGTGTCTGTCATAGGGCTGCCTCCTAAGGCCCACACAGCTCCTAGCCTGGGGCCTGTCCCGTCTTCTCAGCAGCCTTTGGCTTTGTCGGCAGGATTGCAGACCCCCCGGGGCCCTGTGATAAGGGACAGTCCAAGGGCTCTAGTCCCCACAGTGCTGTTGTCCTTGCTGGGTGACCGAGGGCGAGCCACCAAACTCCTCTGAATCTCCACTTTCCTCAGCTTTTAAATGGGGATAACCAAAATTGCCTGCAAGCGTCCTTTAAAGCATTTATTATACGCAATTCTGGTTCTGTGCCACTATTTCACAGAGATAAGTGACCAGAAAAAGTTGCACGGTATATACATTTCTGGCCTGCTTCCCACTGGCTGCAAAGGGCGTGCGTGCCGGTGTGGAGCCGGCGCCCTGGGCTAGGAAGGCAGGCGCTGTCGTGCCTGCTCTTGGGGCCCTGCTGAAGCTCACAGAGTGGGCTTGAGGCCGCTGTCATGGGTCAATGCAAGCAAAGGGTTTGGGGGCACAGCTGCACCCGAGGGTATGTGTATGGAATGGCTCCTTCTCAGGGCCAGGTGCTGGGAGGGAAAAGGCCATGGCTCATGGGAGGTGCTGAGCTCGCAGCTGACCCCACCCCGTGGGATGTGCAGAAGTCAGCAGGAAGGGGCATCGATCGCCATCGGCAGCTGGGCCACGTGGGCTGCCTATCGATTGGAGGCCTGTCTCTCCCCACCCCTGCCTCCCCCTTCCCCTGGCGGGCAGCGAGAGTCCCTGTTGCCTTCTGCCTCTGACAGCACCTGGGAGGGGAGGGGAGAAGAGGGCAGAGAGAGACCAAGAAATCTTCCTGATCCCCCTGGACAAAGAGATCCGGCAGCTGCACGTAATTCGTAATTCTCGGGACTCCGATAATCCTTAATCCAGCCCCATTTGCACATAAATGCAGCGCCTGGCTTCTGACCCCGGGGGTCCTGGGAGCCCTTTGGGGGGTTTGCTCCCCTTTATTTACTCTGGGAGTTTTCATTGGCAGAAAGCCCCTCTGGCCTCCTGGCACTGAAAGGAAGAGGCTTTCCCAAAGAAGTCCCTTTCTGGGAATGGAAGAGAATCACTGCGAACGGATCTCCTCAGTATCCAGGGCTCCAGATGCACCCCCCCCCCGCCCCCGAAGGGCTGGGGTGGGGTGGGGGGGATGCCCACGGGGCTGGTCCTGCTGGCTGTGCTGTGGGTGGGACCTCAGCTTACCGGCTCCTTGATACTGGTGTGGGGTGGGGAGAGAGTCCTGGGGTGGACTGGTGGGGACAGAAAGACAGGGCATCTCAGGATTTGGAGTTGGAAAGACAGCCCCTTGATGGTCTTACTTGGGACAGAGACAGAGAGACAGAGAGAGGTGTGCCTCTCTCTCAACATTTATTGAGAATTTCCTGGGTGCCCGGTACTGTACTCAGTGTTTTACAAACATTATGTCACTTTATGCCATAACAACTCTTCAAAGTAAAGTAGCGAAGATTATCCGCATTTTATAAGTAAGGACGCGGAAGCTCTGATAGTCGAAGTGAGTTACTCAATATCTTCGTGGTTGTGAGTGCTCGTTCTCCTGCGTCTGACTCCAAAGGCAGAAAGAACATCTCGTGTTTGCTGGCTCATCCCTCAGACACCGGAGGACGCCAGGTACAGGCTGAGCCATCTTCCAGGGCCTCGGGTAGTGGCTAAGTACTTAGGCTCTGATGGCCCGGGGTTCACATTCCAGCTCCCCTGCTTCTCAGGTTTTCAAGGGAGCTGCTGCTCTGGCCCTTCTCTGGCCCCACCCCTCCTCCAGGGTGAGGGATCCATGGGCAAGTGCCCGTCTGGAGCCCTGCTGCCCCTCCAGATGAAGATCATGTTCCAAGTACCTCGGACACCAGAGTTCCCGGCCCAAATGGCCCCACACCCACTCTCAGGACTCTGTGAGCCTCTTCCTTGGGTCCGCCCTCCTAGGGGCAGGCCGCCCTGTGAGGTGTGGTCAAAAGGCAGCTGTTTGCAGGCATTGGGGTCTTAGGTGTGGACAAAACAGGAAGCCAGGGACACCTGCGTGGCTCAGTCGGTTGAGCGGCTGACTTCGGCTCAGGTCATGATCTTACGGTCCGTGAGCTCGAACCCCGTGTCAGGCTCTGTGCTGGCAGCTCGGAGCCTGGAGCCTGCTTCGGATTCTGTGTCTCCTTCTCTCTCTGCCCCTCCCCAACTTGTGCTCTGTCTCTCTATGTCTCTCAAAAAATAAATAAATGTTAAAAAAAAAAAAAAAAAAAAAAGCAGGAAGCCAGGCTGTGGCAAGTGCGGGACTCTGCTGAGTCCAAGAATTGAAATGCAAATCTTCCTTTCTAGGCCCTTGTGAATATTTATGTGTGAAGGTATGTCATTAGACATATTTATAATTTTTCTAAGCTCAGGCTTATGGTACATGGGCTTCTATTTGTGCTGTTGCTTGGGGCCCTTCGGATGTTAGAGGTGGCCCGGCTCAGAGTCTGGAGCCAGACTGGCTGCCTGGGTTCAAATTCTGGGTTCTGCCTTTACCCGCTATGTGACCTTGAGGAAGTTATTAAGTCCCTTTGTGCCTCCTGGCTTTTCGTCTGTAGGAGAATAGCACCTCCCTCATAAGGTTATCGTAAGAAATAAGAAAGATTATACACTTGAAGTACTTAGAAATATTGCCTGGAACATAGTTAATGCTGACACGGGTTTAGCTTTTTTCGATCTCAGAATGGCTGTATTTAGAAGGACCTGATGTAACTTTGTGCGACCCCAGAGGCAGGGCAAGGGCATGGGGAGGGGAGGAGGTCAGGAGGGATACGGAGCAAGGGGCTCTGCCACTCTTGCTGTGTAACCCTTTGCAAATTCCTTGGCCTCTCTGAGTCTCCTTCCTCTTCTTTAAAGTGGGGATGATTTGAACTATATCAAGATGGAGAACAGATAAGGATTAAATGAGAAAATGTCTGACCGTGCCTGACCCAGTACCCAGCACAGGGTAGAGAGGTGACAGTCTTCCAGTTTTTCTTTCCATTTTCCTCTCTCTTCCTTCTCTACTCCTCACTCAGATTTATAGGCACTTGCCTCATTTCATCTGTGCGACCATGAGGGGTGGGTTTTCCAGAGTGGGATACCGAGGCTCAGGGAGGGAAGTGATTTTCCTAAGGTCACACAGTGATCCGTGGAAGAACCAGGGCTTGGGCCACCAGTGGCGGAGAGGACAGAGGGATGCCCCCACCCACTATGGCTGGTGCTCAAGTATTGACGTGCAGTGTCCATGGACGCCCCAGGAGGTGGCTGGGGTGACTTTCAGGCCCCCCTGCCCCCATCACTGCACAACTGACAAGACAGAGCCCCAAGGATGTGAAGAGACCTTTCCAGAGTTGACTTGTCTCTGCTACCAGTTTTCTGTTTGGGAAAGTGTGATAAGTAAGCATTCCTAAAGCTGGCTGCAGCTTTGAGCAGGTTCATCTTTGCGACCTGATTTCTCACTGTCTCCCAAAGGATGGGCAGAACGATTATGTGATGTCTGGTACCTTCCCCCCCTGGATTGGACACTGATTTCAAGAATTCCCTGAGGGGCTAGCCTCTCATTTCAATATGTTAATGTGTGGAATCGAATGGCATATTTATTGCTTATGTAGATGCTAGTTATTTACATGGGAAACTGATTTATCTATTAGATAATTAGTAAACTTCAATAATTGCAGAAACCTTTTAGCAATCAGTTGACATTTAATTAACATACAATAACTGTCTTATTAAATCTACATTAAATGCCTATTGGAGTTAATTAAAACTCATACCTATGACTCCACATTCTTTGGGAATCCTCATTAAAGCCCACCAGTAAGAATGCAGATAGGAAAATTCCCGGGAAAGCAGTTTGTAATGGAATTACTTAAGTCCATGAATGGGACTCAAACATTTATTCACCGCCTACTACGCACCTAAAACAAAGGCAAACAAGATAGAAATGGGCCTTGCCTTCAAGAAACATACAATCTGGTGGGGGATATGGAGATGGTTCAAATAGTCACGTTGACAAATGTTACTCTGGAACGCTGACAGGTACAATGAAGGGCAGGTAGGCAATGGGAAGCTCCAGAGTAGGGGGATTTGACCTGGTCTTGGGAGTCAAGGTGGCTGCTTGAGCTATCCAGGGAACGAGGGATGAGAAGGTGCTCCAAGCAGAGGGAACAGCATCTGTGAAGGCTCTGGGGAAGGAGGGAGCATGGCCAGTAGGCGGGGCTAAAGGCCAGTGTTGTAGAGCGAGGAACGGAGAGGAACCTGGAGATAGGGTTTGCGGTCCTTCTCCTACATGGGACAACAGAAAGTGGGAATTAGTGCGTGCACGTGCTTGAGCAGCATGATCAGATTTGTGTTTAGAGAAGACCTCCTGGCGGCAGCTGGGAGAACGGGCTGGAGGAGGACCTGACCTGAATGGGTGTGTGCAAACCAGCCAGGAGGCTGTTGCAGTGGCGGTCCGGGTGAGAGACTCCGGCAGCTTGGGCCAGACGACAGAAAGTGGCGAGACGAAGAGATGAAACATTCAACCCTCGACAGGACTTGGATGGCAAGCGAGGGATCCAGGAAGACCTCTGCATGTTTGGCTCGTGGAACCGGCTGGCTAGCGCCACTCACTGGAAGCAGGAACGCTGGGAGAGGTTCAGATTTGGAGTGAAGACCAGGATGGTCTTGGATATGTTGAGGATGGGATAGCCAAGAAAAGATGTGAAATAGACAGATCCATAGGCCTCGAACTCGGAAGGAGGTTGGGGGTGAAGATTTAAAAGATCCCCATGCTTGGGTTCACTCCAGCGATCCCGATTTAATTCGTCTGAGCTGCAGGTGATTCTGTCGTGCAGCCAAGTTGGAAAACAACCAGTCTAAGTGGGAAGCACGGACACATAACCGGGATTTTGTTATCCACTGGCTTGATCTGAGCATCTCTAGCTGGTTCGGTTCACCTCCACCAGGGCCCATTCTCATCTGCCCAGATATTGTTGATGGTATCGTAATAATCATGTCACCCTTGGTGCAGAATGCTTACTGTACTCTAGGACTGTGCTGAGTCTGCCACCTATGTCTAAGGCAGAGCCCTGGTCCTCAGCATTTTGTTGGAGGGGAAAAAAAAAAAAAAAAAGAGGCAAGATTGCCAGGGGCCTCCTCCCTTCCCTGTGAGCTGCCTTGATTTGGAGCCACAGAAAGCTAACAGAGAAGAAAGGAGAGAATTCACGTGTATTGAATAGGTCACGAAACGATCGTAAAGGACCCAAATTCACCTATATCTTATCAGACCTTGTTGAAAAGCCAGCACTT
Source organism: Lynx canadensis (assembly GCF_007474595.2). NCBI lineage: Eukaryota > Metazoa > Chordata > Mammalia > Carnivora > Felidae > Lynx > Lynx canadensis. Next base: position 29,260,476 of record NC_044310.1, read on the forward strand.
CTCAAAACGTATTCCAAAATTAAACGTTATTACTTGAGGGGGGGTGGGGAGAAGGGGCTTTTGTGGTCAAATAAGTTTACACACTGCTGGACTCAGGTCCTTTATTGTGCTTCCATGAGGCTCCAAGATGGGTAGAGAGTATGCAGTTTCCTGATCTTATTTAAACCAAAGAATGCTTCTTTTCTTTTCTCTTCTATTAAAACAGAGCACCTAGCTCAGAGTTTCTCAAAGTGTGGGTCCCCAAACCACCTGCATGAGAGCAGCCTGAGGGAGAGTCTTAAAAATGCAGACTTTGGTCCCCACTCCGACCCTCACCCCTGTGTGGAAAGCTCCCCAGATGGGGCTCAAGAGAGCTGGCCATGTTATCAAATGCGCTAGATGATTCTAGTACCCACTAAGCTTTTATAATCACTCTCCTGGAAGGCTAATGTTCTGAGAAACACACTTTGGGAATTGCTGCTATGGACTGGATATCTCTTTATCCTCCATGAATTGCTATTTTAAAATGGATCTAGATGCTGTAAGAAACAAAGTACAAATTGACTCGAATTGTTCCCCAAACCCAGAGTCCTTTTTGTCAAACACTGATGTTCTTGACTGGGAGTTGGGGAGATAAAAGTACAATCGGGTCAGCGGTGGGATACCTGGAAATTAACAAGGGGTTCTCAAAATGTGGGCTAGAGCTGCAGAAACCCCCCTCCGGCAGGGGCTCTCCAGCTGAGCCCTGCACAGCCTGGGATTCCTCAGAAGTCATGGAGAGGGGCAGGAAAGGTAACTCTGCCTGTCCGATTTCAATCAGAGCAGTTTTACTATGATCTGTTTAAATTTTGTTTGAAATCAGGGTCTAGCTTTAAAAAAAAAAAAAAAAAAGTTTGCTGGCCACTGATGCACTTCCTACATTTGTCACAGGAGGGATCTGTGACCCAGAGAGGGAAAGGGACTTCTCAAGAGTCACCCAGCCGGCCAGTGGCAGAACCTCCAGGGCCTCCCTGGCCGGCACTTGGCCTGAATCGCCGTGCAGAGTCAGGCCTGTTAAGATGCAGCCCACGGCCTGGGCGGCCAAAGTCAGCTGTAAGTCAGAGCCGGGACGCAGCCCGTGGAGAGCCCGCGTTGTCCTCCTTGGGGCTGACCTCCCTCCCTGGCCTCACCGCTCCTCTCCTCGCTGCCTTTTCTGAGCACCTAAGCATATGTATGAAGCGGAAATCAAACGCCTGACTCCAACTTGACAGAACTGCTGAACTAAGAGCCATATAATGTCCTCTACTGAAGGACATCACCTTGTCAAGATAAAGCTTGGTAAACGTTCCGCAGGAAGCCAGGCTTCCAGGGTGGGGTCATGTATATTCATGTATCCTTCAAGCCTGCCCACTGCCCCACCACCAGCTTCCTGCCAGCCTGCTGACCGGCCGGGCAGCCCCGGAGGCAGCGGAGCGTGGGGGACGAGGTTCCCGCACTGCCCACCTCTGCCTGGCAACGGGTGCTGGTGGGGGGCTCCTCTCTTGCCTTTATGGATTGCAAGTCCATTTCCCTTCACAGCCCTCCTGTTCGCCTTCTCCATACTCTGCAACTTTGGGGATCACCAAAGGTACCCAGCAAACTCCTAAGTGTGGCATTCAAGGCCCTTTGTGAGCGTCGCTGGCCTCCCTCCGTAGCACCTCCATGGACAGTGTGCAGGAACCACACAGAGAGGCTTTTTCTCCCTTGCCCTCACGTCCAGACCCACTCACACCTCCAGACCCTCTTACACGACTGTGCCTGTGACTCCTTTTCTCCTTTCTCTGCTTGGAGAAGTCTCATTGTCCCTTTAAGAGCCAGATCAAAGGTTATCCCCTCTGAAACACCTCCTGGCCTGTGCAGACTGATCTGTCACTCCCTCCTGGTGGCCACCAGACAACAGCCTGGCGTTCTGGCACATCCCTCCCTCATAAACTTTGAATGCTGGCTTATATGTCTCTTCCCCTTTTTCCATCCAGAGCTCCTTGAGGTCAGGGCAGCACCCCCAGAACCTGAGCGGGGACCAGAAAGTGTGACCTGATGTTCTGGTTGCGATTTCCGTATGCAGTCGTTTGCTAGGGCAGCAATAACAATTGTCACAGACGCGGGGACTTGAGCAACAGACAGTCTGGAGGCTGGAAGTCTGAGATCCAGGAGTCGGAAGAGCTGGTTTCCACTGAGCCTTCTCTCCTTGGTTCGTAGTGTTTTCTCCCTGTGCTTCTCCCTGTGTTTTCACATTGTCTTCCCTTGATTCGTGTCTGCGTCTTAGTCTCCTCTTTCTGTAAGGACATCAATCGTACTGGCTTCGGTCTGCCCCAAACTTAACCATTTCTTTAAAGATCCTGTCTCTAGGGGCGCCTGAGTGGCTCAGTCGGTTGAACGTCTGTCTCTTGATTTTGGCTCAGGTCATGATCTCACAGTTCGTGAGTTTGAGCCCCGAGTCGGACTCTGGACTGATAACGCAGAGCCTTCTTGCCTGCTTGGGACTCTCTCTCTCTGTCTCTCAATAAATCAATAAATATTAAAAAATAATAGTAAAGATCCTATCTCTAAATACAGGTATATTCTGAAGTATTGAGGGTTAGGACTTCAACATATGAATTTTGGGGAACACAACTCAGCCTACAACACTATATAACAAAATTTCCTCCACACTTAGCATCTTTTTTTTAGTATTTTTTTTTTTTATTTTTGAGAGAGAGACAGAGAGAGAATGAGTACAAGTGGGCGAGGGGCAGAGAAAGAGAGGGACAGAGGATCTGAAGTGGGCTCCATGCTGACAGCAAAGAACCCCGTGCGGGGCTTGAACTCACAAATCGTGAGATCATGACCTGAGCCGAAGTCAGGTGCTCAACCAACTGAGCCACCCGGGCGCCCTCAAACTTAGCATCTCAAAGTGGCAATGTTATTGTGCTCATAGATTCTATGGGTCAGGACACCGTGGGGATGGCTTATTTCTGCTCCACAATGTCTGGGGTCTTGGCGAGGACAATTCGAAGGCCAGGAGCCAGAATCATCTGAAGGCTCATGCACCCAGAAGCCTAGCATGTGGGCCAGGATGCCATAAAGACTGGGATCGGTACTGAAATGCCTACAGGTGTCTTTTCCAGGTGGCTTGGTTTCCTCCCAGCATGGTGGCCTCCGGGGGGGTTGGGCTTCTTACCTGGTGGCCCAGGGCTCCAAGAGGAGATGTTCTAGTGAACAAGATGGAGCCACATCACTTTTTAGAACCCAGCCTTGGGGTCATACAGCCTCGCTTCCCTTGTGCTCTAGGGGCTGAAGCAGTCACATGCTCATGCAGATTCTAGGAGAGGGGAATTAGGCTCCACCCACCCTTTGATAGGGCAGAGGCAGAGCCACCTGGAGAAGAGCATCGTTGTGGCCATCTTTTTAGAGAATGCAGCCCAAACAACTGAGCTAACCAGAATTCAAAGGGATGCAATGCAATCATCATTATAGGACGTTTTGGAGTTGGCTGCAGGCAGGGGAAAACAATGCTGGTTCCCTTGACTTTCTTGGGACATTATTTTGCTCAGACCTATGTTTTGGGGTTGGGTGTCTTTTTTTTTCCCAACTTTTAATGTTTGTTTATTTTTGAGAGAGAGAGAGAGAGTGGGAGTGGGAGAGGGCAGAGAGAGAGAGAGAGGGAGACACAGAATCTGAAACAGGCTCCAGGCTCTGAGCTGTCAACACAGAGCCCGACGCGGGGCTTGAACTCATGAACTGCGAGATCATGACCTGAGCTGAAGTCGGACGCTCAACTGACCGAGCCACCCAGGCGCCCCGGGGTTCGGTGTCTTTAATCTTCATGTTTACCTGATGCAATGACCACACCTATCACCTGCCACCCATCCCGTGCTAGCTGTGCAACTCTGGAGGTCAGTGAACTCGCAAAGCATTCAACACGGGGCCTGAAGCGTGGCCAATATCCATGGTTTTTGAGTTCCCTGTGGGCTAAGCATTTAGAATCATCTGTCTCATCTGCATGTATTTCTCCAGTGCCTTCAGGGGGCCCAACACTATGTTTAGGATCTTATCTATCATTTGCACAGTGAACGGTATTTGTGGATTTTGTCATTCAGCAAACACGGTCATTGTTCAGTCATTCAACAAATGCCATGACGGCATCCATCCCAGGGAAAGACGAGGCTCTTGGCAGAGGGGGCCGCTCTCTAGCAAATGCCACGTTCAAGATGCATCGGGCAGAATTCTAATAGCATCCGTGGGTTTCATTTTGCCCATTACGACACCATTATATTTTAAAGCTTGTCTTTCTAACTCTCTTATTTTTCTTCTAGACTGCGCGCCTGCTATATGGCTCCAGTTTCTCTAACCATTAGGAGGGTATTATAGTTACTGGAGATTCATCTATCATTTTATGAGCCTCTTTCAAGAGAGGAAATAACAGGTTGTTTCAAGTGTGAAGTGACGGCTCACAAAGCCCCGTGGAACAGGCATCCTGCTCCCGGGGGACCAGCCAAGCGGTGTTTATCTTTGACACAATAAGCAAAAGATCAGAAATGATTACAACCAATGGCAGAGTAAACAAACCATCCGCAGCAAAGGGCACCTGCCCAAATGCCGGAAATTGGATCCACACGCAGCTGCCAGTTCCAGACTGTGGCCCTGACAGCTCCTTCGTGCTTCTGAGGGTGGCGGAGGGTGGCAGGACGCAGGCTCACCCCATTCCTGCCCTAAATGCCTTGGCAGGAAGGACCCAAATCCGAATCCCTTTAGGGGCTTGTGTCCCCTTGGGCTTAAGTCCAGCCTCCTTACCCTGGCTCAAAAAGCCCTCATGATCTTGTCTATGGAATCCGCTGCTTTGTCCGCATTGCCTGGAACAATGTCTGGCACAGTCCAGACATTCAGTAAATATTTGTTGGCAGAGGGAATGAACGGTCCGGCCCCCGCCTACGCCTCTAGCTCTGTCTCTTGCTCCGTCCTCCTTGTGGTCTTTACTGGACTCCTTTTAGGTTCTAGGATGCGGCCTGCTTTGCTTCCCTTTCCTTTGCACGTTCCAGCTCCTCTGCTTAAAACACTCTTTCCCTCTTCCTCGTGAACTCCACACCCTCCGTGGGTCTCAGCTCAGATGCCCCTTCTTCCAAGAAGCCCTGAGCCCGATGCTCCTGGGCCCACCTACCCCAATAGCACATTTTCTTTCGGAGCCTCTCGTCGATCTCTCCACCGGGATATAAGCTCTCTGAGGGCGCACACGACTGCCTTTTGCAATGGAAGGTGAGCGGGAACGATTTGTGTCCCTTCTGGACCCACGTGGTTAAGTAGGGGGCACCCAACCCTTCGCACCCTCTGTCTTCCCTCCTTGTCGAACCGGATGCAAAGACTCTAGTGAAGAACTCTGGAGAGGCCCTGGATGGAAGGCACTAGATGTGGTTTCTGAGCTCCCTGGGAGAGGTGATCAGAGGTAACATAGGTGCTGGACGTTGCACGAATGTCACATGAACTCTTACTATGTTAAGCCACTGATATGTTGGGGATGCTCATTACAGCGGCTGGCGTTTCAGGAGAAGCCCACACTCCTTTCTGAATATTCAGGACCTTTCAAGGTACGATTTCTGCTTTTTTTTCCCATCTTGTTTTCTTTCTTTCTTTTTAAAAGAATGCTTATTTATTTTTGAGAGAGAGAGAGAGAGAGAGAGCACGAGCAGGGGAGGGGCAGAGAGAGAGAGAGGGACAGAGAATCCAAAGTAGGCTCCAGGCTCTGAGCTGTCAACACAGAGCCCGACGCGGGGCTTGAAACCCACAACCGTGAGATCATGACCTGAGCTGAAGGAGGAAGGACGCTTAACCAACTAAGCCACCCAGAGGCCCCTCCCATCTTGTTTTCCATGAATCTCCTTTATCCGCACAGTGTGAGAACCTAAGCCCCTCCTCTCTCATTTGTGCCCTGGGCATTTTTGCATCCAAGACTTTGTTCGGGCCTTTTGTCCCATCAGGACACGGCCGAGCTTCAGGCTCCACCCAAATGCCACCTTTTCCTGGAAGCCTACCTAGATTGTCCTCTGAAATCCCACGGTCCCTTAGCTGTGCCTCCCTGAGGATCTCTCTTAGCCTGTGTGTCCTTAACAGCAGAGCCTGAAGAACAGGCTCTTGTGTGTTTCATTTATTTAGAATGTGGCACCAGGGAGCATGCGTGAGGGTTCAGGTGGGTGAAATGAGGAAGGAAGGAATTCCAATACAAAAACGGGTTGCTGAGGGGACCACCAACAAGGCCTTAAAGAACGAGTCCTGGGGCTGGCTGTCTGCCTGAGGGAATGAAAGGTAGCCCCACTGGTACTAACTATCTCCCCTTCCAGCCTGTGTGGGTTCCCTCTGATACTTCTCCTGGCTTCAGAGAAGGCCAGAGCGGGAAGTCAGTGCTGTGGCCTCACACCTGGCTGTGTCGGGTTGTGAGTGTTATGGTTGCACACCCACAAGGAGCTGCTCCAAGCCTGTGTAGAGCTGGTCACTCAGCAGAGAAGCAGGAGTCACAGGGGTGCAGAGAGGTGTGGCAGTGACACATAAGAAGTGACTCACGTATGGCCTTTCCCCCAGTCTACCTGCGATTACCATTCTTATGAACATAATGTTTTTATTTGTCTAATTTGAGGATTCTTTTACTATTATTAAAAACATTTTTTTAAACTTTATTTTAGAGAGAGAGAGAGAGCGAGCAGAGAAGGTGGGAAGGAGAGAGAGAGAATCCCGAGCAGGCCCCACACTCAGCGCAGAGCCCGACGCAAGGATCGATCCCGCAGCCCTGGGATCATGACCTGAGCCGAAATCAAGAGTTGGATGCTCAACCCACTGAGCCACCCAGGTGCCCCTGTCTGACTTGCGGATTCTGGAAGGTAGGAACTCTATTTATCCCCGAGTCCTAGTGTGTGTAGGGCTCAAATATGACGAATGAATGAATGGATGGATGAATGAATGAATGAATGAATGAAAAGTTTCAAATGATTGTTTTTCTCTGCAGAGGGAATATTTAGACCATGCCCAGGGGAAATCCTCCTTTCAAGGGGAATTACAAAAGGAGGGAGCAGGGTAGTTACCTCACGAGAAAATCTTGAACAAAATAATAATAATAATAATAATAATGATGATAGCTAATATCAAGTTGGTATTTACCATGTGCCAAGTGGTTTACACACTCTTTGTGTGAGCTTACTCGAGTCTCACAACAGCCCCATCAAGTATTGTCATAATTATTCCCAATACACAGATGGAGAAGTGGCTGCAGGGAGAGACTGAACAAATTGCTCCAGGTCCCGTGAGCGGGAGGGCTGGGATTTGCATCTGGGACGTGGTCTGATTTCCACATCTGCATCTGTGCGCTCACCATCGCGTGTGTGGCCGCGGGGAGCACACAGGGCAGGGAGGGTGGCTGCCTGGGACATCTGTGCCACAGACCCTGCAAGCTGGAAGGGGCACGGGTGTGTCGGGATTTACATTTGCAAAGGCTTCTAGTAAAAGTCTGCAAGTGTAACATTCTTGCTAGCTCCTGCCTCTGCCTGCAAGGGAGGGGATGAAATTCACAATTTTATCTTCTAAGTGTTTTGCTCACTCTCTTTTCTTGCAAACCAGTAAGAAAAAAACCAAACCAAACCAAACCATACTGATTTGAATAGGCAAACGATATTCCCCAAAAGAAATACACATTATCGATAAAGAAGTAAAAACGTTACTTGTACACAAAAAATAAGTCAAAACAATAGTATGCCTCCCCCGCCCCCCCCCCCACATCCCCAAAGCAGACCTCTTAACTTTTTGGCCAAGACCCCAGGGGGGGGAGCAGGTTCTTCAGTTTACCTCTGGTGAGTCTTTCCAGGGGTGGTTTGGAAATACGTATCAGAAGTCTTAAAAGTTTGCACATGCTTTGATCCCGGCGGGCCCTTCTGGAACAGATTGTAAAGAAACGGCCAAGGATGTGCGCAGAGATTTAATTATAAGCGTATTTACCGAACCCCTTAGACGGTAGTGAAAAAGAGAAAGTAACTTGAATGCCCAGCAGTTCCATATCACGGTGGATCATGAGGCTGCCAGTAAAAATGATGTCGTGGAATAATATTTAACGGCATGGAAAGATGCACATGATAAAGTGTTCAGTGAGAAACAGCAGCTTACAAAACAGATGAGCTAGTGGAGGTGATAAGACATGTATATAAACAACTCGAACAGGAGTGCTCAGAAGGACTCCAATCAGCCTACCCCTGGAGGAGAAAAAAAAAAACATAGACTCCAGAAACCAGATTGTCCTGAGTCAGACCTCAGTTCTCAGTTAAAAACTAGCTAAAACATTTCAGGGAAGTACCTCAGCCTCGCTGTGCCTGTTTCCTCATCTGTAAAATGAGGATTCATAATGGCACCTACCTAAATAAGGCAGCAGCGGGACTTAGAAGTGTACTGGGCACCTAGTAAGCGAGAGTTTGTTAAGCACAAATTGCGAGGGCTGTATCAGAAATATAAGGAAAGGCCTACAGAGGGAGAATCTCCTTCTCTTGCAGGACATAAGGACCAGCCTCCAAGAGGCGGCTGCACTTTATTGTCTGGGCCCTGAGTGAAAAGAAGGGCTTTCGTAGGAGGAGAAGGAGCAGGTTGAAGGCTGTCCTTTCCCAGTTTTCCCTAGGAGGCCAGCTATGAGGCTTTCCCTGAAGGGAGGCTAGGAGCATCCTCCCTACTGAGCCACACGGGGCCCAAGAGGCACGTGGCTTACCGTGGGGAGCTGCTATCTCAAACTTGACTATCCTGGTCAGGCCTTTTCTTTGTGTGCTGCACTTCCTGTTTTGTTGAATGGAGCAGGCTCGCCAGGCAAGTCTTAGGACAGAATGTGAACCGCCCCCCTCCTCACGGGCCCGTGAGGGCAGAGCTACAGTCTGGGTGCTGGAAGCGTGGGCGATAAAAGGAGGCAGATTTTGGGCACAGTATGGGGAATGACCATTTTAACAGGTAAACCTGTCCAGAACTGAAGGGGCCTGCCTGGAGGTAATGAGCTCCCCATCACCAGGGGCATGAAAGTCAAGACTGGAGGATTCTTGGGAAATGGTGTAGTCAGATTAATAAACTTCTGCATTTGCTTTCAACTCTGAGGTTCTATTGTGCCATGATCTTTCATTTTATTTTTTTATGTTTATTTACTTTTGGGGGGGGGAGAATGATTGGGGGAGGGGCAGAGAGAGAGGGAGACACACACTCCGAAGCAGGCGCCAGGCTCTGAGCTGTCAACACAGAGCCCGATGTGGGGCTCGAACCCACAGACTGAGAGATTATGACCTGAGCTGAAGTCTGATGCTTTACCGACTGAACCACTCAGACTCGCCTCATCTTCTTTTTAGAAAGCAAATCATTTTAACAATAAAATAGCTCAAATGTGCACAAATGAAGGTACAAATAATGTGAGAGACACTCCTATCTCTCCACCTAGATTTAAGAGGTTAGTTAACATTTTGCTGTATTTGTTGTAACCCTCTCTTCTTTTTCTAAGAGAAAAATCACAGATCTGGCTAAAGTCCCCACGTTTTCTGTCCTCCCCAGAGGCGACAATGAGCTTAATGTTGCTGTTTTTTTTAAGTCACTCCATACCAGTTTTTATGCATTTAATGCATATATATGTCACCATAAACCATATGTAGTGTGGCTCTTTGTGTTCTTAAAATCAACACTAATTGCATCATACTGTGCCCTTTTGCAACTGATGTTTTCCATTTAATACGTTTTTGAGACTTAACCATCTTGAGGCACGCACTTTTGGTTCACTTAATGTAACAGCTGTATGCTAGCAGTTCATCCTGTGAATGAACTGCACTCGATTTATTCAATCTCTATTTATGGACATTTACGTTGCTTCCTAATTTTTTTCTATCAAAATATCTAAAGGTGGAATTGCTGGGTCATATTACGTACCCATCTTCAACTTTACTGGATGTGAACAATTTACTCTTCAAAGTGGTGTGTGCGTTCACAGCCTTGTACCAACAGTGAGAGCTCCTGTTCTCCCATCCCCCCAGTTATGTGGCGTTATCAGCCATTCTGATTTCTGCCAATCTGATAAGCATGAAAAATTATCTCAGTGATGCTTATGTCTACTTTCCTTCCCCCCTCCCCCTGTCTTACACTCACTAGGACCTCCAGACATCTTTGCTCCTGATTGAAACAAAACAAAACAAAACACAACACAACATTACCAAAATTCCACCATTATGTATGATATTTGCTATTGGGTTTTGGTAGACAGTTCTTACAAGGGTAAGATTTTCTTCCCGGTTAAGAGGTTTTTTTAAAATCATGAATTAGTGTTGCTAAATTTTACTGAATGCTTCTTCTGAATCTATTGAGATGATCACATGGTTCTACTGTAATTTGTTAATCTGGTGAATTAACAAGATAGATTTTCATTTTGTTTCCGTACTTCTTAAATAAGTAAAATATTTCAGATATAATTGAAGCTGCGTATGCTCTGCACGGATCTCATTTTTTCCCCACCCTCCCCCCCAGGCAAATACCACCCTAAATTCAGTGTTTATCATTCTCGTGCATATTTTTGCACTATTGCTACATATGTATGCATCATAAATAATATGTGGTGTTGTTTTGCATGTTTTCAAAGTTTATACAAATGGTATGTTACTATGCATATTCTACGATTTGCTTTCCATTTTGATACTTGAATCTCTAGTTCATTCTAGTTGCTATATGACATTGCATTGTGTTGCAATGTAATTGCGATACTGCTACAATTTATCCGTTCTTTTCTTGAGGAACACTAAAGTTGTTTCTAATTTTTCTACTGCAGACAATGGCACGGATAAATATTCTCATAAAAGGCTCCTTCTGCATAATGCAAAACTGCTTTGTTGGGCCATAGGATATGCTCTTTTTTAAAGTTGTTAAATATGACCAAATTGCTTCCCAAAACACACTCCCGGAAGTGGAGGTACAGATCTGTTTTTCCCTATCCTCACCAATACTTGGTGTTGTCAGGCTGTTAAATGTTCGCTGGTCTAGCTATAAAATGACATGCCATCCTTGTTTTAATTTGAATTTTCCCAATTTATTATTTACCAAGAAGATGCTATTAAACAACCATGGAGGATTTGGGGATTATAATCTGGGAGACACTGAGCGGACTGAAATTGAAAGTGTGCTCCAAATTGAAAGAGGCGGGGTAGCACAGGTTTACACAGACAAAACCCAGGAAGTCATGTAACTTATTTATTTATTTATCTATTTATTAGTGTAATTTACTGTCAAATTGGCTAACATACAGTGTGTACAGGCTGCTCTTGGTTTTGGGAGTAGATTCACATAACTTGTTTTGAAGGAATTATGATTGGTGTGACAGAGTTAAAGCCGCTATCTAATGCAGGGTTGGCCATTTGACCAATAGATGTTACATTGTTTCTGTTTCAAGCCAAAGTAGAAGAATGTGTTCTGGAAGGTGGGCAAAGCGCAATTGACAAGTTGCAATGGACAGAAGTCCAGTTCCTGGTGTTCCAAGAATTGAAACATATGACATGCATATATATATATATATATATATATATAACTAATTATAATATAGAATTATTATGTAATTATAAATAATAAATAATAAATAATTTATAATTATAAATAACATATGATTGCATATATAATATATATAATTACCGCATTGTTGTTCATATCTTTTGCCCTCCTTTTCTTATTGATTTGAAGACTTAAAAACATATACGTGTGAATTCTAAATGCTAATAATTTGCTAGTCATATATGTATTACAAAAATATTCTCTTTGTGGTTTGAGTTTAAGACCTAGCTGTTCTGTATAATTACAAAGTGAATACTCATGGAGATTACCAGTCAATTTAAGAAGTAGAAAGTTACCAGCTCCAGAAATCCATCGTGTGTCCCTTCCCAATATTTACTTCCCCTCTCCTGGATGTACCACTGTCTTGATTTTTACTTATCGTATTCTTGCTTTTTTGTATAGTTTAGCTACCCATGTAGTCCCCACTAAACACTATAGGTTAGTTTTGTCCACTTTTGAGCTTTATATAAGTGAAATCATTTTGTTGTATTTCTTTTATGTCCTGTTTCTTTGACTGAACATGGGCTTATCCGTTTCATTCTTGTGACACGCAGCCATAGTTACTCATTTTCACTGTAGATGCTGTTTTATCCAACGAACCTTCCACAATTTATCCATCCTACTGTTGATTTGTGTTTTTCCATCTAGCTTTTGAATATATTTCAAACAATATCACCCGAACATTCTTGTACATATCTCCCGGCGCACACATACATGGGTTTCTCCAGGGACTATCCCTAGGAGAGGAATTTCTCAATCATCAGGTATGCATATCTTCTGTTTTATTAGAGAGTGCCAAGCTATTTTCCACTGTGGCTGTTTTAGCTTGTCTTCCACTTTGCTTGTGGTAGCTATTGTTGAACAAGATTTTTAATTAGAAGGCAGTCAAATCTATAAATATTTATCTTCTTTTATAATGCCTTGTTTAAGAAATCTCTCTCTTTTTTTCCCCTAAATGTTTAAAAATTTTGCCTTTTCCATTTGAGTTCTTGATTTATTTGGAAATATTGTCTTCATATAATGAAATTGCAGGAACCCAGTTTTATTTTTTTCAGTAAGGATGGCCAAATTGTCTCACTGCTGTTGAGCAAAGAATTCATCCTTTCCCTATCGATTGGTGATATTGCCTTTGTCATATATCAAGTTTCCATTTAAGGACAGATCTTTGTCTTGAGGAGGGGTTACTTTATTTACCGCTTTATTTCCTTAATGGCTTGATTTATTCAGGTTTCCTATTCCTTCTTAAGCTAATTTTGGTAATTTTTATTTTCTAGGAATATAATGTGTCTTTAGGTTTTCACATTTAAAAACAGAAAGCTTGGGGCGCCTGGGTGGCGCAGTCGGTTAAGCGTCCGACTTCAGCCAGGTCACGATCTCGCGGTCCGTGGGTTCAAGCCCCGCGTCAGGCTCTGGGCTGATGGCTTGGAGCCTGGAACCTGTTTCCGATTCTGTGTCTCCCTCTCTCTCTGCCCCTCCCCCGTTCATGCTCTGTCTCTCTCTGTCCCAAAAATAAATAAACGTTGAAAAAAAAAAATAAAAAAATAAAAATAAAAAAATAAAAATAGAAAGCCAATGGTTGTTTGCTGTGATTTTTAAAGTCTCTATTTCAGTTATATCTCCTCTTTATTCCTAATTTTGGATACTTATGCTTTTGGGTTTTTTGTTGTTGTTGTTGTTCCTTTGTTCAACCTTGGGGGAAGCCAACTTTATTAATTTTCTGAAAAGAGAAATAGCTTTTGTCTTTGTTGATTTTTTCTATCATTTTCTTGTTTTTTATTTTATTAATTTCTGCTCTTAATTTTAATATTTTCTTTCTGTGGTTCTTGTTTATGTTTCTGATTTTTTTATTGGTACTTGAGTTGAACAACGCTGAGATTTATATCTTTCTTTTATTTTATTTTATTTATTTTTTTTTTTTCAACGTTTATTTATTTTTGGGACAGAGAGAGACAGAGCATGAACGGGGGAGGGGCAGAGAGAGAGGGAGACACAGAATCGGAAACAGGCTCCAGGCTCTGAGCCATCAGCCCAGAGCCCGACGCGGGGCTCGAACTCACGGACCGCGAGATCGTGACCTGGCTGAAGTCGGACGCTTAACCGACTGCGCCACCCAGGCGCCCAATATCTTTCTTTTATTTTAATCAGTGCATTTGCAGCTACAAGTTCTCTTCTGAGTACTCTTCTAGATACATAGGTTTAATGTGCAACTTTCAACGAAAAGCCATGCTAAGGGATGCTTGGGTGGCTCAGTCAGTTGAGCGTCTGACTCTTGATTTCGTCTCAGGTCAGGATCTTGCGGTTGTGAGATCAAATCCCGCATTGGGCTCTGTCCTGAGCTTGGAGCCTCTTTGTGATTTTTTTCTCTTTCTCTCTCTCCCTCTGTCCCTCTCCCCTGCTTGCATTCTCTTTCCCTCTCTAGAATAATGAAAATAATAAAAAAAGAAAAGCCATGCTAAATATTTTGTAATTTCTATTGTTATGTCCTCTTCCACAATGAGTTGCTTAGTAATGCATTCTAAAGTTTCTAGCATGCTTGTTTATTTTTATTTGGAATTAACTTTTATGGTTGCTTTCTAATTTGGTTTTATTGTCACAAGAGGAAATGGTCTATAGATATTGATTTTTTTTTTGGTGTTTGTTGAGATTTCTTCTGGGTCTTAGTATTATATGTGGTCATTTTTTTGTAAATGCTTCATGTGTACTAGCAAAGAATATGTTTTCTTTTTTTGTTGGCTGAGGATTGTATATACTTTTATTAGAAGACATGTGTTAATATAATTTTTCAAACTTTTTATACTTTCATAATATTCTGTCTGCTTATATATAATTTCTAAAAACGGCTTGTTAAAACCTCCCATCGTGTTTCCAGTCATTTGTTTTCTTTGTAATTTTATCTGTCTCTTAAATTCATTATTGTTATATTTCCTTGGTGGATCGGTTTCTCTATGTAATATATAAGTATATACTATATAATAAATTACATAATATTTTAATACATACATAATAAAATACATTTTATTATTAAAATAATATTTTAATACATACATAATAAAATACATAATATTTTATTTTAAGGTAAATTTAATACCTTAAATTTTATTGTGTCTGATATGAATATTGCTGTAACAGTTTGTTGTTATTGTTGGTGGTGGTGGTGGCCATGGGTGTATCTTTCCTATGCTTTCATTTCAACATTTCTAACTGATTTTATTTCAAGTGTGTCTCTTATAAGGGTTTTACTGGATTTAAATATAATTTTATAATCTCGATTTTAGTAGGGGGACTTTTTTTTTTTTTTTTTACGGTTGTCTTAAAGACAGAACCTGAAGCAATCCTGGGGCATTAAGGAAGGGAGAGAGAAAAGAGAACCAAAGTGGGGAGAATGGAAAGCACATGTAAGGACTTCCCAACAAGCCATGAGACGGTGCTAACACTTGACAGGTAAACTTGCTTCGCCTCCTGGTACACATCCACATGCTCTGTATGGACATACTCATGCCTTGGAAAAGTCCACTGAAGACAGAACAGGAGAAGGGATTTCTCTGCTGCTGGCTTCTTCCTGACTCCTGTCTCTAACTAGTCCGAGTTTGCTCCTTGGGGATTTAACTCACTTCAGGCAGAATTGCCTAATCCACGTGCTGTGGCGTAAAATGTCAACTGAGTGGGAGAAGGCAGAGAATGGGCAGTGGTCTCTGCTGTAGACCCACACAGAGTTGACTGTCACTCAGCAGTGGCTGTAGCAGAGCCAGAGGCTGAGTGTCTGGGAGACAGATGAAGCCAAGAGAATGTGAAAGTGTGCACTAGGTGTGCCCCCTGCAACATTCATTGTAATTACTTGTCTATTTGTACTTATTATTTTTTTTTTTGGTCACCTTATTATGGTTTCTGTTCTTCGCTTCATGTTTTCCCTCTTTTTCTTGCTTTCTGGTGAACTGAGAAGGCTTTTGACATCTTCCTCCACCCTCAACCCTTTTCTCCCCTTGTGGCAGTTTGGAAAATAGACTGTGTTTCTTTTTTGTTTTTTGTTTTTAACGTTTATTTATTTTTGAGACAGAGAGAGACAGCATGAACGGGGGAGGGGCAGAGAGAGAGGGAGACACAGAATCGGAAGCAGGCTCCAGGCTCTGAGCCGTCAGCCCAGAGCCCGACGCAGGGCTCGAACTCACGGACCATGAGATCGTGACCTGAGCTGAAGTCGGTCGCTTAACCGACTGAGCCACCCAGGCGCCCCATAGACTGTGTTTTTAATTGTTTTTTAAGTTTATTTATTTTGAGAGAGAGCTCCCTCACACGTGGAAAGGGCAGAGAGAGAGAGAGAGAGAGAGAGAGAGAATCCCAAGCAGGTTCTGCATCATCAGGGGGCCCGATCTCATGAACCGTGAGATCATGACCTGACTTGAAATAAAAAGTTGGTTGCCTTACTGACTGAGCTACCCAGGCACCCCAAATAGACTGCATTTTTATTTTTATAATGGTTATCCTTGAGTTTGTGCATACTTAATTACATACATATACTTAACTATGCATTTTTCTAACAGATTTAAAAGTCATTCGGTATTTCTAGCCTCTTCCAAAACATGGCACAGACTTTAGCCCTCTTTAACTAGCTGAATGCCATTCCCAACTAGTTACTGTTGTTTCTAATGATAGTTATCGTATTAGTAACAAAATCATCGTCTCTTTTTCAGTTAATATTTAATTAAATTGACTGACATATTTTTCCCCCTATGTCGTTAGCTTCCCTCTAACTCACTTGTCTTCTTGTTGAAGTGTATCTTTCAATGGTGTCAGTCACACTGTATTCATATTTCCTTAGTCTTTACCTCATGTCCTTTTTGTTTTTCAGGACTCCATCTAAGACCCCACATTATCTTTAGTTATCATGTCTCCTGAGGCTCCTCTTAGCTGCTGCATTTTCTTAGGCTTTCCTTGTTTTTGATGACTTCAACAGTTTTGAGGAGTCCTGACTGGTCAGGTATTTTACAGAATGCCCCACTATTGGCATTTGTCTGGCGCTTTTTCTCATGATAAGACTGAGGTCGTGGATTGTTGGGAGAAAGATCACCGAGGTAAAGTGACATTTTCATTACATCATATCAAGGGTACATAACCTACTATCAACATGATTTATGACTGTCGATGTTGGCCTTGATCACCTGGCTGAACTAGTGTTCATCAGGTTTCTCCACTGTGAAATTTACTCCCCCCCCCCACACCCCTACCCTATTATATACTTTGGAAAGAAGTCACTATTGCACAGCCCACGCTTAAGGAGTGGGGAGTTATATTCCCTTTCCTTGAGGGCAGAGTATCTATACAAACTATTTAGAATTCTTCCGCGTGGGAGATTTATCTCTTCTCAATCATTTATTAATGTATTCAGTCATTAATTTATATTGATATAGATTCAACTGGTTTCCAAAGTGACTTAGGTCCACACCTTGTTCCCTTACCCTTTTCTGTGAGGTTGCTTCATACATTTGTAATACTGTAGTGTCTGTTGTCATAGTTTCTGTTCTTTTCTGGGATCCCTGACTTAATAATGGAATTTAAAAATTTGCATACGTTAGGTTGCATTCACTGTGCTGTTAAGTTTTGACAAATGCATGTTGCTATGTATCCGCCATTATAGTATCACACAGTACAGTTTCACTTCTCTGAAATATCTCCTGTGCTGCATGGATTCATTGTCCTGCTTTACCCCCAAGCTTCTGGCAACCACCAATTATTTTATTATCTCTGTAGTTTTGCCTTTTCCAGATTGTCATAGAATTGAAGTCACACACTATGTAGCCTTTTTGTACTGTCTGCTTTCATTTAGCAATGTGTATTTAAGTTTCCTCCAAATCTTTTTGTGGTTTGATAGCTCATTTCTTTTTAATTCTAAATAATATTCTATTGTATGGATGTGCTACAGTGTGTTTATCCATTCACCTATTGAAGGGCATCTTGGTTGCTTCCGGTTTTTGAAGATTTTGAATAAAACTACTATAAACATTCACGTGTGGGTCTTTGTGTGAATATAAATTTTCAAATCAATTGGGTAAATACCTAGGAGGGTGCTTGCTGGGTTGTACAATAAGGCTATGTTTAGTTTTGTAAGAGACTGCAAACTGTCTTCCAAATGACTCTACCATTTGACATTTCTACCATCAATGGATGAGAGTTTCTGTTGCTCCACATTCTTGCCAGCATTTGATTTCATGTTTGACTTTTTTTAATTCTAAGGAGTGTAGAGTGATATCTCATTGTTTTCATTTGCAATTCTCTGACCGTAAACGATGCTAAATGTATTTTCATATGCTTATTTGCCATTTGTACATATTTTTCGGTGAGTGTCTGTTTGGGTCTTTTGCCCATTTTTAAATCAGGGGTTTTTTTTTTATTGTTCAGTTTTAAGAGCTCTTTGTATATTTTGGAAATATAGATATATGTGCTGCAAATATTTTCTCCCAGTCTGTGGCTTGTCTTTTGATTTTTCTTTACAGTGTCTTTCACAGAATACAACACTTTAATTTTAATAAAGTTCAGTACATTGGGTTTTTCTTTTGTGGATCATACTTTTGGTGTGGTATCTAAGATCCCATTCCCAAACTGAGTGTCATGTAGATGTGGTTTGTCACATAGATCTATGTTTTTCTCTAAAAATTTTATAGAGTTACATTTTATGTTTAGGTCTATGATTCATTTGGAGTTAATTTTTCTGAAAAATGTAAGGTCTGAAACAAGATTTTGTTGTTGTTGTTTTTAATTTGGAAATATAGTTGTTCTAGCACTATTTATTGAAAAGACTCTCCTTTCTCCATTGAAAATGCTTTTGTTCCCTTTGTCAAATATTAGTTGGCTATATTTGTGTGGGTTTATTTTTGGGCTCTCTATTCCGTTGATCTCTGTGTCTATTCTTTCCTTTCCTTTCCTTTCCTTTCCTTTCCTTTCCTTTCCTT
Source organism: Lynx canadensis (assembly GCF_007474595.2). NCBI lineage: Eukaryota > Metazoa > Chordata > Mammalia > Carnivora > Felidae > Lynx > Lynx canadensis. The sequence continues at coordinate 29,278,973 of NC_044310.1, forward strand.
TCCTTTTTAAAATACTATCCTGTCTTGATTGGTGTAGATTTATAGTAAGTTTTGAAATCAGGTAGTGTCAGTCCCACAGTTTTGTTCTTCTTCGTGTGTTGGCTATTCTGTGTCTTTTTGCCTTTCCACCTAAAATTTGGACTCAGTTCGTCAATATCCATAAACTAGATTTTTGGATTTTTATTGGAATTGTGTTGTATCCACAGATCAAGTTGGGAAGAATTGACATCTTAAAAATTTGGAGTCTTACTATCCATGAACATGGACTATCTTCTCCATTTGTTCAGATCTTCTTTGATTTCTTTCATCAGGATTTTGTAATTTTTCTTATATAGATCATGTATATATTTTGTTAGGATTATATCTAAGTGTTTCATTTTTCATACTATTATAAATGACTTTGTACTATAAATTTCAAATTCCAATTATTACTGTTAGTATATAGAGAAGCCATTGACTTTTGTATATTAGCCTATATCCTGCAAACTTGCCATTATGACTTATTAATTCCAGGTGTCTTTTTGGTTGATTCTTTGGAATTTTCTACCTCAAGAATCATATCACCTGCAAAAACAGATACGTTTCTTTCTCCCTTCCAAATTTGTATACCTTTAATTTCCTTTTTTGTCTTATAGTATTTGTGATGATTTCCAGTACAAATGGTGAGAGGGAACATACTTGCTTTGTTCCCAATGTTAAGAAATTGAGAATGTTAAGAATGTTAAGGACCTGTGGGCAGAAAGAGCTGCACTGGGTTGTGAAGAGTAACTGGTTATATACTATGGAGTTGGGGGAGATAAAGTCAAGAGGAAGTTTCTTTTTTCTTTTTTCAATTTAAATCCAAGTTAGTTAACATATAGTTTAATAACAATTTCAGGAATAGAACTAAATGATTCTTCACTTACATATAACACCCAGTGCTCATCCCAACAAGTGCCCTCCTTAATGCCCATTGTCCATTTAACCCATCTGCCCGCCCAATACCTGACCAGTAACCCTCAGTTTGTTCTCTGTATTTAAGGGTTTGTCTCCCTTGAGAGCAGACATTGTATAATTTATATTCTTTTAAATATGTTAAGTTGTGTTTTATGGCCTAGCATGTGGTCTGTCTTGGTGAATGTTCCATGTGAGCTTGAGAAGCATGTGTGTTCTGTTATCGTTGGATAAAGCAGTTGATAAATGTCAAGTATTCCCAGTTGACTGATGCTATGTTCTTACTGATATTCTGCCTGCTTGATCTATCAGTTATTAAAAGAGGGGTGTTAAAGCCTCCAGCTGTAATAGTGGATTTGTCTATTATCCTTGCGGTTCTGTTGGTTTTTGTCTCATATATTTTGATGTTGTATTATTAGATGCATACATGTTAAGGACTGTTAACGTCCTTTGTTTTTATTGAGCATTTTTTATGATCCTATTTTGTCTCTTCTCTTAACATATCAATTACATATATTTTTCTTTTTTTGTCTTTCAATATTTTATTTAATGCCATTGATCTAAAATGGATATTAGGTCTTGTGAAAAGCAGCCACAACCATGGACTGCACATAGCCCTCAAAAGCAGTGATCTGCTCCTCCAGCATATCTGTTCCAACTTTATTGCATTCCACTACACTCTGTGTTTGAAGTTTTTTTTTTTAATTTTTTAAGTGTTTATTTTTTTATTTTATTTTATTTTTTTAGGGTTCACAAGATTTTTTATTTTTATTTTTTTCAATATATGAAATTTATTGTCAAATTGGTTTCCATACAACATTAAGTGTTTATTTTTGACACAGATTGAGAGAGAGAGAGAGAGAGACAGAGCATGAACGGGGGAGGGGCAGAGAGAGAGGGAGACACAGAAACTGAAGCAGGCTCCAGTCTCTGAGCTGTCAGCACAGTGCCTGACACGGGGCTTGAACTCATGGACTGCGAGATCATGACCTGAGCCAAAGCCGGACACTCAACCGACTGAGCCACCCAGGCGCCCCTGTGTTTGAAGTTTTTTAATTCCATACCCCACCAAAACTAGCTTAGAAGAACTCCAGACCAAGCAGTCTGCTTGAATGCTCCTGACACACTCCTCTAGTTTTGTCATATGTGTCTCATCATCCCAAGGTTTCACATGTGGTAAGATGGAGACGTGGCAACAAGTGCAGGGTTTTTGGCTTTCTTTGACTCATGCTGTGCAAGGTGTTCCTCTCTTAGCCTCTTTGTTTGTTCACTTTTCTCCTCCTCTTCAGATCCAAACAGATCAATGTTATTATCATCTTTACTATCTGTAGCTCCGCTTCCTATGGTGTCTTCCACACTAGCAGGGCCATATGACTGCAGCTGAAGTTTCTCGCTTACACTAATTTACACTCCATCTTCAGCAATTCATGAAAATTATTGTTTTCCTACCAGTCTATGGGTCTAGAAGCTTTTGCTCAAGGTAAGTTGATCTGGGCTATGATTCTTTGTATTCACCTGTCTCTCCAGATTTCAAGGTAGTGGTTTGCACTTTGCCCTTGATTCCTTAATGGAGCCAAGAAAAGTCACTAATTTTCAGTTTGTTTAGCTTTTTTGTTTTGTTGTAAGGATGGGAATTATAGCTTTACATGTTGGAAATGAAACTTCACATCTCTAACAGTTCTTTTAATGAGTTGGGAAATCCATAGCCTTTGTATGTCTAAAAGAAGTCATTTTCCCCGTCTCACTTTGAATGATAATTTATCTGGGTATAAAATTCAAGGTTGCCAGTTATTTTCCTTCAGCACTTTGCAACTACTACTTTACTGTCTTTTTGCTCTATATTAGTGTTGCTGAGAATTTTGCTGTCACTCCAGGTATCATTTCTTTATAAATTATCTGTCTTTTGGTAGTTTTAAAGATTTAATTTTCTTTGATACTTTACATGCTTTCTATAATATGTCCCTGTGTGTAGGATTATCTTCAGTTGGTCTATTTTTTTATATAATGAATTATATATTCTTTAATTCTGAAAAATTTTCAGTTCTGATATTTTCAAATGTTCCATTCCTATCATTTTCTCCATTCCCCTTTTATGAAGTGCCATAAGACTAATGTTAGCTTGTCAACCCATTCTCCATGTCTCTAGACTGTTCTTTTATACTTTCAAATCTATTCAAATCTTGTGTTTGTTTTATGTTCTTGGGAAATTCTTAAGCATTATTTCCCACTAATTTTTCTTTGTATATTTGTCCATTCTAGAGTTTATCCATTATGTTCTTTTTGTCCATGAGAAAGATGTTCTATTTAGCCAAAATCTTCCTCTGGTCTTAGTCTGTCCTCTGAAGACACCCATTCAAATCTACCTTAAACAATCCCTTGAAATATTTGAAGACAGAGATGCCAACCTCCCCTTTTCTCTTTTTTCTTAGGTTAAGCATCATATCAAAGGTCATTGTGAATGTAAGTAGCTCACAATGAATACTACCTTTTGTAATATGGTAATGAGAAATTTGAAAAGCAGATCAATATCTAAATTTTATTCAACAATTCTAGAACTGTCCATTGGGAACCTGCAAAGAAGCTTAGGTAATTCCCCTGGGGTACATAAATTAATCCTATAGGTCTCATCTGGGTTTCATTCATTTATTAAACAGTAATTTATTATATGTTCAGTTTGTATTAATTACCCTTCCAAGTGCAGGAGCTATGCTGGGGATTAAGACATGGTCTTCAGTTGTATCAGGGCAGGAGAAAATAGGTTGAGATGGTGAGCAAGGTGGAAGGGGATTTGATTGTCCAGGCAGAGAGTACAGAGTGAGAAGAGTAACCAGACAGGACTCTGAAGACCCTACCATTTTCAGATTCCCACACAACATTTAGTGGTACTCCAATCATACTAAGTGGGGCCAGGTGTAGCCTCATGAGCCATCTTGTGGAAGTTATTATCCCATTATTGTGGAGCCATAGAGGGTCACACTCAGCTCTTACAGACTTTGAGCCAGTCTTGATCAAGGACAGGAAGAATGGCCCCGAGTAATGGTCTTTCTGTATCCAAACCCTTTTCCCTGTAACTTTGTAGTTCCTTCCTATTCTGACTCGGGGCTTGGCCACATGATTTACTAGGGCCAATGTAATGTTTACAGATGAGATATGGGCAGAAGCTGGAAAAGTGCCTGTAAGTTTCCATGTCTTCTTTTGCATCTCTGCCTTCCCTGTGATAACCAGACTAGTTTTCTTTTGGAACCCTGTCTAATGCTAGTTCTCTCTTGTCTTGGTGTCTCTTGTATCTTGTCTTGACACCTGCTGCTGATGTGAGAAGATGCTTGGGCTATCCTGTTGGAGGGATGTGAGAGACATATGGAGGAGAACTGTGTTGTTCCAGATGAGGCCCATCCTAGACCATCCAGCCCCCAGCTTACTTCCAGTTCATAGTAGATACATGAGCCAAGATCACTTAAGACTGGCCCAGACTGGCAGAAAGCAGACTCAAGTCAACAGAAAGCCTAGCTGAGCCAATAAACTTATGAGTAATAGTAAATGGTTGTTGGAGGTGCCTGGGTAGCTCAGTTGGTTGAGTGCCCAATTCTTGATTTTGGCTCAGGTCATGATCCCAGGGTCATGAGATGAAGCCCTATGTTGGGCTCCATGCTGAGTGTGGAGCCTACTTAAGAGCTTCTCTCCCTGTGCCCCTCTCCACATCTTATGCTCTCTCTCACTCTCTCTAAAATAAAAAAAAAATGGTTGTTGTTTTAGACTACTAAATTTTGGGATGCTTTGTAACACAGAGATAACTGATACAGAAATGGTAGCTATCTGGTACTCAATAATTCCATGAATCTTTGTGGAATACCTGTTTTGCTCCTGTGGGCTTGTAGAAAGCTTTGCAAGGACTTTTCCTATCTGCTGCCACACTGGCCCTGTTGGCATGACAAAGGTTCTACCTCTGTGTCCTTGTCCAGAACTTTGTATCCCTGCTGGGTCTGGAGATGCCCTAAGACCCCACTGGCTTAGCTGGACCGCTGTTCCCTAAGTTTTTTCAGCACCCCCTTATTTACTGGATTCATTCTTTGAATGGATGAATTACTTGGAATCACTATACCTCATCTAGAGCATTTCTTATCACCTAGCTATCCACCGCTTTGCCTCCCTGGTCAGTTTGGACCTGCTCAGGTATGGACAGTGGCCTGATGCACCTGTTTATCACCCTCCTTTGGACATGGCACTCACAACCGAATGATGAATTGTCCTCTGTAAGAGTTTGTGCCCTGTATTAGTTTGCTAGGGCTGCCATACAAAGTACCATAGGCTGCATGACCTAAACAACAGAAATTCACTTTCTCACAATTCTGGAGGCTAGAAGTCTGAGATCAAACAAAATCTTGGCAGGGTTGGTTTCTTCTGAGGCTTCTCTTCTCATGTAATGGCCACCTACTCGCTGTGTTCTCACATGGTCTTCTCTCAGTGTGTGTCTGTGCCCGGGTTTCTTCTTCCTATAAGGACACCAGTCATATTGAATTCAGGCCCATCCCAGTGACTTCATTGTAACTCCGTTACCTCTTTGCAGACCCTATCTCCAAAGACAGTCACATTCTGAAGTACTAGGTGTCAAGAATTCAACATATGAATTTCAGGGGGACATAATTCTCCCCTTAACACCCGCGATGCTCAAGTGTAGCTTTCCTCGTCTCCCTCTGGCCATGTGTTTGAGGTTTGAGCTTGCTGGACCCTCAAGCCACCTGAGCTGCTGCATGCACGTTGTTGTCCCCGACACAGAGTCTCTTGGTCCTTGCGGTTTTGAGGTGATAATGCCTAGTTTTCTTCTCTTTACATGGCTCATACCTGATAGGCTGTCATGCTTGTTAGCAACAGTCATTTTGACTAGAGTAGCCGAAGGCTCAAATGATACCACTTGCTGGCTGACATGAAAAAGGGTAAGAGAATATTAACTGCTGAGACCAAGTCCACGGAGGCGCTTCCTGGGGGATGTTTCATCCTGGATGGAGTAGCTGCTCTTCCCTCATTCAGCCTGTCAGAAGGCCATGGCCAAGGTAGTGTGTGCCTGGAAGTGGTGTTGGAAGGAGAGCAGTGCCCATGTCAGCCTCCCAGGAACCACAGGGATCTCTGATAAGAGGAAGCCCACGCCCAGGAGGCTGCATAGTGTCTCAGAAAGGGCTTTGAAATGAAACAAGACTATGTTTGATCCTGACCGCACCATTTGCTCCTGATGACCTTGGACAAGACATTTAACCCCCTCTGGACCTCAGTTTCCTTATCTGTAAGACAGAGAGTACCTCTTACCTCACAGAAAGGTTGTAGAGCTTGTAGCACCAGCCAAGCCAGACCCTATCAAGGATCCATATATGTACTGACAATAAGGGGAATGACTCCAAGTTGGGAAACTAGGAAGGACCCATCTGAAACTCTTGGGGGATACTGACATGTCACAGAGTGGCTGAATCATGTCAGTCTGAAAGTCTATCCAGAACTTCTCTTTCCTTAAGCTCCTGTCCGTGTGCATATACTTGTGTGTACACGTGCACACAAACACAATGCATAAGGTGCATATTGAATAAGTACACACCATTCCCAGGCCATGGACACACACACATGACTACACAGAGCACGTACCCCCATGCACATAGGAACTTGTACAGCCCCAGTCGGTGCCTCTATCACAGATAGACACACATACACACTCCCAGCCCTGTTCACGGTGGCTGTTTTCCCTGTATAAAACGGGACCTTGAATTCCTCACAATGTGGTCTCCAATATATATCTAAATATCGGAGACTATAATATATATCTAAATATTGAGGACCATATATTGAGTTGTCTCCCTCAATATATCTAAAATGAAATATGAAGAAGGGGGAAAACCCCAGCGGAGAATAGGAAGCCATACATACAGATTGCAATCACCACCCAATGTTGCTGGTGGAGAGAAATGGATGTTGAGCATTGAATGTTAAAAATTGTGTTGAATTAGATAAGAAAATCCCGTGTAGACTTTGTTAATGATTCATAATCAGCTAATAAGCTCATCTTGAGGAGAATAATGATCCGCGGACCTGTTGGCTCGTTTATCACTGTGTTTTACAACATTGGCAAAGAAACTAATTAAATCCCCGCATCATTACAGAGAATCCCTTTTAATAGAGATACAATGATGCACTAGAGGCTACAGATTACACTGCAAATTGTACCAAGAGATTTTGGACAGCGGGTTTTAATTAACATGTGAGCCAGAAGCAGCTCGCTTAAATAATAACCAGCGCTGGAACCATCTGCACAGAGGAGCCAGGCCGTAGGAGGAGGCGAGGACGGGGACCCTGGAGGTGAGGAGAGCATGGGCTGCGCCTGGAAGGTGTTTCAGAGCCAGGGCTCTGAAACCGAGATAGGGCTTGAGTCCAGAAGGGGAGGGGAAGCAAAGGCTGGTGCATGTCAAGGTCAAGAGGCAGACCAGGTGAAGGAATGCAGCTGTTTCTGGGGAGGCTGGGGACAGGGGTCCACACTGTGATGGCTACAGAGCCAGATGAGGTCTAGACAAGTCCCCTGACCACCCCCCCCCACCGCCCCGTTTCCCATTTGACAAACAAAACCCGAGAGAGACTACCTCGTGAATGCGCATCTCAGACCACTGTCTGGATTCCAGCCCTTGGCGGTTGGATCAGCAAGCTTGCTAAGATCTGCTGTAAAGCAGGTGCCCCAGGAGGGACCCAGTGCTCTAGCTTCTGTTTCGGAGCAGAGGATGCCCTAAGTGACACAGCTAACGAACGAGCCTTTGATAGCTGGAGTCTAAGGCTTTCAACCCTTGATCCTCGTAGTTGGCTTTCAAGGAGAAACTTCAGCCAGTAGGCCACTGGACAGACGGAAGGACAAGTGGGTCAGAAGGCAGGTGAGGGCAGAATAAAGCCGGGGACCCTTGCTTAGCCATGAACTGCCATGTGCATTCTTGGAAACGAGTCCACGGCAAACCTGGGAAGAACTCGATTACCCTAAGGCAAATGCTCAGGCCCCGGGGAGGTCTAAACCGCTCTCCTGCAGAGAGCTCTTACTCTTGCTGAGCCGGACTTCCTGAGGGCACAGGCCTGCGCGGGGACTGCCTGGCTCACACAGCAACTGCTCGGCCTTAGCTTCCCACCCATGTTCCTTGGCAGTCCCTCAGTCTCCGTACTCTTCTGTTCCCTCCTTCCTCGGAATCCAGGCTTTCCTTCCCAGGCTGAGGCTCAACACTGAGGTGGCCGGTGCCACAGGCGGCATCACAGACTTCAAAGAGGCTTTTCTGACAGTTGTGGGAAGATCAAGTGTCTGTGCAGGCAAGACGCGGGAAAAGAATTCTCCCCAAGTTCCTGTCCCTCTCTCTGAGAAAATAAGCTGAAGGCTTCCTCCTCTGAGGCTTGTATATTATTATTTTTTTTAAGATCAGCAGCAAAATGATTCATAAAACCTTGGAAACAGATTTCTTGTAAAGCCTCAAAGAACAATGGCTCATTGTGTACCGAGACTCCCACCTGACATCCTGCCAAAGGCGTGATGCCGGCTCCTTCGAGATAGAGCTGCACCCAGCACTCATTTCCCAGCCTGCTGTTCTCCTGGGGTTCCATGGCAACACTGCAGAGATCCCAGCACCTTCTAGCATTCCCCAGGCAGCACTCACCCCTGTACCAGGCCCCAGGACTGCCTCACGGCTGGGGCGCTATGCATATATCAGAAGTATATTGGAAGGCACACAGCCTTCCAAAGCCAGCCTCACCCCCTCCACGCACACGTGGGCACACGCGTGTGTGCGCGCACACACACACACAAGCACACTCTTGCCCTCTTCCCACCCTCGAAGCTGGCTGTACTGAGCCCCTGGGTGCTCTCCTCTCTTCTCAGCCCCGTCCAAGCAAGTGGTCACATGGCCCCTCTTCTCTACCCCCTCACCCTCCACTGGGTCTCCGTTCCATGGCTCCGGAGTGAACAGAAGTCAGATGCCATGTGGTTCAACTTCCTCACTTTATAGACAAGGAGAGGGAGGTGGCTATCAATGAGGGAGGTGACCGCCATCATGAATGTCATCGTGGGGAGTAGGGCAAGGGCTCGAATGCGCTCACTCCCGGGGAAACATCGTTGCACTCTGCAGAAAACTGGCCACTTGTCACCCTTTCAGCTGCCTCTCTGGGACTTTTCAAGGAAGCCAGTTCCTGGTCTCTGCCTCCCATCCAGCTCCCCTCCAGCAGACCTTTGGGCTCCCATCGTGACCCTGCCGCCTCTGACTCTAGAAGTTATCAGGGCCTCCATAGCTTCATTTCTGTGTGGAGCCGGGTCCAGGGACCTCAGATCTGGAAGGGACTTTCAAGGTTGGTAGGTCCGACCCACTCGTTTTGATGGATGAGGAAATTGAGGCTCTGAGACGTTGAGGGTGGACAGAGGGACCAGAGGTCCGATGCTTGGGAAGACTAAAAATGCCAGGTCCCCACCCACAGGCTTCATCGTGCTTTTATCATAAAAGCTGCTACTGGCTTTGATCCACAGACGCAGGGAAGGCGGTTGTCACCTAGGCTGAACCCAACTTTGTGCAGCAGTGGGACGGAGGCCTTGCCAAGTTCCTTCCTCATGGTGCCTGCAGATCAACATACCGCTCCCTCCTCCCTAACAAAGCCGGGCTGAAAGGCAACTCCAGGCAGCCGGTCCCCGCCTTGCAGTACAGGCGGGCAGCTGGAGTCAGGCAGCCCTGGGTTTGAATCCCAGCTTCCTTCACTCCTTAACGCAGCGTGAGGAAAGCCACTATTATCAGGGGTGTGCAGGCGCTGGCTCGTGAGGGCTGCTTGTTAGATTTCAGGAATGTTGGGAACGAGTGGTTAAATACAGCCATGATTGAAAATTAAATGATATAAACCCACCGTTAAATACGTTATGCTTGGGGCACCCGAGTGGCTCCATCGGTTAAGTGTCCGACTTCAGCTCAGGTCATGATCATGCGGTCCATGAGTCCGAGCCCCGCGTCAGTGCAGAGCCTGGAGCCTGCTTCAGATCCTCTGTCCCCCTCTCTCTGTCACTCCCTCGCTCACGTTCTCTCAAAAATAAGTAAAACATTTAAAAAGAAAGAAAGAAAGAATGCTTAACGCAAAGGCAATAAACACTAAGTCAAAACCATTTTCTACTTCTTTTATTGTCATCTCTACTCTAGAGCTAATACTCCAGCAACTGCTTCATCTGTTGGATCTGTGTGGAGGAAGCACTATGCAGAATGCGACACGATGCACTGGTGACCCAGTGATGTCACATTCGCAGCTTGCTACCGGCCGTGGTGGGAGTAGTTATACCATGGAAATCAGCAAACACCACAACTCTGGGCCGCCCCTCCTTCTCTTCCTCTTTTTCCTCCTCCCCCTTCTCCTCCTCCTCCTTTTTTGCCCACAATTTTTTTGGAGAGCCGGCCTCGGAACACTTACCGGCACGCCCCCTGATTATGTCTGACCCTTCCAACGACCCTGTGAGGTAGGGACTCTAGCTTCACAGAGTGGGAAGCTGGGATTTATCGAGTGAAGTGACATCTCTCAGGTGGGGCCGCTGGTGGGTCTTACAGCCAGGAATGGACGGAGCTCACCTGTGTCTTATGGCCCCAAGTCAGGTGCTGCCTGAAAAAATGTTTAACTTGTATATTTAGCCGGCTGTGATCGCAATGCTGTTCCCATCCAGGCCGCAGTGGGTGGGGGGGGCCTTGTCCAGGTGACCAGGACGGAGGCCTGCGGTGTGGCCGCCGTTGGTACAGGTCCTTGCGGGTCTGAACCGTGGCAGAGGCAGAATCTCTGAGAAGCAGAGTGTGCCGGGGCAGGAGTGCCCACCATGGAGGGAAGAAGGATCTGGACCGCAAGCCCAGCGAATCATCCTCTCCTCTCTCCAGATGTGTGAGTGAGCGTTCCAGAGACTCCACTTCCTCATCCCTGCAGCAGGGATGACACCACCTTGCACGGTTGGTTTGATAGTTAAATAAGTGAATATTCCCAAAGCACCCCGCACGGGTCTTTACACTAAAATATGAATACAGTAAACATGAACAAGATAAATGTTGCTTTCCTTCTTCTCTCCCCTTCTCTCCTCCTTCCTCCCTCCCTCTCTTCTTCCCTCCTCTCCTCCTGGCAATCAAAATTCTCTGTTGTCATCCAGGCCGATGACGGCCTGGGCACATCGATGTGGCACAGGACACTTCCCTCTGGAGACGGCTTCTTTGGTTTCTATGCCAACCCTGGTCCACATCCTTCCCGGCGGCTGGGGCATTTGGAGCTTCCTGCCAGCTGCGGGGCTTCAGGAGGCTTCAGAGGCCAAAGGGAGAGGAGGTCGGAGAAGCCATTAGAAGCTGGAGTCTAAGAAGACAGAAGCACCCAGAGTGCCCTGCCCACCCTTGATCCCTTGTCCTGCCCTCTGTCCCCCACTTCACAGAGGCTACCCGTGCACTGCCTCATCTGACCCCACCCTGAGGTACCACCATGGTGGCCGCCACAGTGCCTAGGGCACCAGAGAGGCATCCTAGAGCTTCTGCCATGTCCAGAGTTAGGCTGCTGGGGACCCTCAAGACTTCCTTCCGTGTCTCCCCTCGCCCCAGCTTCCCAATCATAAACTATCCATGGCCAGTCCCATGCCTGCCCTCCTTCCTTCCGTGTAGGAGGCAGACCTGTCCTTCCTGCTCTTCTGTCCTGGCCACTCCTGACTGTGTGCCCTCTTCTGGCCTCCCGCCTCCCCCGCCATCTTGCTCTGCCAGCCACCTCCTCCCTGTCTCACGCTTCCTCTCCCTCCCTCCTGGATGTTTCTTTTCAGATTATGAACAAACTGAACATTTTTCATTTAAAAATAAAACCTCCTTCCCTCAACTCAATGATTATTTATCCTCCCTCATTGCCTTTTTTCTCTTCTTTTCAGAGGCAGATTCTTGGAGTGGTGGGCCCTGTCTCCACTTCCTCACCTCCATGAATCCTCCGTGGATGCTCCTCACTTCCTTGGATGCTTCATGGATGAGATCGGTTTCCATGGGAGGGAAGACAAGTGGACCCCCCCACCCCCTCACCACTTGTCTTCCTTCTCATGGAAACTGATCTCATTAAGACTTCCATGTGGCTTTATCTGAATCTAATGGCTATTTTCAGCCTCTCCAGGACCTCTCTGACCCATCTGACACCTGACCACCTTCTCTTTTATTGAAACCCTCTTCTCATGTCCAGTGTTCCTGGATCTCCTCATGTCTTTCCCACTGGTCCTTCCCAGGCTCCTCTGCCTCAACCCTCCCTACTCCTTCAGTGTTGGTAATCCTGCCCTCAGCTCTCTCTATGCATGACACCCACTCTCCCTGAACATGCTCATCCCCCTCACCCCATCCTGTGGCCTCAGCCTCCACTGGTGTTCTGATGACGCAACAGCTCAGGTTAATCTCTGAAGCTTCCAACCTGTAGACACAACCATCCACCATGGCGCTTTGGTGACACTCAGCAGTTCAAACCCAATATGTCTGAAAGATAATCATTTCCCCCATGAATCTCCACTTCTTCATTCTGCTCAGTGCCAGTATTCCCCCAGGCACCCACGTGAGAAACCTTTCTTTTCTCCTCCAACATATCATCCACTTCTATCCCTCTGGAGTCTCCTGAAGGTGCTCATTGGGAAGCCTGAGTGGGACCCTCTCTAATCCTGTTAAGTGACCCCTCGTTGAGAGGTCTAGTGTGGCTGCTCCAAATCTTCTCCACTCTCCTCCAGGCACTGGGCCGAGATGAGAGAGGTCTCCTGGTCTTCTCAGAGAACAAACCAAGGAGAGACTGAAGCTCCTTCATTTCTCTCTTTTCCATTTCAAAAATGCTGGGCATCGTCATTGCTCCCTCCTGCCTATTGGAGGTAGGGTCTGGCTCTCGGTCTGCAGATTCCCTCCTCCTCTTCCTGTTGTTCGGTTCTCACCCCACTCCTGAGACATCCGAGAACTCACTCTGTCAGTCACCTCCCCTTTCTTGCATTTCCAATCTTTCCCTTTCAGTCGACATCTTCCTAGAAACTTATAAACGTGCTCAAGTCCTCCTGACCCCCCTGAGTGACTGCTCCATCTCTCTCCATCATTCAACCTGTCACTGCTGCCACTTCCTCACCACCCACTCCTTCCTTCATCCTTGTGCAATCTGGCTTCCGCCCCCACTTCTCTATGGAAACTGTTCTAATTTCTCGAGCGGCATCCTCATCACCAAATCGAACGTGTTCTTGGCCCACTGGAAGCACCAAGAAGGTGGGGCCTCCCTCCCAGGACTGACTTGGGCACTGGGAAAAGTCAAGGCTGGTGGGAGACTACATCCAACAGTGGGGCCACTTCCAGGTAGGTTGGTCTTCAAATAGCTGCCCCACCCCCCGTGCCTTATGCCCAGTGACTTTTGTACAATCCAACTGGGTCCCCTTTCAGTGGTATCACACAGGTTCACTTTTCTCCAGAATTACCATCTCCGGTTCCTTAACATCTCCAGAACCCACTCCTGATATGGACCAACCCACAAGCTCCTCCTCGTTCTCACCAGCCTCCTCTGCTGGAAGATTTGATTGATCAAGCAAAGCGATCCCAGCCCTTTTTGTGAAGATTTGGTCAACAGCAGTTCATCTACTAAAACGAATGAGATGTTCTTAAGCTTCCTGCCATATTGACTCTGATCAGAAGCATGTAACAGTAGGTCCAACAAGTATGGCGTCTTGGTATAGAAAGATTATCTTTGCTGGGAGTCTGTATGCAATGGGAAGTAATACACTTAATGCTTCTTTAAAAACATCCCATAAATTTAGTTCCTCTTTTCCTTCAATCACCTATTTGTTGAGCTATTACTGTAGTTCTACTTTTTGGTGCATTTTATTGTTTGATAAATGCTGAATAAACGGATAAATGCATGAATAAGTATTGCAAATATCAGGTCTTTCTTTCTAAGTTTATCCTCAGCCAATTCTCCCTTGATAACGCTAAGAACGTGGTTAATACTAATCCTAACCAGCGCCAATCTTTGGAAGTAACACAGAGGAAGATATGTCCTTGATGAATAAAAAGTGTGACAAAATGCAAGGGTGCCCTCTTTTCCAGAGCCTGGAAGGGTCACCACTTTGGGGACCATACTCCCCTGGCAGGACAATGGCTTTCAGCCTGGTTCTACAGGCTGAGGAGGGGAGTGGGGAGGCAGATCTGTAGAGACATGTCCTGCCTGGACATTCTTCAACACTTCCTCCCTCTGAAGGGTATCGTTGGGGAAGTCACAGTGCTGCCTGGAGCACTGGGCTGGTGCCCATCGGAGTGACCAGCCTCCTGTGGAATCCTGCTGCCTTCCTTCCATTGATTTGGCTGGGATCTTTATTGTCTGCTCAAATGTAATTAAAGAGTCCTCTGATGGTGCCAATTAAAGACTCGGAGGGACCGGAGCGGGTGCTCACGGCATCACATGGTGCGGCGCGGTGAAGCTGTAAACATCCATTAGCCATTACAGTTCTCATTAGTCCTTGAAAAACAACTCATTAGTGTCCATAGAACTGACAGGTAAATACAGCTAATGGGCTAAATCTATCAATAAATTCATTGTGTGCAAAATCAGGGTTTCTGTCATTGTGCTGCTTGCGGTGACTAATCAGAAGGTTAAATACTCCTCCTGCAAAAATATATATAAGTTGCAAAGCACTTAGCCTGATAGACTGTGAAAAAATGGCATGTGAGAAACTAATGAAGACATCAAAGGCTTTATTTATACGTAGGGTGGGTTCATTTCAAGTTCAGGTTGCTATGAACTGTCACAGCTGTTTAGCTGAGACTAAATTTTAGAAAGCATATTGATTTGTTTTAATTTAAACGGGGCAGTTTACCAAAGCTGCTTGCATCTGAAGTTATTCCAGAAATGATTGCTCAGTGCATGGTGGTGGTGGTGGGGGGGCGTGTCTCAGCATGCTTCAGCAGCCCCCCATAGGGCATCACCCCCACAGGTTTTGGGGTGGAGGATCTCAGCAGCGTAGGATGGAGGCGTTGGACGTGCTCTTAGGGCTCATCTAGCCCCACCTCCTCATGGGACAGAGGGGAAACTGAGGCCAGGGAAGGCTGGCAATAGGCGCAGGGTCATTCGGCGCGTTGGTGGCAAAGCCCAGGTCTCCTCCTGCTTGACGCTGCCTGTTTCTCTTCAGAGGGGCCACGATGCCCTGGGACAGACAGGGCTACCCAAACAAGAATGAGAGCTGTCTCCCTGGCATTTGCTCGGCTTCCATTCCTTGGCCTTCTCCAGCTATGCTCCTGTAATCCAGAGGTGCCGTATCTTCCCGTTCTCTGGATTCAGCTCAGCCTCTGCCCTTGGACTTCCGTACTTTGGGAAGCTGTAGAGGGTCAGCTGCCTCCTCCTAGCCAAGAAACTTCTATCTCCCGCTGCATGTTTCCTGAGCCTCTTCTAAAAGTGCCCCCCACCCCGCCGCCCTGTTAGATGGAACAGAGCATTTCCTGATCTCAAAAGGAGAAAACATTAAGAGAGGTTATAAACTGGCCACTGGCAGGTCGTGTCTGACCTCTCTGTCCCAACCTGCAGGGTTTTTGAAATTTTAGTTTGTTGTCAGCATAGAAACGAGATTTACATAAAAATCTTGGCTTTCCAGCTTCTTCTGGGAAATTGGAAGATCTGGCTGCACTGGGTTTGATTTCCAGCCTGGTCCAGGGCGCTGGGGCTGAGCAGTGGTTACCCCTTTAGATGAGGCCATGCCTTTCCCAACACTCCAGTGTCCGCTGGCCCGTGGCCTGCATTAAGACAGAGCAGTACCTCCTCTGAGGGTCACAGTGACGGTCATGCTGCTGTATGCGACCTCCCTGCAGTGGGATGACTTTTGGATGGTCCTGGTTTCTCTGTATCACCAGCTCCAGACTCAAACCACAGGCAGGAGCAGCAAGGTGACTGTCCTGGCTCATCCCCCCTCTAGCTGTAGGGGTCAAGGAGAGCAAGTCCCTGTCATTTTAGCTTCTGAAATGTAGATGGGCCCTGCCTCCCCATAGGACTCTCAGAGTGATGGGCCCCCAAATCCAACAAGGGCTTTCAGACACTCATAGAAATGACAAGTGTCTACTCCAGTTCCTTGCCTGTCTCCTCCAACCTGCTTTGTCCTCTCCATTCATGCCTCACATGGCTTCTCTTAAAGAAGCAAATCTGAGCATGTGGCTCCCCTGCATAAAAGCCTTCCTCATCCTTCTGTTTTAGGATAAAATCAGAACCCTCACAGTGCAACACAGGACATAATGCTCTGGCCCTGTGGATGCCTCTTCCACTGCCTCGCCCCAGCCTCAGTGGCCCCTTTCAGTCCCTCCAAACAGCTTTATTGGCTTCCCCTTCCTGATGACCTGGGGGCCCTCAGTTCCTTCCAACTGGAATGTTCTTCCCCAGATACTTGCCTGTCTAGCTCCTTCACCTTGGCCTCCCAGCCTCCTTCCTTTCCCTCAAAACTGTCAAACTCCTCTTGGGACCTCTATGCTTTCTGTTCCTTCTGCTTGGAATGCATTTCCCTAGATCTTTCCAACACCAGCTCCATCTCACCCATCAGGTGCCAGCTTAAGTAGCACCTCAGAAAGGCTTTTTGCACCAGCCCTTCCCACCCATCACTCTACTTCAGGGCACAGTGCGTGGTCTGAATTTACATCGTTTACTTGTTGTGTTCTTGTCCATTTCCTGCCTCGCCTTTGTGGAATACGAGCTTCATGAGAGCAAGACCCCATCTGTATTGTTTTCAGACACACCCTCAGTGCCTGACCCATAGAGCTGTCCCTGATAGCAGTCATCTGAACTGCATCAGAGAACATTGGCTGGGCTGCACCCAGTTTAGAGAGGACCTATCTTCTCTGTTGTCAGAAGGGCACTGGGGCCCAGAGAGGCCAACCCGATATGACAATGAGCAAAGATGAAGCCAAGTCACAGGGAACATGAAAAGAAACTGGACCTCACTAACAATCAGGGATAGACAAACTAGAACAGCATGATACCACCCTCGCCCCTCAGTCCGACAAAAATTGTAAGTGTTGGAGAGGATCTGGGAAAATAAGAAGGTCGATGCAGCCACCTTGAACAGCAACTCACAGGTCTCTAGGAAAACTGCAAATACACACACACACACACACACACACTCTGTCAGTGAGCAGTTCTGTTCCCGAGTCTGACCTGGAGAAACCCACGTGTGCACAAAGATGCTCCGCGGATGTTCATGCATTCCATGGATGTTTACTCTGCAACTACTATGTATTCTACAATACCAGGAATAGGACAGTAAATGAAATGCAAGTAGCCCCTTCCTTCATACAGCTTACATTTTACTTGGGGGAGAGACAGGCAATAATCAACAAATAAGTAAAGAATTTGAAGAGTATGTCAGATGGTGACAAGTGCTGTGGAGGAAAGTGAAGCTGGGTAAGGTCCAAGGGAGCCCTGGGGGGACAGAGCTGCCTTTCTATGGAGGGCTTTTCTGATGGGGAGACATCTGGGCACAGTGAAGCATGTGAAGATGTCTTTGTGTGGGGAGGGGAAGTATTTGGGGCAGAGAGACTAGCCAGTGCAAAGGCCCTGAGGTGGGAGTGGGTGTGGTGAGTTTGAGGAACAGTAAGTAGGTCAGTGTGGCTTGAGCAGGGAAGGTGGGCGAGAGAGGAGTGGTTAGAGATGAAGCCTGAGGGGCAGCCAGAGCCCAGCTCATGTGGCACCTGTCAGCCGATGTAAGAATTTTGGCTTTCACTCTGAGATGGGAAGCCATCAGAGGATTTTGTGCAGAGAAACGGCACAATCTCACATTATTTTATAAAGATCACTCCGGCTGCTGTGGCTGTATTGAAAGGAGACTGGGGAGAGGGCACGGTGAGGGATGATGAGACTTGAACAAAGTGGAGATGGTGGAGAGATATCCAGACTTAACACCGAAGGCGACAGGATTGGATGAAAAATTGAATACAGTGTGGGAGAAAAAGACAAGAGTCCAGACTGACTCCATGGTTTCTGGTTGGAGCACCTGGAAGAATGGAACTGCCCTTTATGCAGGTGGGGGATGTCTGGAAGCATCAGGATTTGGGGTGCGTTGGGAGGGTGGGTGCATGTTACATTTAACAAGCCCGTGTGACGTTCAGGTGCAGATGTGAGAAGGCAGCTGGACGTCTGGGGCTGGGGTTGAGGGCAGAGGTCTGATGGGTAGTGGAAATGTGGGAGTCTGCAGTGTGTAGACAGTCGTTAGAGCTGCAGGGACACACGAATTGCCCAGGGAATGGGTGTAAGCAGTGAAGAGAAGAGGTCTAAGGACCGCGTCCCCAAACCTGCCATTGTTTGGAGCACAGGGACATCAAGGGAAATCAGAAAAGGAGACTGAGAAAAAATGGCCCTTCTTAGAACAAGGGCCAAAAAAGGGGGGAGTGAAAAGAGTTTCCAAGAAGGTCACGGGTCCGATGTGCTAAATGGCACCAAGGATTAAGGAGCACAGCCTCATGAGGTCGCTGGCCACCTGGCCAGGTGTTGTTCTGGTAGTACGGTGGGCGGAAGCCCAGTGTTGTAGGGCTCAAGAGAAAGTAAGAAGGAGAAAACATGGAGGCACTGAGTAAAAAGCAGCTTCTTGAGTTTTGCCATGAAGAGAGGCAGAGAAATGGGGTGGTAATGAGACAGGATGCAGAAGGATGGAGTTTTTATTACTATTTTTTTTTAAGATGGGAGAAATTACAATGTGTTTGTTGGCTGGGGGAACAATCTAGTAGAGAGGAAAAGATCTGAGTGCAGGAGTGAAGGGATAATTGTTGAATTATTTGTCCGGCCAAAAATCAGAAGCAGCCCCAAATGTCCATCAAGAGAAAGATAGATAAATAAAAATATGTTATATTCAAAACGATGCCTGGAGGAAAAAATTTCAATAGCAGGAGGGAGCCTCCATGGTATACTTGCTTAAGGATATTTGTGTCAAGATCCCTTGTACTGTAGACAGACCTTAATTCAGATCACATGGGTCCCTCCGCCGGCTGTCCCCAAATATCTTCCCATGTCTCAGTGAGAACATGGTGGGTCGGGCTATCTTGGAAGGTCTTCCTTCTGTTTGCCTTGGTCAGAAGAACCTTGTGTGACGGTGATGATGGTGATGGGGATGTTGACGTTGCCAAAAATAAAGTTAAAAATAGCAGGTACCAAGTAGGGAGTGTGTCATCTATTCCTTGCCCTCATGGAGCTTACAGTCTCGATGGACATTAACCAACTCTAACAATTTTTCATTTCAGTTACGGTAAGGGCTGTCAAGTATAAAAGAGGGGCCTGGCCCAGTCTAGAGGGGCCAAGAAACCGGAAGAACGAGCATGAGTCTACCAGGTAGAGGTGAAGAGAGAAGAGAGGAGGACAAGGAGGGAAAGAACATGGTCAGCAGAAGGAACAGCACCCCTCCCTCCATTGCTTCAACAGGTACTGACCACCTGCCGCATCCTAGGAGGACAAGGCACAGGTCCCTGCTTTCTTGGGGCTGCTGTTCCGGTGGAGGGAGGCAGAGGGTGAACACATAAATGATGTCGGATTTCAGTTAGTGACGAGTGCTGTGAAGATAATAAATCAGGGCAATGGTGGGGCGGGGAGGGGTTGGTGGGGCGCTTTCGAAAAGATCTCGGGAGAGAGGTGAACTCTCACCAGAGACCTGTTGTGCCCACGTGCCAGGAGAGTCCGAGCATGAGACACAGCAGATGGAAACTCGTAGAAGCAGGAATGAGTTTGTCACGTGGTGGGGACAGCAAGGCCAGTGAGCCGGGTGGGCCCATGAACCAGGTGGGACTCAGTGAGATTGGGGTTATGGAGACCCGATTGTGGAGGGCTTTAAAACACTGTTTTAAGCTTCAGTAATCCTAGGTCTTAGCTGGGCTGTGGATGCAAATAGACAACTTCTTGGAAGAAGTCCAGGGTCCCCAGGTCCTCAGGGAATAGGTGGGCTGGTTTGGTTCACCTCAGCCGCAGAGGCAGCTTCTCAGTGAACCCCCCACCCCCGCTTCCAGCCATAGATCTTACCTTATCACTCCCGTCCGTTTAGCATGAGCCATATACTCCACTCCGGAGGAGAACTCTCACTTAATTAATTTTAGATTTAAAGCAACAAGAAGTCCTTATATTAAAAACGGAGTGGGGGGAGAACAGCTTGTTAATTAAAATGTCAGTTAGGGTGTTCCTGGCGAAAACTATGATTAGTGGGTGTTTCCTTTGGTTACAAGCCCTTGTGCTTTGATATTTCATGTGTGAACATAGAGAACCTCACACATGTGCCCGGCGCGCAGAGACGGGCTACATTTCCTGGTGGTTTCAATAGGTCATTCTGTTCTGCGAACTCCAAGGTATGCCAGGCCTTCTGGAATTGTTCCCCAGGCCAGTCTTTCAACCTCAGATGCTAGCCCTCTGGCCCTCAGAAGGGATCTCTCTCTCTCTCTCTCTCTCTCACCACATGCCATTCCCACCCATAGGCTCCAGCTCTTTCTGTCTCTGGAAAACCCATGTATCCTTCAGAGGTCACTGCCACCTTTTGTAACTCCTTACTAGATCTCCCAGGCAGAGAGATATCTCCCCTTCCTTTGCACCTTCAGGGCACATTGCTTACATCTTTGTTAGGAAAACAAAAATCTGAGAAAGGAGTTCTTTATGCTTTATCCTACCCAGCTACCTTTCAAGAAGGGTGGATCCTTCCTTGTGGTAGGCGACGGGTATGGGGAGGCTAGACTGACAAAACTGGGGGAAACCTGTGCCAAATGTCTCTGCTTAAGCAAAGGAACTGCTGCAGAAGGACCTGGGGTTGGGCGTGTAGATCTGGGAGGCTGACTGGGGAGCAGGATGGGGAAGGGCCTATAGGGAGAAGAGGCAGCTGATGGCAAACGAAGTTTGGTGGAGGGAATAAATGTTTCCTGGCGGAGGAGGGGGGTGGGGGTTAGGTTTCATTCACAGTGTGCTATGTAAACCTCTCTTTAGTCTCCCCACGACATCTTGGGTGAAATGTGTTATTCACTAAGCCTCTGTGGAACTGGATGAAATTGATGCTGGGGGCACCTGGGTGGCTCATCAGTTAAGCATCCGACTTCGGCTCAGGTCATGATCTTGGGGTTTGAGCCCCGCAGTAGGCTCTGTGCTGATAGCTCAGAGCCTGGATTCTGCTTTGGATTCTGTGTCTCCCTCTCTTCCTGCTCCTCTCCTGCTATGCTCTGTCTCTCTCTTTCTCTCTGTCAAAAATAAATATAAAAAAATTCTTTTTAATTAAAAAAATAGTTTCTGGAAGGGTAAGTATCAAGAACTATGAAAGGTCTGAGATTCACCCTACTTGCCAGCTGACAAGTTAGCTTGCCACAGGGTCACAGGTGCTGCGCAGGACACAGAGGACTCTTGGATAAGATGCCAGGGACTGTGACTCACAACAATAGCAGTAGCCAGAGTGTCAGTGTTTGTGCTGGTTTTTGAAGCTCCAATTCCTGAGGATTGACACAGAGAGATAGCTAACTAACACCTGTGGTTTCAGTACAAGCAAGGAACCCCTCATTTAGGGAACCCAAATCTTTTATAATGAGCAGTAAGCCTGTTCGAAATAGCCCTGGGAAGAGTCATATCTTTGTTAAAACGGACAACAAACAAACCTTCCCTGTGCTTGGAGAGACACTATCTCTATCTTCCAGGGCTCTTCACTATAAACATAGTTTAAAGGATAGTCCCAAACAAAGGCAGTCAGAACTTTTGCTTGCAGAGTGTGCAGAAATGCAAGAGGTCCATGGAGAATTGTCTCCCCAGGGTAAGATGAAGTGTTGATCCCCACTTCTAGGTGGGCAGGTGGTGGGACCAGAAGGTGTGTATGACCCCTGGTGGCATCTGGGTCATGAGCTCTTATAGTATGCTTTTGAAATGAATTAATTTATTATATGCTGAATCAGTTAGCCGTTGCTGCATAATAGGCCGCCCAGAACTTGTGGCTAAATATAATAAAACTTGTTTAGTATTCCACTGATTTGGCCTGGGCTGGGCTGATCTTGATGTGCTTTCTTACCTCTCCTCAGCCCCAGCCGGGACACTGAGCAGACGGGGCTCTCTTCCATGTGGTCTTGGCTTGACAAAGTTCCAAGAGACTGAGGCTCTGGGCTCCAGTCCTCTTGAGGCTTAGGCATAGAACAGCCACATTCTCTTCGCCAAGGCAAATCAAAGGAGAGCCCAGATTTATGGCATGAAAAATAGATTCCACCTCATATAAGAGGAACTCCAAAGCCACTTTGCAAAGGTATACGTATATATATATATATATATATATATATATATACACACACTTCATGGTACTTGTCACACAGATCTGGCTTCCTGGGGTGGGACCTCTGTCTCCTCCGGATCAGAAGCCCCTTAAAGATAAATGTGCCCCTCCCGGTTTCCTTGGGAACCGCCACCCCATGGTTGCAGCTCACCCTGAGGGCACGGTGGGGTCTCATGTAGAATTCATCCCCATAACATTTGCTGGACTGAGATTTCAGAGAGGGAGGAAGGAAGGGAGCGGGGGGAAAGGAGGAGAGCACAGAGGAGGGAAGAGGAAGGGAGAGATGCAGCTCAGGCACAGACACAACCCTCCAGAGCATCTAGTTTGGCCCAGCCTGGAAATCTGCCCTGGGGCTCCTCGGACCTTTCTGGAACAGGTTATTGCCTGTGGACTAAAGGCTTTCCACCCTGAGGCTCCATCTGGAAGTGGAACGGACTCTGCTAGGGGTTGGGAGAAGGAGCTCTCCCATTGTTATGGGCTTTTACAATTTTTGTCCCTGTTACTAGCTTTATTTAGTTTGTCACTTAATTACTGTTTACTAAGTATGCTTTTAGCTAACATGTATTTATTTACTATGCACTTTGTCTGATTTTAGCAAATTTCCCCCCTCTTCTTTAGATCTGTATTGTTTAGGCTAATAATGCATGTCCAGGTTAAAAAATTTTTTTTAGATAAGAAACACAGAAGAAATAAAAATCTCTTGGTGTTTCGCCCTTCAGAGATAACCGCTGTTGACAGTTTGGTGTGTATCCTTCCAGACTTTTAAAAAATGCTTGTATAAATATACATGGATGTGACCCAAATATACCTAAGAAAGCTTTAAGGCTGGTCCCTGCCCAACAGTGCATCCAAAATAACCCAAGTCAGACTCTAGAAGCCTGAAGAGTAACGTGACTCTTACAGTGCAGGGGTTTTGCACAGCTTTGCAGGAGACAGCGTTAGGCATCTCTCCTCCTCCCCACGTGTCTCGCTCATCGTCGCTACTAAGGTGCTTCTCGCTTCCTCCTACACATCTCTTCTTTCTTTGGGCTGTGCCCTCCTGAACTCTGGGGGCTCCCATCACGTAGAGCTCCCAGAAGTGCTGCTCTTCTGTGACTGCTGTTCTTGTAAGAGTCAGTGCTCCTAGAATTTTTAAGAAAAAAAAATTTGCTACCTCTCGTTAACCACATAAATAAGATCCTGCTGAACACATTGTTGAGTTAGCTCCTGTTTCTTTTACACCCCCCTCTCTCATGGATACCTTTCTAGGCCTACCGTTTCCTTTTAAAGTCTAGGGTACAACTCCATTGAATGGATGGTCCATAATTTATTTAACGAGTGTCTTGCACCTGGACATTCCAGTGCCTTCCCGTTTTTGCTCCTAAAAACAATGCTGCCATGCACACCTCTATGACTTTGAACTTTTACATCTTTTCATTCTCTTCCACGTGCCCCAAGCTTTACTGTTCTAGCGAAATGTCTGCAAAGTACATTTTCCATTGTCTTCCTTCTGGTCCCTTTGGGAAACTCTCCTTTACTCCATGTGATCCAGGGACTTCCATGATGTCCCAATGCCTGTTACTGGGGGCTGGGAGAAGGGAGGAGAGGTAGTCACATGACTAGCTGACCGATCACAGCACCCCTTCCTTCTGTCTTTGTTATAACCCATCAGTTTCCACTCGCCGTGTCCACTGTGTCTGCCCTAGTCCCAAACTCATCATTTCTGCCCCTGGTCACTGCCACAGACTTCTCTCTACTGTCTCTAACTCCAGGGATGTGCAGATGTCCGTCCTCAATGGCCACACATGGTCCCTGACTCTGTCCTTCCCATGCCTAAAAGCCATCAGTGGTATGAGTAAAGTTTTGTCTCCTCAATCTGCCATGTAGAGCCTTCAGGACCTGGCTTCTCCTTACCTCTCCAGCCCTGGGGCTCCCCACTCTCTTTTACACATTCCAAAGTCCCAGCAGATTGTACCACTTCCCAGTTTTTGAACATGCCCTGAATTTTCCAGATTCTCTCTTTTGACCATGCACTTTACTCCACAGAACTCTCACCCCCAAATGATATAGCTTTAGGCTCCTGGTCCCCATATTCCCTCTGGACCAATAGGACTTAATCAGCTTCACCTCCCTGAGGGGATCCCTCAGCATTTCTAACATTTCTGCATTCCTCGGGGATCGCTGGTTAAAAAGGAGCAGAACCCCACCCAACCAGCTTAGATAAGGGGGGGATGGTAGCTATTGTAAGGGCATGGAAGTCTCACAGAAACCAAACTCAGCCAGACCTCATGGGAATCAGAAGTGGGACCTGGGAGGCCCTCAGGGTTGAGAGCGACTTTCTCCATCTCTCAGTGGGCACCTGCCTTCCAGCATCTGCCCTCTCGTTGACTGAAATGAGTATGATGGTAGCTGATGTAAGTACTTGTCCCCTCGCCACCACTGCTCGGGAAACACTCTCATATTTGTATCTGCCCACTCCCCACCTCCAACCCCAGTGTAAAACCCAGGGCTTGGCACATTGCGAACAGGAAAAAACACTCCAACATTTTAGCACTGACTTGTGGGACATACAGGGTTTGTGTTTTTATTTTATTCTTGCTTAACCTCACTCCCCTAGGTAATATCATTTCTCCCATTTTTACAGATGAGGACACTAAGGCAGTAGTTTGCCCAAGCTGACAGCCTAGCATGTGAGAAAACTAGGACTTGATTTCAGGCCCCTTTGAATGAATACATCACCTTGGTAATCAACAGGGGGATCTTGAGGTCATCTGCTCCAGACGCCAGGCTCCAGGGAAGGAGTATGGAACCTCTTCCAGAGAGGCAGCCCGCTATGTTCATCTTAAACATCTCCAGAGTGACCCTACCTTCCACCACTCCAAAGATTTTTTTCCCCTTTCCCCAAATATCAGGCACTTCTTCCTCATGTCCAGTCATAACCTCTTGTGTTGATTTAAAATCCTTTTCTGCTTGTCAGATGTCCTCAGGCTTGAAAACAACTGTTGAGAGTCACTTGTTCTTTTTCAACAACCCCGTGAAGTAGACATTTAAAATTCCCACTTGAGGGGCGCCTGGGTGGTTCAGTCGGTCAAGCGTCCAACTTCAGCTCAGGTCACAATCTCACGGTACGTGAGTTCAAGCCCCACGTTGGGCTCTGGGCTGATGGCTCAGAGCCTGGAGCCTGCTTCCGATTCTGTGTCTCCCTCTCTCTCTGTCCCTCCTCCATTCATGCTCTGTCTCTCTCTGTCTCAAAAATAAATAAACGTTAAAAAAAATAAAAAAATAAAATTCCCACTTGACAGATAAAAATCTCAAGGCCCAAGAAGGTGAAGCAAGTCACCTAAGGTCATACAGGCCAGACACAGTGGGTCTGGAACTTGAACCCAGGATCTTGGAGACTAAATGTTCTCTCTGGCCAGTCATTTCACACCTCCCGTGGGGTTTAAGGCTGTCTGGTCTGTCTGGGACCATTGAAGAAGCAGGCCTGGCTGCTTCCAAAGTGGGTAAGATAAAGGGGAACAAATAGCAAGATTGGGAGAGCGATGCATGAGAGGGAAAGAGCCCTCTCTCAGGTGCAGGAAGGAGTGGGAGAGGAGGGAAGGTAGGGAAGGGTAAGGATCAGCTCAGAGAATGGGGAGAATGAAGGAATAGGCAGTAAATGCCCACTCTGTATGACAGCCTGCAAGCAGGGTGGCCGTGTGACTACACCAGGGCAACAAGCTTCAACCAGGACCATCACAGGCAAATGGGATGTAGGCTTACCCTGACTGGAAGGTTCTTCATGACCTGCCTCTTTCCTACCCCTCTGAACCTTTCCCCTCTCGTTCTTGCTCTCGTTTACTACACCCCAGCCCTATGAGTCTTCTTGGTCCCCTGTGAAATTCCCAGGGTACTGCCACTCCGGGAACTTCAGCCCTTCCTCCGTCTGGAATGCTTGTCCCCCAGATGTTCCCTTGGCTGCTCCTCTTGCCACTCAGGTCCCAGCTCACGTGTCATCTCCCAGGAGAGGCTTTCCTGAACTCCTGATATAAAGTAGTCCCTTAACTCCAGAGACTCTCTATTCTAGTTGTCTATTGCTGTGTAAGAAATAAACCCAACATTTAGTGGCTTAAAATAACAATAATCATTGTTATATCTTATGATTTCTGTGGGTCAGGAACTTGGGAGGAGCTTGGGAGGGCAGGCTGGCTCAGCAGTTTCCATGCAGTTGCAGTAATGGTGTTTGCAGCTTGTAGAGTGGAGGGCGGGGGCACCTGGAGGCCAGCCGGGCATCTCCCCGTCTCTCCCTGTGTGTAACCTGAAGGCCTGTTCATGTGGTCTCTTGGGGAAGGCTAATTTGGGCTTCCTTACAACATGGTACATCGGTAGTTGGTCTGCCCTCTGGACACTAGGGGCTTCAGGGCAAATGCCTTATCGTACAACGTAGCCACAGCATCATCTTCTACAACTAGCCTTGGAAATCATATGGCTTCCCTTCCACCACGTTCCGTTGGTTCCAAATGAATCGCAAGCCTTTTCAGATTCAAGGAGAGGGGAAGCAGACTGTTTCCTTATGGGCTGTGGCAAGGTTCTAGAAAGATACACGAGATCAGAGATATTGTTGTGGCCATCTTTGGAAAATACAACCCGCCATACTGTTGTAGTACCCTGTGAGACTTAACGCCTGAAATTGCCTTAATTATGTATTTTTGACTTGGTTAGTATCTATCCTTTCTCCCCAACTCCCACACCACTGGAAAATAAGATCCATGGAGGAAGAGACCTTTTCTGTTTGGTTCACCTCTTGTCTTTCCAGTGCCTGCCTTGTAAAACACACGTACAAATTTCATTGAAGCAAATGAGTGAAATGCTACAGGGTGTGCTAGAAACCAGAGATGGCCTCCCAGGATGCCTGCAGCTGTAGTTTTTGAGCAGTTACTCAAAAAAACATCATTAGAAGCTCTGAATCATGTTTTCATAATTGTTTTCTGAATATAGGTCCTGGCCTTCATTAGTCTGGGTGTCCCAGACCCCAGGCTCCCCTGCCCCTCGGCTGTCCAGTAGTCCCTGGGGCCAGGACACACACACAACAATGAGTCCTCTTTGCTTTTGAGGACTCCCAGAGGGACAAGCATCCCCAAGTATTTGCCTCCAGCTTCACCCTAGTTTGCAGACTCTTTCTGTCAGCGAAAGACACGTACCATTCTCTCAGGAATCCTGAATCGGGGAAGTGTCCATCTATTCTGGGCTCCTAGACCCTCTGGGAAATAATTCCTGCTAGCCGTGTGCATCTCTTTCTTTTAGACCTAAAATAAAAACGCCAATTTTACTGAACTTTTCTATAAAGGCCATCTTTGAGCCCCACCCTGAACTTATCCAGCAGTTATTAATGTGTATATTAGTTGGGGTTCCCTAGAGAAGCAAAACCAACAGGGTGTGAATGTGTGTGTGTGTGTCTATATCTCTCTCCCTATAAATATATCTATATATTAATATATAGATATCTTATAAATATATAAATTATAAATATATAAGATATCTATCTCTATATAAATATATAAATACATAGATATCTATATATATTTCTATAGAATTCAGATAGAAATATATATAGATATCTATCTATGTATTTATATATTTATATATAGCTAGATAGATATCTATTTATAAATATATAGATAGATATAGATACAGAGATACAGAGCTATACAGAGAGAGCTTTATTTTAAGGAATTGGCTCAGATGATTTTGGAGTCTTGGCAAATCCAGAATCTGCAGGTGCATCATCAAACTGGAGACCCAGGGGACTTCCAGTCTGGATCCAAAGACCATCTGCTGGCAGAATTCCTTCTTGCTTGGGGAGGTCAGTCTTTGTTCTATTAAAGCCTTCAACTGATTGGATGGAGTCCACTTACATTATTCAGGGCGATCTGCTTTACTGAGAAGCCACCAACTTAAATGTTAATCTCATCCAAAAATCACTGTCCCAGAAATATCCAGAATAATATTCAACCAAATATCCGGGCACTGTGGCCAGCCAGGTTGACACATAAAATCAACTACCACGATGGACCAATGCAGGCAATAGAAATGAAAAAGACCCAGTCCTTGTGAAATTAAGATCTGCTAGAGAGGCACACCTTAAGGGCTCTAAAATGTACATTCGAATGCATGAAAATGCAGATTTTGGAGCCACGTACTGGGGAACTCTGATTTGGAGGCAAGCGGTCCATAGTCCCTCCTGCTCCCCATTTATCTTGACACTAGCCCAGCCCGGGCTATGATGAATCAAGAGTAGGAGAGAAGCATGAGGCTCTTTGTGAAGGGCAGAGAAGCACTCTGGATGGGTGGTCGTAGTCTGGTGCTGAGATGCCAACAGTGTACAGGTGAAGCGGGGAAGAATGTTCCAGGCAGAGGGAACAGAGGGAGCAAAAGCATGAGCATGGTGGAAGTGAAGAGCGTAGAGGAGGAGGTGGCAGAAGATGTGGCTGATAATGAGGTTGGAGCCCATCGAGGCCGTGTGTGGTTGGGTGCCGAAGGCCGTGTTTTAGAACCAGAAAAACTTAGAGGTCAACGCAAAGTTGGATGCCGCTGTCACAACTCTGGGCGAAGTCAGATAACCTCGCTGAGACCTGGACTCTGCATCTGGGGAAGGAAGGGAGGGAAGATAATTGTATTGCATTAGTCTTCTATTGCTGCTGTAGCAAATCACCACAAACATAGTGACTTAAAACAGCATGGGTTTATTATGATGTGGTTTAGCCGTCCAAAACGAGCCTCAGGAAGCTAGAATGAAGGTGTTGGCAGAGCCGTTCTCCTTCTAGAAGCTCTAGAGAATTTTTTCCTTGCCTTTTTCAGCTGCGCACGCTTTTTGGTTTATGGAGGCGTCACTCCAACCTCTGCTCCTATCATCCTATCTCTTTCTCTGACTCTGGCCCTCTTGCCTCCCTTTTGTAAGGGAGATGAACTGGGCGGATGCAGACAGTGAGGAAAACTGCCCCATCTCATGACTCTTGACTTAAACACATCTGCAAAGTCCCTTTTGTCATTTGAGATAGCGCATACACAAACTTTGGGGATTAGGATGAGGACATCTTTGTGGGGCTATTATTCTGCCTACCACACCCACTTCACATTATAAAGATTAAAAGAGGTGATGAATGTGAATGCCGGCACATGGCACCAGCTGGATATGACAGATGTTTCTACTCTTATAAAAAGTACTGAAGCTACAACAAGAAGCTTGGGCCTCATCGTGAAAGGGATGGGGGTAAATGGAGACCCGCTTCTCTTAAAAACTTCCCAGGTTTTAAGCCTGGCAACAAAAATGTAGTTAGGAGTTTGGCTGGGATGGAATACAGTGAAGGGAAAGCTACTCAACTTTGGACTTTTTTTTTTTTTTTTTTTTAACAATGAGGCTTAATCCCTTTAAGCATGACTTACCATCCCTTCCTACTCTGTGCCAGGCCACATTGAAGAGGGAGTCCTCTCTGAGAAGATGTTTGCAGACTTTGTTCCTGACGTTGTCTTCTCTGTAAGGGACACAGAAACTGGACATCGTCCGACCTACCTCTTCCTTTTCTGGTGTCCCAAGACTGTTTTTGTTTTCCAGTTTGGCCAAATTTCCAGTCCTCTTTCTTTGCTGCATAGGATCTGCTTAGTGCTGTCCTGTTAATAACTTGGCAGTGGACATTGACAGGTCGGGGCTCCTCCTGCCCCTCTGTCACACTCATAGGCATTTGCAACCAAGGGTGCTGGTTCCAAGATTTAGCCTCCTACGTACAGACTTTGCTCCCGTAGCCAGCCCCCAGATCAGTGGCCAATGTCACAGAGTCGTGAAACTTCTTAAGATCACCAGTTACTTTCACACAGAGCAGGAGAGCTCAACCTGACCCCAAAGAAGAGCAGCTTGCCCAGAAAGGCAGGATTTGAGGAAGGAATGTGCATTTTTTTCTAGGGAGAGGGGCCACGGTTTTCTTCAGATTTTCAAATGCATCTGTGACACCCCCCCCCCCGCCAACTATTCACAACCACAGAAAGACACATCATCACTTAAATCCGTGAGCCTCACTGAGCTTGCTCATTTAGTTCCTTCTCCAAAAGATTCAGACGATCCCATGACCCAGTGATGTCAAGCTGAACAAAATGCTGCTTCCTGTTAGTTGGGAGAGGCTCCTGCCTGCTCTGGTTTTTGAGGAATATAATTGCCCGGCAGACCCAGAGCTTTTTCTTTTCTGCTGAGCTCTGCCACTCAGACCCACATTCATTATGTGGGGGCTTATACACGGAGGCCCCGGGAGAGAGGGACGGCCCAACTCCACTCCAGATGCATATGGTCCCCCTGGTCATGCCCTCTATTAGAGCATGGCTGGGCAGACCCCTCGGCCTTTCTCCAGGAATTTGAAGGGATCAGGATGAAGGCTGAAGCTTAGATTTTTGAGTAGAGGTAATTTCAGAAGGTGGAATCATAGCTTAAGGAACCCTCTGGAGAATTTTCCTGATGCAAAGCTAACAAGACATTGTGATAATTTCTCTGGAGCTGGCCTCATTCCAAGTTGGATTTTAAACGCAGATTATAAAGCAAACACCATCCCCCACAAGTATTAAAGGAGGGGAAAATAACAGAACGGGGGCTGCAAAAATGGTCTCTATTGTGGGACCAAAAGCCGTCAATCATGCAGGCTGACAGGCGTCAGAGATTGACAGACAGGCCCTCGCTCCTGACTTCAGTTATCAAGGGGAATGGGAAAAGTGTCTGCAAGAACATGTTAAATTGCCAAAGTCATTACCAGTCACCAATTACCAAAGAAAAGATAACAAGGTGTATTTTAGAAAAATCGATGCAACAACATGCATTTCAATACAGCGAGTTTTTTAGAACTTTTGAAAACAAAACGAACTATTTAGGGAATACACAATGGTTTTTAGTGAATACCAAACACTGGGCTTTGTAAAGTCATCAATATTCACTTTAGATTTGGCTCTGTTGAAGAGGAGCAAAGATCAAGCAGTAAACTAATATACTTCATTTTTCCCCCCTCTGGTTCCACCCAAAGGACATAATGATGACTGGAAGGCTAGGTGACTGTCTTGTAAACTCTCCCAAAGGAAGCCCTGGCTGGTCATTAAGGGTACCCCGGGCATGGACAGGGCGCAGATCAAGCAGGCAGTGGTCTGCTGAAGGGTTGTGGATGCTGTCCCACGGGATCCTTCCTTGTGACCCAGCAGAACTTGTTAACCATTGGCTCTGAGCCTTGCCATGGGCTGGACCCAGGGGACAAAGAGATGAAAGGCACACTTCCTGCCCTATTGGGTCTCTTGGTCTTGTGGGGCTAGTGGAGCACATGACCCCAGTGAATTAGGGGACAAAGCAGGTTGATGAGAGTCACCAAAGACAGGTGTGAATAAAGCGCAACGAGGCAATGGAACGGTCGAGGCTACTGCAGCCTAGAAGAATCGGAGAAGGCTGTGGAGAGAAGGGAGCATTTGAGCTGATTCTTGGAGCCTGAGGACTTCTTCTCTTGGATGCAAATGCCTAAAACGAGCACAGCAGGATGTAAGTGAAAAGCTTCTTACATCTTGTAGGAGGAGACTATGAGGTGACCACAGGAGGGAAGCAAGTCTTAAATGGCAGGCTGCCGTGGCAGAAGTTTTGTAGGCAAGGGGAGCCATTGCAAATTCTTGAGCTGGGGGAGGGCGGCGTTGAATGAACAGAGCTGTGTTTTAGGGAGACCGTTCTGCTGCAGTGCACTGTGTGGCCCAATGGACCACACTGTGGAGGATTGCTGGAGTACATCCTATGAGAGGGTCTGAAGTCCCAGACAAGGATGGAGGGGCAGCAGGGAAGACCCAAAGGGCCATCATCATGTTGCATGCATGAGCCCAAGGGGCCTCACGCTGGTCTCTGCTTTTAGCAAGGCTTCTCACCTCTCAGGCTCTACCTAGGTAGCCTGGCCTCCTGCTGCCTCTCCCCATCTACTAGTAGACCATCGCCCTCCATCTCAGAGCGTCAAGGCTCTTTGTCAAACTCCCCAGTATGTTTGAGTTACATACTGTTGCCACAATGGTCCAAGTTAGCAGTTCTGCAAAGACAGAACCCTGTCATGTGCATTTCTATGGTTCTTCCAGCAACAGTGCGGCCCCACCCACAGCAGAGGAAAGAGTGAAACAGCAAAGCCCTGAGCAGTGAAGCACTTCATGGTTCCCTGAGCACGTGCAAGAAAGATCAGGGCTGTTGTGAATTCGCTCCATGGGCCACTTGGATCCAATTTGACAAAGGGACATTTTATGACTGGTTAAAATTAGATTTATAAAGCTTTCCTGAGCCTGCAGTGTGAGCAGGACCTGGATGCAGTAGATTGGGTGCCCAGGGAGAGAGAAAGAGCTGCTGGGCTTGAAACATAGAAAGTAACAGGTGAGAAGCAAGGCATTGACAGCATTGGAAGAAAGCAAATCCCTTCCATGTGATTGGTAGATGGCATGACCATATCATTAGTTATCCAAACAGAGACACTTTTAGGGGTGAAAGGGACACCATCTGTAGTTACTACATGACAGCAGGCTTAAATTGGGATTGTCCCTGAAAGAATAGAATGTGGAATCACCCTAATAACAGGCACTGCTGCTAGCTTATCTCCCTGCTCCCCTCACCCTACAATCCCTTATATTTTATAGATGTTGAGAACTTTCTCTCTTGGCCTCTCCTCCCCCTCCTCCTTCCCAGGGCTTACCTGCATCTGAGTAATTTGGAATGAGGATGGAGTGTGGCTCAGCCCCTTTCAGGTCCTCTCTCTTCTGGAGCATCTGTGCTCTGGACCAGGGCACCCTCTCTTCCTCCATGTGGTCAACTTGAGGGGCAAGACTGCACGTGAGGAAGAGGCTGAGATTGTCTGGTAGGCCAGTGACTGGAGAGGGAGGGATAGAAAGGAACCCCAGCTGACCCCTAAGCTTTTACTAGCCTCAGCAAAGCTCTTATCCCAGAATCTCTTTCTCAGTTGGTTCAGTTCTCAGAACAGTGTGACTTTCATTCCCCCAAACCACATAGCTGCCCTAAGCAGAGGCTGGGAGTTTGTAACATCTCATAAAGGCCCTCCTACAAGGGTGTGGCATGCCAATGCAGACAGGGACTGGACAGGACCCACACTAGAGGATATTCCTAGAATACGAACAACATAAGAAAAAGACAATTCTGGGTGGAATTTGTCTTCATGTCCATATCTGAGTGTGAGTTTTTACAAGTTTATTTTGGGGGAGGATATGGAAATTAATGGTCAGAACCCCACAATATGCATGTATGTTTAAAATAAAATTTACTGAGGTAATAAATTACATATGATAAATGAACCCATTTGAATTTTGACAAATGTATATACCTGTGTAACCATCACACCAATAAATCTATAGAACACTTCCACTTACCCAAAAAGTGCCCCTGTGGCCCTTCTCAGTCAATCTGCCCCCCCATCTCCCTCCCCAGGCAACTGCTGGTGGGATTTTCAACTAATTTTGTCCATTCTGAAACATCATACACATGGATTCATACAGTATGTTTTCTCTGTGGCATGAACTGACAGTTCTCATTTTTCCATTGCTGAGTAGTATTTCCTTGTATGGATGTACCAAGTTTCTGCAGTCACCTGTTGAACATTTGGGTTGTTTCCAGTTTTAGGCTATTTTGAAAAAAGCTGTTACAAACATTTGTGTACAAGTATTTCCGTGGCCATGTATTTTTCTTGGGTAAATATCTAGGCATTGGTGTGTCATATTATGTGTATACTCAAGTTTATGAGGGACTGCAAAACTGTTTTCGAAAGGGGTTGTAGAATTTTGTCCCTTCCATCAGAACATATGAGAGTTCTAGTTGCCCTACACACTCACTGACACTTGGTATTGTCAGGCTTTTCAGTTTTAGCCATTGAAGTCAGGATGAAGCAGCACTTTGTTGAGGTTCTAAATTGCATTTCCTAATGACTAATGATGCTGAACCCCTTTATATGTGTTTATTGACGATATGAATATCTTCTTTTGTGAAATCTCTGATCAAATATTTTACTCATTAAAAACAAATATAAAAAAAAAAAGAAAAAAAAATTAAAAAAAAAAAAAAAAAAGGGGCGCCTGGGTGGCGCAGTCGGTTAAGCGTCCGACTTCAGCCAGGTCACGATCTCGCGGTCCGGGAGTTCGAGCCCCGCGTCAGGCTCCGGGCTGATGGCTCGGAGCCTGGAGCCTGTTTCTGATTCTGTGTCTCCCTCTCTCTCTGCCCCTCCCCCGTTCATGCTCTGTCTCTCTCTGTCCCAAAAATAAATAAACGTTGAAAAAAAAAATTAAAAAACAAATATATAGTAGCTAATTTTGTCAACCTGACTGGCCTGAAGGATACCCAGATAGCTGGTAAAAAACCATTTCTGGGTGTATCTGTGAGGGTGTTTCTTGAAGAGATTAGCATTTGAGTCAGTAGACCAAGTAAGGAGATCTGCTCTCGTCAATGTGGGCAGCCATTATCTTATAAATTGGGGGCTTGAAAGGAACAAAAGGGTGAAGGAAAGGTGAAGGCTGTCTTTCTTCTTGAGGTGGGACATCCGTTTTTTCCTGCGTTTGGGCATAAGAGCTTTTGGTTCTTGGGTCTTTAGACTCCAAGACTTATATCAGTGGCTCCTTGGTTCTTGAGTCTTTGGATTCAGACTGAATTATACCAATGGCTTGTCAGGTTCTCCAACTTGCAGATGGAAGATTATGGAACTCCTTGCCTTCCATAACTGTGAGCCAATTCCTATAATATGTCTCCTCTTATATCTATCTATCTTTCTTCATGTATATCCTACTGGTTCTGTTTCTCTAGAGAATCCTAATACTATATATATA
Source organism: Lynx canadensis (assembly GCF_007474595.2). Taxonomy (NCBI): domain Eukaryota; kingdom Metazoa; phylum Chordata; class Mammalia; order Carnivora; family Felidae; genus Lynx; species Lynx canadensis. Next base: position 29,313,987 of record NC_044310.1, read on the forward strand.
ACAAAGAACAAAATATTTTTTATGTTCTGTTTTATAGTTTATGGTTTTAGGTTATATATTTAGGCCTATGCTCCATTCAAGTTAATTTTTTTTTATGGCGTAATGTAGGGGTCAAGGTTTGTTATTTCTTTTCCATAAAGATACCCAGTTGTTCTGACATCATTCATTGAAAGACCATCCTTTTCCCATTGAATCACCTTGGAATCTTTGTCAAAAATCAACTGGACATAAATAAGTCAGTTTCTTGACTCTATTTTATTCCATCGACTTGTCTGTATATCCTTACATGAATACCACGTTTTCTTGATTACTATAGCTTAATAATATGTCTTGAAATCATGTATCAGTCCTCCAACTTTAGAACACCATGCTATATATCATTTTTGATTGTTGGAAATAATTGTGGTTGAATTAAACGTGTAATAAACTTTCCATTATCCGTTTCTAGTAGGGGTTGTTCAATCACTCAGTCAATATGTTTGTGGTCTTCTGAGAATGGTGACTTAAAGTGTTCACCTGCATTTTGCAACAAATAAGGATCTGATCTGGTGAACTACCATGTTCTAGTTGCAAACTAGATAACCAACCTCCTCCTTACAGGATGTTGCTTTTTAACAAGGTGGATTTCTGGCTGGGTTTGCTCCCCGTCACGCTAGCACTTACAAGAGTGTCAACACATCTATTGTTGCAGGAACCAATGCAACACCTGTGGTGTGGTAAAAAGGATGCTGGGCTAGCTGGCTGCAGAGTGCCCCTCTCTGGCATTCACCACAGTGCTGCTTGGGATTTTCACAAATGGCATGTAAAGACAGAAATCAAAGAGTTGCCTTCAGGGCTCACAAAAGCCCCTGTCTGCTGGGTGGGTCCAAGTCCCCAGTAGATCTGTTGGTCCCCAACCAGGAGCTGCTCTTGGATGGGGTCTGCCAGCTAACTGGACACCAGACATCCAATAAATCCTCATCAGAGCCTGAACCTGAGCCAGGCATTACCTGGGGATCAAAGCGCTACCATTCCATTCCAAGCGACTGCTTTCCCAAAATACAGTTTTACTCCAACCCTCTGATAGTCCTTGCTGCCCTGCAGCCGGTGTATTTAGCATAGCCTTCAACCTGGGCTTCAGGATAGACCTGAAATCAGAAGATCTGGGTTCAAGTTCTGGCTCTGACACCTACTCATTGTGACCTTGGGCAAAGCACTTCACATTCCTGGAGTCTAGTTCTTTCCCTGTGGAGTTAAGACTCTAATGTCTTCCTCCCAGGGCTACTGTATGTATATGAAAGTGTTTTATCAATATAAACCACAGTGCAGGAATCTATCTAAAGGATTATCGTTACCGTTGTTTCTCCTTTTAGCCAAAGTATAGCTAACAGAAGCATGAGGAATGTCAATGGTTCCTGTAGGAGAAAAGGTGGTGTATTGGTTTCTTATGCTTGCTATAAAAATTGCCATACACTTGGTGATTTAGAGCAACAAAAATTTATTCTCCTACAATTCTGGAGGCCAGAAATCCAAAGTCAGTTTCACTGGGCTGAAATCAAGGTGTTGGCAGAGCTGTGCTTCCTCTGGAGGCTCTAGGGGAGAACATGCTCCTTGCCTTTTCCAGCTTCTGGTGACAGCTGGCAGTCCATCCACTTGTGGCTGCACTCCACCCTCTGCCTCCCTTCTCCATGTTGCCTCTCCTCTTCCATGTCTACTTCTCTTCCACCTCTCTCTTATAAGGACTCTTGTGAAGGCATTCGGGGCCCATCCAGTTAATACAGTATGATGGCCTCATCTGAAGATCCTTAACTTAATCTCATCTGCAAAAACAACCACGCGGGTAACCTTTGAAGGTGCTGTGGATTAGGATCTGATATCTCATGAGACCATCAACTTGCCCACTGCAGTGTGTGTGTGTGTGTGTGTGTATTGGTGGGTGTGATCTGGAACAGGAAAGGACAGAACATCCTCTGTCACATTTATACAAATCATCTGCTACAACAAAGCATCCTGTAATGTGGTCTATATGACCTTCATGAGAGCTTGCCCAAGGTTCTTCCCAAACTTCCCTGGGAAAGAATAGCCCTTTTACAGATTCACAGCACCCCAACCCCAGATCTTCCAGGCCTTTTGTTACTTATTTGGGTCAGGGGGCCAGCTGACCACAGCCCATGGCTAAATTCAGTTCCTGCCAGTTTCTCAGAGTTATGTAGTTGGGACAGATACCACTTAGCCCTCGAAGCCTAAAATACTTATTATCTGGCCCTTTACAGAAAAAGCGTGCTGGCTTTTGGCCTTGACCAATGCCTCCACCATACAGATAGGGGAGCAGAAGTCCAGGAGGGCACATGACTTGCTCAGGGTCCCACAGTGACTCAGGAGCAGATTCAAGGTCTGTTGAATCCAACATTCTCACCCAAGATGACACTCCCCCAGGTCTCCCTCAGAACATCCCTGGGCATGTGCGGGGGTGGAGCCCAGTGCCTCAGACAGATCCGAGCCCTTGTAAGGAAGACCTTTTAACAGGGCCTGCCCCAGCTCCTAGAGGGGTTCAAACAGACGCTGGATATCTTCTCAGTGAGTCTCTCTGACATGATGCCTGGTGAATCAATGAATGGATTATGGGCTGAACAAATGATGTGATCAAGGTGGTTGAGGGTCCTAAGCTGGCATAGTGCTTTCTAGGCTTAGAGAATACTGGAGTTTAAGCTGAGGCAGCATGAAGGATCCCAGAGACCCAACTTGGCCTTTACACATCTGGTCTGAGGCCAATATGGGGTGTATGCCCCAAATGGCCACCTCCTAAGAGGCCACAGGAAAACCTGAGCGTTTGCAGAAGCAGCTGATCTGGTGAAGCCCACTGGTGACTCTCAGAGAGGTGGAGGGGGACTGTGGGGCCTTTAATGATGACTAATTTGCAGCTTATTAATGCGGCAGTAATTAAGAATATTCATTTTATTAAAAGCCGTTTATTGTAATAGTGCATGCAAATCTGGAGACTGGCATTGTGCTCACGTACCAATCGACATAGGTCTATTGTGGCTCTGTGGATGGCAGGTCGCTGCGTCACTAATTGTTAAGAGTTTAGGGTCTAATTTTAAACCCTTTTAATTCCATTTGAAATAATTGCCGTAATGAAATTCAAAGTACTCAGAGGCAGCCATGGAAAAGGTGGATGATGCCACCCCCCTCCTGTCCCCAGGGAGCTGGGCTTTGAGAGCTGTGGCAGGAGATGAACTTGTCCTGGGGCTACACTGGCTGTTCCCCCTTCCCCTGGGAGGAAGCTGGCCCCAAGGGGGGCTATCATAGTCCCTTGGGGGCCCAACCCTGTCTGAAGTGCTGACCGCTGCTGAGGCCGGGGAGGGGCGGGCCTGACTGTCCGGTAAGTCACTTCTGTAAGCCACACAGGTGTGGGATCTGCATAGAGGAGAGGGAGCCCCCACGTAGCGACAAGGTCCTTTGCTCCCACTCCCTGGGAGGTGCCTCAGAGCAGCTGAACCCAGAAGTGGTCCTTGATGTGACAAAACTCTTACTGAGGGCTTCCTGTGTGACAGGCACTCCACTACCTGTATTACCTCATCTAATCCCCACAACCACCTTATGAGGTGGATCGCACCATTTTCCCCATTGTATCAATGAGGGAACTGAGGCTGGGAGAGAATCAGTATCTTTTCAAAAGTCAAACAGGTTAAGTGGCAGAAGCAGACTTGAATCGAGGCTTTGTCTGTCTGTCTTCTCAGAAGGTGTCTGTCTGGCTTACAACCTGGGTCTGGAGCCAGCATGGAGTCACTCAAGTGCAGTGCTTATTTCTCTCTCTCCACTAGTGGCAGGAGATGGGGAAGGGCATATCAGAGAAAGGGAACAGCATGGGCAAAGGCTCAGAAGCTCGTAAGTCCATGGCATCTGGTGGACAGACCCAAAGATGACCTCTAGGATCCTTTGTTCTGGTGCTCATACCCTGATAGTGGTTGAGACCTGGCACTTGTTTCTAACCAATAGATTGTGGCAAAGGTGATGGGATGTCACTCCTGTGATTATATGATGTTTATAAGACTCCATCTTGCTAGCAGCCTTGCTCTCTCTCTTCTGCTGGCTCTGAAGAAGCAAGCACCCATGTCGTGAACTGCCTGTGGAGACACCCATGCGGCAAAGCGCTTCAGGTGGCTCATCAGAGCAGAGGACCTCAGCTTCAAGGAACTGGAGTCTGTTGCCATCTTCAGCGAGCCTTAGAGTAGACTCTTCCCTAGTCGAGCTTCAAGATGAGAACACAGCCCAGCCAATACCTTAGTTGCAACATGGTAAGATCCGAAAGCAGAGAGCTAAACTAAACCATGCCTGGACTCCTGACCCACAGAAACTGTGAGAAAACGAGTTTGTGTTGTTTTAAGCTGCTAAATCTGTGGTAATGTGTTACTCACCAATTAACATCAATGCAATATCTAAAAAGAATGGTGGGAAAAGCAGGTGGGCTAGGATAGTTTTCAATCTTTTTGCTCATCTGACACATCTCCCATCAACAAGGCACAAAGTTATGCTGCAAAGGGCTATAACACGAAGGGCATTTTGGATCACGTTAAGAAGCTTGGGCTTTCTTCAATGGGATATAAGTGAGGTGGAGATTCAGGAGGAGGTGACATGGTCAGATCTATATTAGAGAAAGATTGTTTTGGTGGCCAGAGCCTAGGATGGGTTGGAAGCAGAGAGACCTGGCTACTGCCTCTAGCTTAGGCAAGAGAGGATAAGGGCTTGAACCAAGGGAGAAGCAGTGAAGGGAGAAAAGAAGGTAACCTGTGCTTTGTAGGCAGAAAGTAAAATAGCCAGTAATGTAACATTTCTTCAACTCTTTTAAAAAAATTTGTTTTTACATTTATTTTTGAGAGCCAGAGAGAGACAGAGCACAAGTTGGGGAGGGGCAGAGAGAGAGGGAGACACAGAATCTGAAACAGGCTCCAGGCTTTGAGCTGTCAGCACAGAGCCCAACGCGGGGCTCGAACTCACAAACCATGAGATCACGACCCGAGCCAAAGTCGGACGCTTAACTGACTGAGCCACCCAGGCGCCCCACATTTCTTCTACTCTTAATGATCTTCAGGAAAGGAAATACTCTGGCTCACACTTTTCTTGTGTCCAGTGCTCTCACAAAAGCAGCTTCGTTGACCTGGCTTCAGCATCGCCTTATTAGCAATATTGTTATAAATGGGTTCCATATTTTGTGGTGTCCTTCCTTCCCCAAGTACATTATGTGGTAGTCTTCCTTTCTTGGGGGCAGCTGGGGCTGCTTTCACTTTACAGAGCCTCAGAGAATAATTATAGTAAAATCACCCCCATAGCATCTTTCTGGTCAAATGTCACCCATCGTGTCAGCTGTCACCACCAAAAGGATTTAGCATTTCTCCTCTTCTGCAGAGAACCTATTTGGACTTTAATAAGATCTTGCAAAATGAATGGTGAAAGACAGAAATCTTGGTCCTTCCTCATCTATCCATTCTTTCAGCATTATTGACACTAGGCATAGGGGATACCAGAGGTAAATAAGAAATAACCTTACCCTCAAGGCTTTCACAATCTATTGAGAAAGATAGATGCGTAAAGCAAAATTTCCAGCGGAAGATTCCTATACCAGAGTCATGCACTGAATGGTCTGGGATTCCCAAAGAAAGGATTGATACATTACTTAAGTTGAAAGATTTTCCAAGCAAAGGGTTCAGTTAATACAAATGCATGGGAGCATGCAAAGACACAACAGCTCTGGAAATGAACGTAGCACAGGATTCAAGGTGGGAGGGAAGGAGCGTTAGGGACTTGATCTTGGAGACGTCAGCAGGGTTCAAGTCAAATAGGTCTCATGTGTCTAAGAGGCTTAGACTGTATTGTATAGGCAGGAGAGTAAGCAGGGAAGGGGTGTGGTAGAAGCTTCATCCTGGCAAGTTTACTCTGTGCACTGTGACCCTATCTTACAGAATGGGTGCTTCTTAAGGTTCTCCGCCTCACTGAATGACGTCAAAAGTCTAACAGTAACCCAAGACACGCCGTCTTCCTCCAATCATCAAGCCCCATCCATATTACCTCCTCAATATCTCTCAACATTGTTCATTTCTCCTCAACTCCTTGCCACTGCTGTGTCCCAAGCACCATCATCTCCCACCTAGTCTCCAAATAGCCTCCTGATGTATTCTCCCAGAATCTACTTGACCGTTCCTCAAATCCATTCTCTACCACCAGATCATCATTTTCTTTTCTTTTTAAAAATGGTATAACTTGTCTACAGTGGACTGCATGGATTCTAACTACATAATTTGATGAGTTTTGACAAATGAATGTACCCATGTACCCACCATCCCAATCAAGATATAGGATATATCCATCACTAAAAGGCTTCCATGATTTTCCTGTTTCATGTCTACCCACAGGCAGACACTGCTCTGATTTCCACTACCAGAGATTAATTTTTTTACCAGGATTCTTTTGCTAAGCATGTCTTTGAGATTCATACACGCTGTAATATGTATCAATAGTATCAATTTTATTGCTGGTAGTTTCAGTTGTGTGAGTGTACTGTATTTATCAATTTATCTGTTAATGGATATTTGGGTTTTTCCAGTTTGGAGCTATTATGAATAAGGACATTCATAATGGGTCTTTTAGAGGATGTGTGTATTCATTTCTCTAGGGTGACTGCCTAGGAGCATAATATCTGGATCATATGGTAAGTGTGTATTTACTACCAAATGGGTCCCCATTTTACACTCCCATTAGCAATGTGGAGAATTCCAGTGTTTCCACATTCTTATCAATACTTAGTATTTTCTTTACTTTTCTTTTCTTTTTTAATGCTAGCCATTTAGTGGGTGTAAAGTGACATCACATTGTGGCTTTAATGCATTTCCCTAATGACTAGTGATGTTGATCAACTTTTCATGTGCTTACGCTCATTCCCATATGGTACTCTGTGAGGTGTATATTGAAGCATTGGGCCCATTTTTATGAGTTGTTTGTCTTTTTCTTATTGATTTCTAGGACTTCTCTATATAGCTAGACAGACATATGTATTGAGAATGTTTGCTCCCAGTCTGTGGCTTATTTTTCGCTTTAGAAATAGCAGAGCAGAAGCTTGGAGTTTTGATGAAGTCTAATTTATCAAGTGTTTTATGATTAGTTCTTTTTATATGTGTAGAAATGTTTGCCTACTCCAGTGTTACAAAGATTGTCTCCCATGTTTTCTTCTAAATGCTTCCATGTTTAACTATTACATTTAGGTGTATTATCCATTCAAATTAGTTTCTGTGTGTGGTGTGCGATAGGAGTTGAAGTTCTGTGGGCTTTTATTCTTTCACTTTCCGCCCCCCCCCCCCCAACTTGTTTGTAGCACCATTTGTTGAGAAGACTTTTGTTTCCATATTGAATTGCCTCAGCGTTTTTGTTAAAATTCAAATAACTGTATATTGGAAGGGTCTATTTTGGGATTCTTTATTCTGTTCCGTTGACCTAATTGTCTGTCCTGACCTCTATACTACAATATCTTGATTACTGTAGTTTTATAAGCTTTTTATGTTTTGAAATCAGGGAAAGTCCTCAACCATGTTCTTTATATCAAAATTCTAGATCCTTTGCAATTTCATACATATTTTAGAATCAACTTGTCAATTTATTTTTTTAAATGGCCTATTGAAATTATGATTGGGATTACATTGTATCTATAGATATTTGGGGGGGGAATAGACACCTTAACAATACTGGGACTTCCAATCCATAAACATAATAGATTTCTTCATTTATTTGAGCCTTTCTCAACTTCTTTCGTTTATTTTCACTGTAAAAGGCTTATTTATTTATGCTGTATTTATTTACATTTATTTACATTGTATTTTCAATGTAAAGGGCTTGTATGTCCTTTATTGAATGTACTCCTAAATATTTGATGTGTCTGTGCTACCATAAGTGAAATTTTTTAGTTGATTACTTTTCGTATATGGAAATATAATTGATTTGTGTATATTAACCTTGTATACTAGTGATCTTGCTAAATTAATGTATTCGTTTGAGCAGTTTTAAAATTTTTATTTCTTAGCGTTTATATGTAAATAGTCATATCATTGGTGAATAAAAACAGTGTTATTTCTTTTCCAATATGTATTTCTTTTGCTTCCTAATTGTGTTGGCTAGAACGCCCAGTGCAGTGCTGCATAGAAACAGTGAGAGCAGACATCTTGACCTTATTTCCAGTATCAGGTGGAAATTGTTCAGTATTTCACCCACTGAATGTGGTGTTCCCCGTAGGACCTCTGTTGTTGCTGTTGTTACTGTTGCTGTTGTTCATGACGTTCGTTAGCAGACTGAGGAAGTTTTCTGCGAGCTGAATTGGTGCTGAATTTCTCAAATGATTTTTCTGTATCTATTATTTTTCTCCTTTATTTTTGTAATGTGGTAAATTACACTGATTTTCTTAAAAAAAATTTTTTTTAGGGGCGCCTGGGTGGCTCAGTCGGTTGAGCGGCCGACTTCGGCTCAGGTCATGATCTGGCGGTTCGTGAATTCGAGGCCCCGCGACGGGCTCTGTGCTGACAGCTCGGAGCCTGGAGCCTGTTTCAGATTCTGTGTCTCCCTCTCTCTCTGACCCTCCCCCGTTCATGCTCTGTCTCTCTCTGTCTCAAAAATAAATAAACGTTAAAAAAAAAATTAAAAAAAATTTTTTTTAAATGTTCACTTATTTTGAGGGAGAGAAAGACAGACTGCAAGCAGGAGAGGGGCAGAGAGAGAGACACAGAATCCGAAGCAGGCTCCAGGCTCCAAGCTGTCAGCACAGAGCCCGTTGCGGGGCTCGAACTCACGAACCGCGAGATCGTGACCTGAGCTGAAGTCAGATGCTTACCGACTGAGCCACCCAGGCGCCCCAAATTATACTCATTTTCAAATGTTATATCAATCTTGCATCCCTGGCCTATGATGCAGAATCCTTTTTGTATATTTCCAGATTCAATTTATTATTTTTTTATTCAAGATTTTTGCACCCACGTTTATAAAAAAATATTGGTATGTGGCTTTCTTTACTCGTAATATCATTGTCTGGTTTGGGTATCAGGGTGAGGCTGGCTTTATAAATTGAGTTGAGGATTGTCCCAGCCTCTATTTCTAAAAGAACGTGTGTAGGAGTGATGTTATTTATTCTTTAAATGTTTACTAGAACTTACCAGGGAAATCAACTGGGTCTAGAGTTTTCTTTATGAGAAGGTTTTTTATTATAAATTCAAATTATTTCATAAACAAAGACCTATTCCAATTATCTGCTTATTCTTGTGTCAGTTGGGTTTGTGTATGTGTTTAAGGAGTTTGTCCATTTTTTCCAAGTTGTCTAATTTATTGGCAAAATATTGCTTTATTTTTCTTTTAATATCTATAGATTTGTAGTGATGGCTCTTTTATTCTTGATGTGTGTTCCCTCACTCTCTCTCTCTTTCTCTCTCTCTGAATTTCTCTTTCTTATCAGTTTTTCTAGGGGGTTGTTCAATTTTATTAATATTGCCAAACAATGAATTTTGACTTTATTAATTTTTCTCACTTCTTTGTTTTTTTGCTATTTCATTCATTTCCACTCTTATCTTTATTATTTCCTTCCTTTTTAAAAAATTTTCCCTTCTTTATCTAGCTTCTTAGGCAGAAACTTAGATCATTTATTTTAAAAGTGTTTCTTCTTTTCCAATATAAAAATTTAAATACACACACACACACACACACACACACGCTTCATTCTGAGCACTGCTTAGACTATATCCCACAGGTTTTCATATGTGTATGTTTATTAACACTCAGCTCAAAATATTTTACAATTTCCTTTGTCATTTCTCATTTGATCCATTAATCATTTAGAAGTGCATTGTTTAGGGGCGCTTGGGTGGGTCCATTGGTTGAGCATCCAACTTTGGCTCAGGTCATGATCTCACGGTTCACGGGTTTGAGCCCCAAATCAGGCTCACTGCTGTCAGTGCAGAGCCCCTTCAGATCCTCCGCTCCTCCCCCACTCACCCTCTCTCAAAAATAAACACTAAAAAAAAAAAAAAAAAATCAAACAACCTTCTTAAAAAAAAAGAATGAAATGCGTTGTTTAATTTCTAATTATTCGAAGCTTTTCCAAATAATTCAGTGTTACTGATTTTAAGTTCACTATTGTCAGAAAACACACTCTGTAACTTTTCAATCTTTTGAAATTTATAAGAACGTATTTTCTAAATTTTTTTTTTTCAACGTTTATTCATTTTTGGGACAGAAAGAGACAGAGCATGAACGGGGGAGGGGCAGAGAGAGAGGGAGACACAGAATCGGAAACAGGCTCCAGGCTCTGAGCCATCAGCCCAGAGCCTGACGCGGGGCTCGAACTCACGGAGCGCGAGATCGTGACCTGGCTGAAGTCGGACGCTTTAACCGACTGCGCCACCCAGGCGCCCCAAGAACGTATTTTCTAGTCCATAGCCTATCTATATCCATGAGCATTCCGTGCACACTTAAAAAGAACGTACATTCAGGTGTTGGGCATAGTATTCTATAAATGTGACACATGTAAAATTGGTTGATAGTGTTGTTCAAATTTTCTGTATTCTTATTTGTTTTTTTGTCTAGCTGTTGTATTAATTACTGAGAGAGTAAGTATGCTAGCCAATGTTTGCTTCATTTCTTTTGAGAACTCATTAATAGATAGATACACATTTAGGATACTCATGTCTTTCTAATGATTTCACTCTTTTATCATTATAAAATATCTCTCCTGGTCTCTCATAATATTCCTTATCTTGAAGTCTAATTTGTCTGATATGAATATAGCTGCACAGCTTTCATATGCTCACTGTTTACATAGGAAACAACATGCTATATCTTTTTCTCTTCCCTGTCCTGTCAACTTATCTAGGCCTTTACATTTAAAATGCATTTCGGGGGGTGTGTCCAGGTGGCTCCATTGGTTAAGCATCCTACTCTTGATCTTGGCTCGAGTCTTGATCTCATGGTTGTGAGTTCGAGCCCCACATTGGGTTACGTGCTGGGGGTGAAGCCTATTTAAAAAAAATTTTTTAATGCATTTTTTCGTGTGTGGACAGAAAATACTTGGATCTGGCATTTTTCTCCAATCTGATAATCTCTAGACTTCAGGTTTTTAAAAGCTGTACAAAGAAAGGCTTCAACCAGCTGGTTGGAGAGTTGCCTTTCAGCTCTTGTTTGTATGAGTCTGATCAGCTGGGGAAAAGACGCTGGGGCCTTCCTTAGCTGAGGGAACTGTTTGTCCCCTGGCTGGCCCTGACTTGGAGCCAGGACTCCGGGTGGAACCATCCACGGAGAGTGAGCTGGGGCAGGGTGTGTGGTGTTGTTCGGTGCAAGGGTATGAAAAGCCAGATGGACGTTTGACCACTTTCTCCACATGTCTCATGTTTCGCTTTAATAAGTCTTCTTCTCAATGACAGCCACCTTCCTTTAACCACTCTTTTCTTGTGGTTGAAAGATGCGCCCTTGGAAAATATGTTCAAGGAAACTACTGCTCTTCTCTTTCTCCTCCTCTGCTCTTAGTCCTTCCGAAGCCCATAGAGTTGCCTTGGATAACCTGCTGGAGCATTTCTTTCAAGGATTTCGAGGAAAGTGAAATGAGAGCAGCAAGAAGAAACTGGAATGTATGGAGGGCCCACGATGCTTCAGCTCGTGTTACGAATCCTCTCAGCAACCTTGGGAGATGGTGCTTTTATTGTGCCCAATTTAGAGATAAGGAAACTGAGCTCAGAGGGGATGAAGAGCGTGCCAAAGTAGCGTGCCTGTATACAGTGTCATATATGTGATTTAAGGGAAGCAGTCCCGAGCGGATGGACTCAGATCCCGATTAGTCAAACAACCCACCGGTGGCCTTCTCCTGGAGTCACTGACTGCCCCGGGGGTGGACAGGTAAACTGATTGGCTCCATCAGACTGGAGGGAAGGCTTTGTATCTGGGGGAGAGGCTCACTCCCTCTTCCGCTAGATGTGAACCAGGAAACTTAGATTCCCTGCCAGGGGATAGTGGGGGTACGACCGGCATTGGGTAAAGCAGAGTGAAGGAAGGAAGAATATCTAGATCTTTGGTGATATTCACCCATCAACTGTACCACCCCCGTAGCCTGCAACAGCGCTAGTGTTCCCATGTAAGGTAATGCACTTTTCGTATTGCTGAAGCCAGTGTCAATGGCGCTTATGTTTCTCGAATGAAGGCATTCTAGCTGGAAAAGTCACAAGTGAGTGGTGGACGCAGGATCCAGAGCTGGGCATGTCCAGCTCCAGAGCTAAAGCTCTTTAACTGCTCAGCTTCAGACATCCTGCCTTCCTGTGGCGTTCCTGACCCCTGTCTTTCACAGGAGAAGGCTGAAGTGGAAAAAGGGGAAGTGACTTGCCCAGGGTCACGGAGCTAGCAAGTGGCTCACCCCAGCGCAGAAGTCATGTTTATCTGACTGCAAAACCCACGCTCTCTGCACGCCTCCGGTGGCTTCCCACTCTTCTAGCTGCCACCCTTCTGTACCTTTGACTCCCAACAGAGGCCTCTCCGTCACCAAATAATGTGATCAAATCAAACCTTCTTTCCATACAATTAGAAAACATAACAGGTTACAGCAAAAAAAAATGCAAAAACCTCCAAAGCCGCTCAAAGCTAATTAATTTCTATTACTAGTGAGAGAAGAACCACTTAACATGTCTTTTCTTATTCAAATTACCATTGACGGCACCTGCTTTTTTATTCTTGGGAAATCCTGCTACAATGCGGGTAAATTATGTAAGACTGTAGAATTTATGAAGATAAGGCAATTAGCATTACAAAACCGAGTCCGGGTTACAATTTCTGGGGAACAGAAAGAGTTATGATGCTCCCTTAAATGGCCCAGTGAAGTCTCACAGATTGAGTTAATCCTTGTGGTAGTCAGGAAAATTGAAGGGTAAGCGGCGCCATGATGGTGGGTAATTAATTGTCTGGGCCCTTTGGTGATGGGGCTGTCTGTGCTGAGGAGGAGGCTGCCAGGGCTCTTGCCTGTTCCTTCTAGAAGGAAAAAGGATAGAACAGGAATTTTGGGGTTGGGAGGCAGGGAGGGTAAGAACTTCCTTCTGAGGTCCCTGGTCATTTAGGTCAAGCAGGGTCCAGCCATGCAGGACCACCCTCCCATATGTTTTCCCAAAATCTCCATCCTTCCCTGCAGCCCCAGCCCCCAGCACAGCTGTCACGGCTGTGGAGGCAGCTGCACTGAGCAGGTGCTTCCTTGGAGTGTTTAGAGGCTGCTCAGATTTTGCATCTGAGCTGGGAGGACTCTGGGAGACATGCTGGATTACCAGGGGTACTTGACTTAATAGCCACAGATAGGGGGTGGGGCAGATGTGTAGTGTGGGTCCTCAGAAATCGTGTGCAAAATTTAGGGTGTGTGTGTGTGTGTATGTCCTTTTTTGCAGAAGGGTCTGTAGCTTCCATGAATTCTGAGCAAGTTTGAGGCTTCCCCATCCCCAGACTAGTTGGAACCCACATTATATAGTTGGAGAGGCTGAGAGAGGCAAGGGTTTTCCCACCACCCACCTGGCTGGTGGTTTCCCACTGCTAGGCCCACCCAGAATCCACTATTTGCCAAATCAAGACTTGGGCCATAGCATGTGCCTTCTGGGCCTCTTGCTTGAATGTCAACTGCCTCCCATCCAGACAGCCCCTGTAGCTGGGTCAACTTCCAAGCAGGTCTCTGTTTCTTCTGGGAAAATGCAATGCTATCTGGGGTTGCACCATTTGGCAAGCTGGGCAAGCAGCACTCAGGCTGGATTCCAGTGCCTACTGGCCACCTTGACTCATGCCTTTGTGCAGTGTACAACCTACACAACCATACATAACTTGTTCTCAAATTCTTTACTCTAGGGGTTAGTCACTGACTGTTACTGGCTTTTTCTCCTGGCAAGGACCTAAGCATACCATAGGCAGGCCTGGCCAGGAGAGGAGCCAGCTTGAGGGTCCAAGAGACCAGTTAATTAGAAGCAGAAATTTCTTTATGGAAGGACAGAAGCATCAAGTATAACACGCATCTCTAGCCGACCTCAGAGCTAGGTCAGACCCACCTAGAAACATCTGGGCAGATGGAAGAACAAGTGTATTGGAGAAATAGTACGCAAGCTCAAGCCATCCAGGGCAGCAGAAGAGCAGTGAGTGAGAGAGGAAATTGGGCAGCAAGAGAATGGGGTCCAGGGGCATGGGGCATTCCAGGCCACTGCAAAGACTTATTTTTTTCACTCTGAATGACTTGGGGTGGGAAGCATTGAAGAATTCTGAGCAGAGGAGTGACACGATCTGATCTGACTTTTTAAAGGAATCATGGCGGCTGCTGTTTGGGGGGAGTAGGTGTCCGGGGCAAGAATAGAAGCAGGGGGATGGTGAGGAGCTGTTGAAGCTATCCAGATGAGAGGTTCTATGACTTGAATCAAGATGGAAACTGTAATTATGAAGAAGTAATTGCATTTGGGAAGTATTTTATCCTTTTTTAAACGTTGAAGTACAGTGATGGGATGTACTTTTAAGGTAGAGCCAACAGGATTTGATGACATACTGAATGAAGGCTATGAGAGAGGAAGAGTCAAGAATGCACCAAGGGGTGGTCTTGCAAAATGGAAAAGAGTGGAAAATAGATCCAGATCTTATCTGAGAACTTAGAAGAACAGACATACTGGCTCTCTTTTTTATGGCTCTGATTCCAGGCCAAAATCCTTCCATCTACACCCTTCCCCACCAGGCCCGCACAGGGTGACTCCAATGAGCTGCCCACCTTTGCCCCAGAACTGCTGCTCTTGACTTCCTTCTGGAGTGTCATCCTGGCTTTTTCTGCTAAACTGTTGCCTGGTACCTGAATGTTGGATGTTATCCATCCATCCATCCAACCATCCATCCATCATCAAATGTAAGAACCTATCATGTGCAAGACACTGATCGAGGTACAAGAGTAACAGCAGCAACCAAGATAGCTATGGTCATTGCCCTCAGAGCTTAATTAAGCTTTCTCTGGACACTTATGCTAAGAAAGCATCTATCTACCTACTTACCTGTATACCTAGTTCCATGCCATTTGTAATTTAACCCTGCTAATCATTCAGGGGAGATCTGGGTGGCTCTTGGTTTTACCTCTCCCACCCCCTATCATGTCTTTGACAACCAGATGCTCAGTTACTATAGTAACTGGAAGAATTGGAAGCCCTCAGAGAAATGCATCTTAGGCACAGAATTGTTTCCAACCTTCTTCACAAACCACACGTTCCATGGGTTTCTACAGAAGGCTAAGGAAGACATTTGAGAACACCAGTGAAACTCTTTCCAACTACTCACCTGTGTTATCTTGGAACCCCAACTAGCATGACCAAGGCTGATGTGCTGATAAGGGGTATTGGGACCTAGAATTTGACCCATCCATTAGAGAGAGGCCATGACTATGAAGAGCCAAGTGCAGTTTCTGAAAGGAAGTCTAATCAGGCAGGAGATCGTAGTGGTAGGGGGAGGATTCCATTCAGGTAGGCAGCACCCAATATCACCTGAATGGGAAACTGAGAAATATTGCCCTTTTCTTAGGATAAGTTCTGACCATCCAGAACCTTCAATGAGGCCATCTGTTGGTAGTCAGGGCACAGCTTGGGAAATGCCCAGGTGGTGACGTGAACATTCACACATAGCTTTGGACTGCTTGTGGCTTTGGGACTTCAAAGACCCTTTTGAACCATTAGCTCATCACTCCACACACTGAAGGTTTGAGTACAATTATCCCTCATTATATAGACCACAAAGCAGGTGCTTTGAGAGCTAGGGCAGAGTTACAAGTCTTCCTGGTCTTTAGTCATATGCCTAAAGCTACTGCTTCTGCCAAACAGAATCCTGTAGGCCACGCTGCCTTGCCGTGGGAACTGGACAGCATTGGATCTATGAAAGGTGGAAAATGGAAATGAGCCCCAAAGCCATCCTCAGATACTGAGGCTTTGTGCCAGACCCTTGGGTGATTACATCAATACAGCAGCATCTCCTTTAATCCTCTGTGGGGAGCAGGGATCATTACTCTTGTCTCCCAATGTATGGAGGATACAGATGGGCTTAGAGAGGTAACACAGCACCATCCACTCTCTTCCTGGAATCCACAGACACGGATTTGAATCTTGACCCAACCACTTACAGGAGAAATGTTTGAGAAAGTTGAGAAAAATCCCTGACGCTCAACTTTCTTAACCAAGAATACCATTTCAGAGGGTTGGGGTGGGGATTAAAATGATCTAGAATATGGAAAGTTTCTGGCATGTAGTAGGTATCAGTCTACATTTATGCCCGCCCAACTCCCATGGATTCTGGGGAAGCCAAACTAGGTGGGGCGGGGAGGGGGGAGGGAAGGCCTTCTTACCCAAGTGATCATTCATGATTTGAAGGGGCCAAGTGGCAGGGCTCATGGGAAAGGGGTGGGTGGCATGTAGGGCCACCAGACTTAGCAAATGAAAAATGCAGGATGCCCAGTTTGATTTTAATTTAATTTTAATTTCAGATAAACAACACGTAATTTTGTCATTAAGTATGTCCCACCTGGCCCACCTGGATTTTATATGGCACAAAAGTGTGGGCTGCAAACCAGATTGGGATGGGTTGCTCGCGTCCTAGAGCAAGCAGCTCCAGTTCAGGTTTCTGATGAGAGATGTTGAAGGAGCAGGGCAGGGCACGGCTTGCAGGGACCACCCCCTCAAGGTGCTCAGACTGGGCCCAAAGGGCTTCACAAAAGAGTAATTGACTAGCAATTATCATCAGTTAGAGGCTCTGGGCGCAGGCCTTTTTAGCAGAGAAGTGGATTCTACTTCTTAAAAGGATTTGCTGACTGGAACAAATGCCTTTCCTAATCAGGACAAATTGTTCCTTTAAGCAGGAGAGGGCCATGAGTCCCTTCTTCCAGTGAATGTGGAGGCAGCATTATTTCTGGGGGTTTCTGCTTTTGCTCTTCCTTCTGGGGCGCATGATGATGGTAGAGAAGGTGGGTTCGGCGTTGGGGTGGTTGAGAGGACCTCTGGGAGTGTCTTGGCTCACCCAGAGTCTCAGGACTGGAGCCAGCTGATTTAAGAAGAGCCCCTGCCTTTATAAACTGTGTGCCAAAGGACAAGTTCTTAATCCCTTTGGACACAAGTTTCTTATCTGTAAATGGGAATAGTGATCAGTCCTGCCCCACTTCACAGAACCGACCTGACTGTCAAATTGGAGACAGTGTGTTTGCCAGGCTTCCCCGGTGGAGAGGCCCCCGTCCCCATCCGCAATCCTGCCTCTCCACTCCCCCATCCTTTTCATTTCCAGAACTTTGAGAAACAGACTTGCACCCAAGCCATCCAGAATTGGAAAAGCAAAACCCACACCGGAACCCAGCTGATCTTATGTTTACACTCCTCCTGTCCTTCCCTGCATTATACGCGAGCACTCATGGCTCAGTGGGGTTTGTCCCTTTGGGTCCCATCTGCAGTTTAGGGGCAGAAATACCCGTCTCCGTTGATGTCGTGATGGAGCTCTTCTGACTTTCTCCGATTTCCACCTTGGTCACCAGGATGTCCTTTCCAACCTTCTGCCTCAGGCTGAGCTCGGCCTTGCCCACTCCCAGCGGCCCCTCACCCCGGCCTGCTCTCAGCCATGCCTTTCCGATCTGTGTCCCTTTGCTTAGGCAACTGGCGGAAGGGAAGGGAGGCCAAAGCTGATGCAATCCTGAACCTAGAAGGACCCCTTCTAGTCAGAGAGGCTGGAATCCCTGCAACACTGTTGTTGGGCTTGCTTTGAAGCTGTGCTGACCAAGATTGTTACGTGACCCCCAATGAGACTCTTGGGTGGCCCAGGGAGACAACCAAGTCTCCTGACTGGAGAAAGGAGAGGGTAGACAGGAAGCTTCTGCATTAGGATAGGTACCCTTGCTGTCTCAAAGGGAGGGGACGTTTGCCCGACGATTTAGACTAAAGTCGCCCTAAATCTGATAAAGAGTGTACGTTACAGAACATCCTGAGAAAATTTGTAAATTAACTCCTTTAATTCCAGTAGGAAACAAAATGGAGGGAAGTCGTGGAGGGGATGGCCGCTCGCTCCTCCAACTCATGCCCTGATTCAGACTTCTTCAGAGGTCTCAGCGCCTGCAGGGATGGAGAGAGAAGCAAAGGAGCCCGGGACGCTAGCTTCACCTGGGCAGAGCCCTCCTGGTTCCCACCGAGTATGGCACCGGAAGCCCTAGGCCAGATTAGGATGATGAGTATTCCCGTTTTCCAGATTTGGAAACCGAGGCCTAGTCTCCTGAGATCATTCAGTTAGTGAACGGCAGAGCTGGCACCAGAACTGGGTGCCCACCCCACAACACTAAGGCTGCCGGCCCAGGATCTGTTCGTATCTTCAGGTTTTTCCTGATGCATGATCGCTGGCTTGACCTCATTTTAAACAACGAGCTTTTACTGAAAAGAAGCCTTCCCCAGAGGCTCAGCGGGCCCCAGGGGTTATTCAGATGAAGAGTCTACTGAAAATTATCCAGTGCCTACTGAGTATGGACACTGGGTGGGGCATTTTCACAAATATTTCGTATTCACGGGAGTCCAAAGTGGGTGTGGCTCCCTCCATTTCACAGACGGGGACTTGGAGAGGCTGGGGAAACTTATTCAAGGTTGTGCAAGTTAAGTGAGTAAGCCAGAGTTCAGAAACACTTTTCATTTCTCCCTCATACCCACCCAAGTACCTCTGCACCCCAGAAAGCCAGACATTATCTTAAGAAATACTTTTACTTAAAAAAACTTTTTTTTAAAAAGAGCAAAGAGATTTTGGATGTCCAATAAAATCTAAACTCTTATTATGGCCCTCAAGGCTCTGTAGGACCTTTCCAGACGCATCTCTTATCCCTCTTTCCCCGTTCAGGACATTCCGGTAGCTCTGAATTTCTTCCTGTCTTCCCTTAAGTATTTGACATTTGCTATATACCCTCTCCCCAGGACCCCCTTTCCCTTAAATGTTTGTATGGATGGCTCCTTCTTATAGTTCAGGTATCAATTCACATGATACCTTCTGAAGGCCCCCCCCATCTACATTGATGCTCGCATCCTGAATTGTCACATAGCATATCATCCAGGTTTATTTTTTAATATTTTCTTATTATCTGAAGTCATCTTACTAATTTTGCACTTGTACACTGTGCGCCTCCCTTACTGGATTGTGAGTCCCTTGTCTATCTTGACACCGGCTTTATTCTGGTGCCTAGAATAGCGCCAGCACATGACAGGTGCCCTGAAAAGATTTGTTGAAAAATAACGGAATGCAATGAGACTTAGGTCCTGCAACAATGTTATTCCTGATCCCCATCCTGACCAGGGCTATTCTTAGCAATGAGAGAATCTTTTCTTTCTTTCTTTCTTTTTTTTTCTTTCTTAACAAATCTCATTAAAATCATCCTTACCTCCAATGTAGCCAGGGCTTTAAGCAGGTGGTTTAATCAAGGCAAGGAGGTGAAGGTTCGGGGCAGCCAGGATTACCCACAATGCAGTCTTCCGCTGGCCTGGAAGCAGAAGGAATGTGTAAATAGGTGCGGGGCCCTCCGGAAGATCCATCCTGCTTTCTGCAATAATGTAAAAAGAAAACTTTCAAATACCACAATTTGCAAATGAAGACCTTTAAAATAATGGGACGGCAGCTCTGGAATGGGATTATTAGGATAATGCGATGTTTAAGTGGGCGCTTTCCCTCTCAAGGACCTGCCTGAATTCTGCTGAGCTCATTCCACGAGAGACCTCAGAGAGATCAGTTATGACTTTTATTAAAGTCAAACCAATACCTGTATTCGCAGCCGCCTGGAGGAAATTTCTTTCTGTAACTCTGATTGAAGTTTAATGGGAACTACACAAAGAAAATTTACTTAACCTCCTCACCCATCTCTTCTACGGTGGAAGTCTGTTCATCACGTGCTCTGCTCCCGGGAGACACTATCCAAGATAGCACTTCTCAATTTCATAATATTTTTCAGAGTAAAAGAGGGAAGACAGATGCAGACCCCAAATACGCCAGAATACCATGTAGCCGATGTCTGATTTCACTTGTACAGGAACAATGCAGGTGTTCTCTCGAGGGCTTGCGCATTCATATTTTACAGATTACAAAATAAAAGGCCTATGAACCACTAAGAAATTATGTTACATGCATGTGAAAGTATATGGCTACAGAGCTCCGGATTGGTTCATACTACTGGTTGACCTCAGCTCCAAGCACTAAGGCGAGACAGGCACCTGCTCTTCCACAGGAAATAAAACCTGTGAATGGCACCTCTCATTCCAGAGAGACCTAGACATCATATTATTAACATCTGCCAGGTCTGTAGCATTTTATAGATGGAAAGTACTGAAAATCTCACATTTTCTTACAAAACTGTCACACATACAAAACATAGGTTTAAGTTTGTACAAAATGTTCAATTTGTATAAAATATTAAAGAGTTAGTTATCTAGGTAAATAGGGATAAGATGTTTTAAGCACCCAAAGCCCGCTGCGAACCCATTCCTGGTCGCTCTCGCTTCTTGCTTCGGACTTTTACTGTAATTGCTTGTTTGCTTTGTTCGACCGTATTCCTAGAGACAATATAGTTTAGTTTTATAGTATAGTTATAGTTCAGTTTAGTTTTACCAATTCAAACATCTCATACAAGATATACTCCTTTGTGTCTGGCTACTTAAAAAAAATTTTTTTTTTCATGTTTATTTATTTTTGAGAGACAGACAGAGAGAGAGAGAAAGAGCCAGAGTGTGAGCAGGGGAGGGGCAGAGAGAGAAGGAGACACAGAATCTGAAGCAGGCGCCAGGCTCTGAGCCGTCAGCACAGAGCCCAACTTGGAATTCGACCCCACAAACCACGAGATCATGACCTGAGCTGAAGTCGGTCACTTAACTCCCTGAGCCACCCAGGCACCCCTGGCTACTTTTGCTTAACATTTTGTTTTTAAGACTTACTCATGAATCTTAAAAGAATGTTCTTCTATGTATACAGAGATCATTTGATTTGCTGTTCAGTGTTTGCTGATACATATACCACAGTTTAGTTTTTGAGTTTCCTGTCAATGGACATTTGGGTTTGGATTGTTTCCAGTTTGGGGCTATTACAAACAATAGGCAATACTATTCTTGTGCCTACATTTTGGTGCACATATGCATGAGTTTCTCTAGCAGGCATGTCAAACTATGATGCTTGGGCTAGTGCTGGCCCATCACCTGTTTTTATAAAGTTTTATTGGACTATAGCCATACCCACTTGTTTACAAAACAAAAGTGTCTATGGTTTTCATGCTCTGAATGCAGAATCCAGTAGTCACAGCAGAGACCACAGACAGGGTCTGCAGAGCTGATGATATTTACTATCTGGCCCTTTTCAGAAAAAAGTTTATGGACTCCTGCTCTAAGGCACAGGCTTATGAGGAAATTGTACAGTGATAGGGTTTGCTTACTTTCAACTGTATTAGATACTGCCAGGGTTTTTTTTTTTCCCCAGCACATTTCTTTTTACAATTTTTGGTATTTTATTATGAAAATAATATTTCAAAGTTTAATATTGCATATTCAAGACACAATATTATTGTACAGCTTCAGGGTTTTCTCAAAAAGGATGAAAAACTACTAATTATTCTAACTACACCCCATGCTAAATTTCAAACATGGCTGAACATTTAATGAAAAATAAGGCTTATTTATGTAGCCATTTATGGCCCACCAGTTGTTTCATATCCTGTAATAGAAAGTCCTCATCATCTGATCTGTTTGGTGGGATTGCCAATCCCTTGCTATTTTAGTGTACTTTCTGTATTTCAGATGGCTGCTGTTACAATTTTGTCATATCGTTGAGGGACCTATATAAACTTATTTACAACGATGTGAGTCGTTTGACCCAGTGGCCATTCAGTCTGAAGATGCACAAGTTTTCAGTTATAAAGGATTAAAGGAATGCCATGTGTTTTTAGAAGTTGAGTCAATGAGCCTCCTTTATTCACTGATCTTTTTCTCACCATCTTCAAAAATTTCTTCTCCATCATTAACTGATGCTTCTTCCCTCTGCTGGCATTCCAACACCAGACCGTCCCGTCACTTTCTACTTCGGTGAATTCCACCCCATCCATCTCTTCTATGCACCAGTGAGGGAAGGTCTGGTGACCATTATGGAAAACTGCTCCCATATGAGTGTTTTATTTCTTTCACATTTATTTATTTTTGAGAGACAGAGAGAGACAGAGCACAAGTGGGGGAGGGGCAGAGAGAGAAGGAGACACAGAATCTGAAGCAGTTTCCAGGCTCCTAGCTGTCAGCACAGAGCCCGATGTGGGGCTCGAACTCACAAACCGTGAGATCACGACCTGAGCTGAAGTCGGATGTTCAACCGACTGAGCCACCCAGGTGTCCCTCCCATATGAGTTTTAAAAGTCATGAATAGTGGTACTGTTGCCCATAAGCATGGATGCCAGCTTGAGGCCCTGAGAAGGGACTTCTCGCAGGATCCTCTGGGGGCCCTGAAGAGTGCCCCACACAGCCACCTTGATGCTGTTGGCTAGCCACTCCACAAAGTATCTCTGTTCTTGTTCTAGGTGGTCAGCATCTGCTCTCCCACCTCTTCTCTGGACATGGGGCCCCGACCTTGACCTGGGGATGGAGGTAGGGTATTTGTTCTGTAAGAGATAAATGTTCTCACTATTGGTCTCCTGGGAAGGAAGTGAGGTGGACCTCAGAATAGGGGAAAGGAGGATCTTACAGTCTTTCCAGGGCCTGCCATCCATGGAGAGGGACATGATCAACAGGGCCTTCCCTCTGGCCCAGCAACATGGCAGTACTTCTGGAGAGAGAAGCAAAAGTGGCCAGTGGATGACCTCAGTGGAGAGCACACACAATTGAAGGATCATAGTAACAGCTCTAGCTGATAACCAGTTCTGATTTCCCTTTTCTTCTATTAACCTTGCCCTCCACTCCCACCCACCCCTTTACTGGGCAGACTGTTCTTTGGGGGAATGAATGGAGGGTTTTGTATCCAGGCTTGGGGCAAAGCAGTAAAGGACAACTCAGAGCCGCATAGAGAAAGAGCTATAGAATAGCAAAAGGCCTGAAAGAAACCTTCAGTAATAGGTAGCAATCAATAACTACTATGATTGAAATATGTTTAAAAGGTAACTATTTAAAGGGAAAAAATAATGCATTGTGAGGTGTGGTGTAGAAGCTGGATCTTTGAGTAGTGCCAAAGCTGGGAGGGGAGAGTGTAGAAGTGTGTGGTAAGGTTCTTATACTATATGTGCAGCACTATCCCTGTTGAAGGTTGAATGCCATAAGTTGAACATGTATACCATAAACTCCAAAGCAACTACTAATATAGCATAAAAAGAGCTACAGCTGATAAGCCAACAAGAGATCAAGAGAATCATAAAAACATACCCAATTAATTCAGAAGAAAGCAGGGAACAAGGAACAGCTGAGACAAATAGAAAGCAAATAGACGGTAGATTTAAACCCAATCATGTAAATAAAAACAACAAAGTCATACATGGTCTATATAATCCAATTAAAAGGCATCGGTTGCCAGATTAGATTATAAGACAACATATACTCTGCCTATAAAAAATCCATTTTATTTATAAAGACACAAGTGGGTTAAAAGTAAAAGGACAGGAAAAGATACACCATGCTAACAGAAATCAAAAGGAAGTTGGAGCACCTATGTTAACATCAAAGTACATTTCAGAGTAAGAAATATTACCAGAAATAATGAGTATTATTTCATAATCATGAAAGGGGCAATTTACCAAGAAGACATAGCCATCCTAAATGTTTACACATATGATAACAGAGCAACAAAACATACAAAGTGAAAACTGATAGAATTTAAAGGAGAAAGAGACAAAGCCACAATGATAGTCAAAGATTTCAATATTCCTCTCTCAAAAGTTGTTAGAACAATAGGTAGAAAATCAACAAGAATATAGGAGGCTTGGGATTCTCTCTCCCCCTCTCTCTCTGCTCCTTCCCCAGGTGTGATCTCTCTCTCTCTCTCTCTCTGTCTCTCAAAATAAATAAATAAACTTAAAAAAATTATATAGAAAGCTTGAACAGCACCATCAACCAATTTACTGATACTTATAGGACATTCCACCCAATAACAGAAGAATGTACTACATGGAACATTCACCACAAGAGACCATATTCTGGGCCACAAAGTCTCAATACTTTCAAAGGAGTCATGTCTTCAAAATATATTTTCAGACCACAGTCAGCAACAGAAAGATATATGGAAAATCTCTAAATATTTGGAAGTTAACACGATTTCAATAACCTATATCTCACAGAAAAAAAAAAAAAAAACCAACACACAAAAAAGGAAGTTAGAAAGTATTGTGACCTGAATGTAAGTGAAAAAAAATACCATATCCCAATTATGGGGTGCAGCTAAAGCTTGAGGAAAGTTTGTAACATTAAACTCCTATATTAAAAAGAGGAATGGTCTCAAAGCAATGGCCTCAGCTTCCACCTTAAGAAACTAGATAAAACAGAGTAAATGAAACCCAAAGGAAGCAGAAGAAAAGAAATAATAAAAATCAGGGTGGAACTCAATGAAACAGAAAACAAAAAGCCATGGAGAATAACAATGAAACCAAGAGGTGGTTCTTGGAGATCTTAAAATGGCTAAATCTCTAGCCAGACTGATCAGAGAGAGACAGGTGGGGCGGGGGAGCCACACCTTCATTCATTACTAGGAACATGCAAATTTAACTTACAATAAGATATGCTATAGATCTATTGGACTGTCTACAAAGAATAACCAGGGGCCTTTGGGTGGCTCAGTCAGTTAAGCATCCGCTCTTGATCTCATCTCAGGTCTTGATCTCAGGGTCGTGAGCTCAAGCCCCACATTGGGCTCTGCACTGGGCATGAGGCCTCCTTAAAAAATGAATAAATTTTAAAAAAATTAAAGAACAACCATACCAAGTATTGGCAAAGTGGTGGCACAAGTGAACCTCATATACTGCTGCGGGGAGTGTAAAATGGTTGAACCCGTTTGAAGACAGTTGGCAATTTCTTAAAAGGTTAAACATTCACCCACCATATAACCTGGCCATTCCATTTGAAAGCCTTTGTCCATGCAAAGAATCATGTATAAATGTTCACAGCACCTTTATTTGTAATAGCCAAAAAGTACATAGACATAGTACATAGACATAGTACATAGTACAAAAATTACATAGGTGAATGCACAGACAAATTATTGTATAGTCATGGAGCAGAATACAGTTAACAACAAAGAGTAAAATATTTTCTTTTAATTTTTTTAATGTGTATTTATTTTTGGGAGAGAGAGAGGGGGAGAGACAATGAAAGGGGGAGGGGCAGAAAGAGAGAGAGAGAGACAGAATCCGAAGCAGGCTCCAGGCTCTGAGCTGTCAGCACAGAGCCCAATGCGGGGCTTGAACCTACAAACCGTGAGATCATGACCTGAGCTGAAGTCAGATGCTTAACTGACTGAGCCACCTAGGAGCCCCACAGAGTAAAATATTGATACATGCAAGAATATAAATGTAAGATCTTAAAATAATTTTATTGAATGAAAGAATACAGGCAAAAAAAATGAGTATAGGGGCGCCTGGGTGGCGCAGTCGGTTAAGCGTCCGACTTCAGCCAGGTCACGATCTCTCGGTCCGGGAGTTCGAGCCCCGCGTCGGGCTCTGGGCTGATGGCTCAGAGCCTGGAGCCTGTTTCCGATTCTGTGTCTCCCTCTCTCTCTCTGCCCCTCCCCTGTTCATACTCTGTCTCTCTCTGTCCCAAAAATAAATAAACGTTGAAAAAAAAATAAAAAAATAAATGAGTATATATGATATCATTTCATTTATTTAAAAGTCGATAAGTGAAAACTAAATTATAGTGCCAGAAAGCAGACCAGTGGTTGCTTGGGCAAGGAGAGACAGAAAAATGGGTTATAGAGAGGAACAGGGAAACTTTGAGGGGTGGCAGATATGTTCATTTTCTGGATTGTGGTGATAATTTCACAGGTGTATACATGGGGCAAAACTTATGAAATTATATATTATAAACATGTCGCATTTATTGTATGTCAGCTGTACCTCAATAAAGCTGCTAAATGCTTGAAACTATCTGAAAAGATCAAGATTTGAAGAACCAAAGGTAAGCTAATATATATATCGTTAAGAATCCGTGAACCAGAAGACAGAACTGAAGATATTGTCTGGACTGCAGCAGGACTAGTCAATGGAAGAACTAGATTAAAAGATAGACTATATGAAAGAAAATTTAGATGAAATGAGTATATTCTTTGAGACCATAGCTTATCAAGAAGTTGAAAGCCCAAATAGTCCCATAATTAATAAATAACTTTGAGCAGTTAAAAGTCTTCCCATAAAGAAAACCACAGATCTGGGAGGTTTTATCAGTGAGTTCTATCAAACATTCAAATGAAGAAATTTTTTAATCTTACATAAATATTCCAAAGCACCAAAAATGGGAGCAGTTTCTGTCTGCTCTATGAAGTTACCATCATCATGAAAGCCACATTGGACGCAGACAGCGTGCGAAAGTAAATTACAGATCACTCTCACTCATGAACCGCAGGTGCAAAAATCTTTTTTAAAATGTTTATTTATTTTTGAGAGAGAGAACAATAGAGAGAGAGAGTGGGGGGGGGCGGTGAGAGGGAAAGAGAAGGAGGAGGGGCAGAGAGAGAGTGAGAGAGAGAGAATCCCAAGCAGACTCCACGCCAACGTAGAGCCCAGTGTGGGGTTTGAACTCACGAAATGTGAGATCATGACCTGAGCCAAAACCAAAGTTGGATGCCCAATGGAGTGAGTCATCCAGCTGCTACCACAGATGCAAAATTCTTAAAGCATCAGCCAGTGGCATTCGGCAATATGTCTAAATGATAATACATTTGACCAAATTGGGTTGATTCCAGGAATTCAAGGTTAGTTTAACAGGAGGAAATTCACAACATTAACACAAAAAGGACCTGAGTAGCTAGGAAAATCCTTTTTTTGTCTTTCTGCGATTTCTTCCTCTGGCTATCGTGTGACATGTGGACATATGTGCTGAACCATGAGGTGGCCTTGAGAGGAAAGCCATCCTCTGAGGTGTGCAAAGCAGAAAGATAGGAACTTGAATCCCTGATGACACCAAAGAGCCACCATACCAGCCTTGAACTACTAACCTTCTGACTTCTATGTGAAAGTGAAATAAAGTCCTATCTTGCTTAAAGCATTGTCATGATTTTAAATATATATCTATTACATCAGCAGAAGTGAATCCTAATGAATTCTGACACGGATTAGTTGAGGGGAGAGGTATCCAGAAAGCTTCATAGAGCATATAATATTTGAGTTGGGACTTGAAAAATAAGTAAAATCTTACCAGGTAGAAAAGATTAGAAACAAGAAAGGCATTCTAGACACAATAATAATGGTGTGGAAGGGTACAAGGAGTGAAAAAGCATGGTTTGCTTAGAAAATAGCAAGATGAGTGTAACTTGTGTATTTCTTGAATATTCTGTTTGAGACTTAGGCCTGGGTTAGGCCTGGGGCTGAACTGGGCTGGAGGAGAGAAGGGTCACTTTGAAGCTCCATTACATGCAAACGAGCACCTCTGGGGGAAGGCAGTGACCTTTCGAAGGAGCTGTGTGAGTAAACACATATTAGCCAGGCAGGACACAACTCAATGAGGGGCAGTGAGTCCTTGACTCGCAAGAAGGTGATTTGAGCTCAAGTCTTTGCCTCTAGTGCGGAGAATGTGCTTCAGACAAAAGTGACCACATAGTCTTTTTCCCTGGTGGCTCTGCACAGGTGGTCCTGCCTAAGCTCCCTGCCTCTTCCATCAGTTGAGTGCAGTCCCCAAACAATACAATTCCTAAGAAAGGAAGTCTCTGCAGAGGAATAGGCACAGAGGCTTTAGAGGAAGTCAGACCCTATAGCATATATAATAGCACAATGCCATACACCTTCCAGTTTTCCTGAGTTGGTAGTGGCATAATTATTAATAGTACCTTTTTTAATCTCAAAAGTATCCTCCTTTGTATAAAAAGCATTATGATCACCCTACTCACTTGTGTAAGGACTTCACAGTTTATAAAGGAACTGTTATGCCTTTGTTATTGCTTTCAGTCATTTGGAGAAAAAACCAAATCATTACCATTCTTCTTCTTCCAAAGGAATTTGGGGATCGGAGAGACACTTTTGGGGATGTATTAACTGATCCTATTGTTTCAGACAGAGACACTCAGGAGGGAGGGAACTGCTTCTATAAGACCAGTGTTAATTTTGTAAAGAATAGGGTGGAAGTTGCAACAGGAGGAATATGCATGTCTCAGATGAGACTAGGCTGTGTGGTCTTTGGAAGAAAAGTGGGACTTGCAACATGAAGAGCCTTTGGTGACTCAAAATAAAAGTAGCCACTAAAAATGGAATCAGGGCTGTCACATCCCTTTCCCCTGTGCTTCCCCATCACCCATACAATCAGAGGACGGGAGCCCCAGTCCCTCCAGTGGTGTCGGAGGGAACCTGAACTGGGGATGCCTCTCCCTCAGACTCTCCCCCCAGCAGTGGCTAAAGTTTGAGGGGTCTCGGTCTGCAAGGCACAAACGGTCTAGGGATTATTACCCCGTTTTCCAGTTGGAGACATTGACACTGAGAAGCTAAGTTGACTTGCTTGAATTACAGAGTCTACAAATGGCAGAAGCAGAGCTTAAATCTAGGAGATTCCTTGATGAAGAAATAGCATGGCTAAAGGCATTCCAAGTTCCCCAGATAAAACCCATGGCCTGGGATGTGGCAAGAGGAAGTGGGAATTTTAGCCTAAAGATGAAGGGCCCTTGCAGGCACAGGATATGATCTCTGTCATCAAAGCCCTGATAGGCTGCCACATGGGAAAGAAATTACCCTATATAGGTTGGATCCAGAGAGCGAGGCAAGGACTAATGAAGGAAAGATAAAAGGAAGCAGATGCCAGTTCAACATAAAGAGAAGGAAACTAACATTTCCTGAATATCTATCTATGCCAGGCGTTTTACATGAGTACTCTTGTTTAATTCACACACAGAGGAAAACAACCTGCGAAGTAGATATTATCCTCATTTAAAAAATGAAGAACCAGGAGACTTCCAAGTTAGGTAATGGTAGGGTAGCTTGTATTGTACTAATTATCTTACTGATATGAATTATAAACCCTGGACAAAATAGAAAGAAAGTTAACTGTTTGAAGGTACTGGAAAATGACCAAAGTCAGGCAGAAACTAGAGGGGATTTGACTTTTGAAAGAAGAGAACCACACTGGGTAATATCCATTTATCCAGCTTTTCATGTGAAGGCAGTCCCCAGTCTATGTGGTGTGCTGGAGCACTTCCAAGAGAGCTCATGTAGAAAGTTGCCATCATATTGGCTTGAAGAGTCAGAGGATGAACAATGGGCCTGCCGGAAATTGCTGTTGGAAATTGAAGGGGGTGGGGATCCCAGAAAGAAAGGAGACCCCCAACTGCATATACATGCCATTCTAATCCTTGGCTGATACCTAGATCCTGAATGTGGGGAAAACAATAGCTGGAAATTTCTGGGGGGGGGGGGGGAAAAAAGGACTGAGCAGAGGATTTGGAAACTGCCTACCATGGATGCAGAGTTTAAAGTTTGAGTGCTACCAAAAGAGAGGGCCTCAGTAAGTACCTCATGCCTTTCACTGAAACCGCAGAAGGACCACATCCTAGGATGAAATTCCACATCCCAGGGTTAAGGCATTCATCCCAGGACTAAGGAAAAAGCCAAACAAAGTCTCTTCAAAGGCTAAAACTAAGCCCTACGAAGCCCAAGGGAATCCAGTGTTAATTTACCTGCTCATTGGAACAAAATCCAATACTCTTCAGAGAAAGATAACCGAATGCAGAGTTCTCCATGCATAATTAAATTCTGAAGAAAATTGTTGGTCATGTGAAGAAACAGACAAATGTAACCCAGTGAAGAGAAAAATCAGTTGATAAAAACAAAGCGACAAAGGAGGCAGATACTGAAATCAGCCAAAGAGAACATTAAAATACCTATGAGAGATACGATAAGCAATCTTTAAGAAAAGGTGTATTAATGTGTGAAGAGACGGGGCATTTGAGAACTATGAATACTGTAAAAAAAAAAAAAAAGAACCAAAAGGAAATTCTAGAATTTAAAAATATGGTCTAAAAAGTATTTATTAGAAAATATCATAGTAGATTGGATAAAGAAGAAGATGGAATCAGTGAACTAGAAAGTAGTTCAATAGAAATCATCCAAACTGAAGCAGAGAGGGTGAACAGGTTGAAAAACAATGAACAGAGACTCATTGGTTTGTGACATGGGCATCAAGTGGGTAGGCAAATGAGCAACCTGCTATCTCAGAAGGAGAGGAGGGAGGGAATAGGGCAGAAAAAATATTTGAAGAAATATTGGTCAAATGTTTTCCAAATTTGATCAGAAAAGAAACCCACAGATCCAGAACTTTCATCACCTCTCAAGCAAAATAAATACAAAGAAACCATATACTGGCACATCAAAGTTAAATACCTGAAAAACACAAATAGAAAAGGCTTAAAAGCAGCCAGAAGTAGCTGATGTCTCATCAGAAACAAATGAGGCCGGAAGACACCATTAAAGTGCTAAAAGGAAAACAAAAAACAAAACCCTGCAAACATAAAATTCTAGATCAAGTGAAAATACTCGGCAAAAACAAAGATAAAATAATTTTAGGTAAATAAAAGGCAACATAATATGTCATCAGGAGACCCAGCTACAAGAAATGCTAAAAAAGTTCTTTAAGCTGAAGAAAAATGAGACCATATGGAAATTCAGATCTCTAGGCAAGAATAAAGGCCACTGTAGATGGTAACTATGTGGAAAAATATAAGAGAAAAAATTTTCTTCCTTTGCTTAAATATTGGAAAAATGAATTGACAGGACTTCCACTTCTGGCCAAGATGGAGTAACAGAGCTGCATTTAACCTCCCACTTGAAACAAAAAACAAACAAAACAGGATAAAATATATGAAACAATGGCTCTGAAGGCATTGGACATTATGCAATGAAGAAAAGAGGTCCCTAAAAGACAGGAAACAAATACATCCCTATTACTGGCCCGGTTTACTGCCTGGAGGAAGTTTCTAGGCAATGACGCAGGAAGGCAGAACCCTGGAAGAGCCTCGCCATGTTCCTGAGTTGAGGAGGCTGAACTGGATGTCCAGAAAAACAAAGGCATCTAGGAATCTCAATGCAGTGTATCGAAGAGGTAAGCTGTGCACAGGGAGAGCTTCAGAAACCTGCAGACATTTGCCTGGAGTGTTCAGTTGAAAACTACCTGAGGCCAAGAAAAGAATTACCAAGAGGTTAGAAGGAGCAGTGCCTGTAACTCACACAGACTGGAAATGGTGCCTGTTCCCAACACTTAGTGAAAATCTTAAGTCACAGACATCAGCTAGAGTACTAAGTAAAGTACTCAGTAGTAGGAGATATTAATTGCAGGCTAAATGCTGCTTGGGTACCACGTAACTGAGCTTAAAGTCAAGAACCAAAAGGATTAAATGGTTTCCAAGTGATCTAACCGCATCCTAAAACAAAACTCAAGAATACCTTCGGGACTACAAAAATACTCAGCATCCAACAAGGTAAAATTCACAATATCTTTGAATCCAGTAAAATAATTGTCAGGCACACAAAGAACCAGGAAAATAAAAGTCACATTAAGGAAGGGGTTCTTGGGTGGCTCAGTCGGTTAAGCGACTGACTCTTGGTTTCGGCTCAGGTCATGATCTCACAGTTTGTGAGTTCGAGCCCTATGTCAGGCTCGGCACTGATGGCACGGAGCCTGCTTGGGATTCTCCCTTTCTGCCCCTACCCTGCTTCTGCTCTCTCTCTTTCAAAATAAGTAAACAGACTTAAAAAAAAACTCATAATGAGAAAACAAAATCAATCAAAAATGACTCAGAAATGACATAATTGATAGAATTAGTAGACACACTCATTGACACAGTTATTACGAATGTGTTCTGCTAATCCCAAAATACCCTGAAATAACCGCATTAATCTCCAAGTAAATTTCACCACACACACACACACACACACACACACACACACACATTATGAGGGGTAAAGATGGTCATTTCATAATGATCGGAGGGTTAATTTTATAAGGATATAAAAATCTGAAATGTTTATGCATCTATTATCTTCAAAATGAAGTAAAAACTGCAAGGAAAAATAGATAAATTCACAATTATAGTTGGTGATTTCAATTTTCCTTTCTCAATAATTGATAAAACTAGTAGACAAAATATTAGTAAGCATATAAAATACTTGAACAACACTATCACCAAATTTGACCCATTTAACATTTTTAGAACACTTCATCCAACAACAGCAAAATGCACATTTTTTTTCAAGTACACGCAGAACATTTACCAAGATAGAACATAAAATGTCTATGTCTAGGCCATATATTATGTCTCAATACATTAAAAATTGTTCAATTCATACAAAGCATGTTCTGTGACCATAAATGGAATTACATTAGAAATCAATACCAGAAAGATATCTAGAAAATTCCCCAATATTTGGAAACTATATACCACAGTTCTGAACAACTCAGGTCATAAAAGGAATCAAAAGGTAAATCAGGAAGTATTTTGAATTGAATTAAAATGAAAACACAGGATTTTGAAATAATAGGGAATACAGCCAAAGTAGTGCTTAGAGGAAAATTTATACTCCTATATGAGAAAAGAAGAAAGGTGTCAAATCAATGACTTTAGCTTTTACTCTAGGAAACTATAATATAAAAAGCAAATCAGACTCTGAGAAGAAAATGTGGAAGTAATAAATATCAGAGTTGAAAAGAATAGAATAGAAAAAAAAAATAGAACAATAGAGAAAAATCAATGTAACCAAGAGCAGGTTCTTTGAGAACATCGCTAAAATTGTGAAACCTCTATGCAGGCTACTCAGGAAAGAGAGAGAGAGAGAGACAGAGAGAGAGAGACAGAGACAGAGAGAAAGAGAGAGAGAGAAGATACAAATTACCCACACCAGGAAGTATAGAGGTGATCACTACACAGTCCACAGATTTTAAAAGTGTAGTAAGGTAATATTGTGAACAACTTTATGCCAGTAAACTCTAGAATTTAGGAAATGGACAAATTTCTTTAATGGCTCAGTCTATCAAAGCTCACTCAAGAAGAAATTGACAATGTTAATTGCCCTGTATTTATTAAAGAAATTGAAATTTTTTATATAATTTATTGTCAAGTTAGTTAACATACAGTGTATACAGTGTGCTCTTGGTTTTGGGGGTAGATTCCTGTGATTCATCGCTTACTAAAGAAATTGAACTTTAACTAAGAACCTTCCCACAAAGAAAACTCCTGGTCCAGATAACTTCACTGGTTCACTGGTGAATTACAACAAACAATTCAGAAAGAAAGAATACCAATTCTGTATAACCTCTTTCAGAAAGGTAAAGGCATTCCCCACTCATTAGATGAGGCCATTGTTATTCTGATATCAAAACCAGACAGATAGTAAGGAAAGAACACTAGAGATTGATTTCCATCATGAATAGAGATGCAAAAAGTGTTAACCAAAATTTGGCAAATCAA
Organism: Lynx canadensis; assembly: GCF_007474595.2. NCBI lineage: Eukaryota > Metazoa > Chordata > Mammalia > Carnivora > Felidae > Lynx > Lynx canadensis. The sequence goes on from NC_044310.1 coordinate 29,347,614, forward strand.
ATGCAGCAATATGTAAAAGTGATAATAAATCATAACCAAGTAGAACTTAATCCCTGGAATACAAAATTTAGTTTGACATCAAATCTATAGATGTAATTTACCATAACAGACTAAAAACCATATGATTTTCTCAATAGATGCAGAAAAAGCATTTTATAAAATTTGGATCCATTTTAGATTAAAAACGCTCACAGACTAAGAATAAAAGGGAAAGTTCTCAACCTGATGAAGGCCCTCTGAGAATATACAACAGTTAACATCACACTTGATGAAAACTGAAACTTTCTAAGATCATGAAAAAAGCAAGGATGTTCACTCTCACTACCTCTATTCAACATTGCAGTAGAAATACCAGCCAGTACAATTAGGCAAAAAAAGGATATGAAATCATCCGGAATGGAAACGAAGAAGTAAAAATGTTTTTATTCACAGATGACATAATTGCTCTGACTTCAGCTCAGGTCATGGTCTCATGGTTTGTGGATTCTAGCCCCGCATTGGGCTCTGTGCTGACAGCTCAGATCCTGGAGCCTGCTGTGGATTCTATGTCTCCCTCTCTCTCTGCCCTTCCTCCGCTAGCGCTGTGTCTCTCTCTGTCTCTCAAAAATAAACAGAAATGTTAAAAAAAAACCTTGATATTATTAGTATTTAAAATCTCCCCAAATGGATCTATAGATTCAACTGAATTCTATCAGTCTTTGTTTTTCCTGTAGAAATTGACAGAGTCCATAATTCATATAGAAGCACAAAACACACAGAATAGCCAAAAGAACTTTGAAAATAAACAACAGTATAGAAGGACTGATACTACCTGATTGCAAGACTTATTATAAAGATACTATAATAAAGATAATATGGTATTTGCTTCAAGATAGATACATAAGTAAATGGGACAGAATGGAGGGTTTCAGAAATAAACCCCCAATTAGCCAATCGATTTTCAACAAAAGTACAAAAGCAATTTGGTGGAGAAAGGTTAGTTAGTCTTTTAACAAATGATGCTTGGGCAATTGGATAGCCATATGCCAAAATAAATAAATAAATAAATCTTTCAGGAGGTCAAGGTCCAGGACAGACAGTGACATGGCTGTCTAACTGTATTACAAATGTAAGAAACAATCTCACTAAAGTGCTGGGGTTGGGGTTGGGGGCAGGGAGGTTCTGACCTAAGTAACTTTGGAAATGAGCCTGTAGGACTAAAGGTAACACAACCAAACAACCTGTGAATAAGAACTGTGCCCTAGTTGATAAAATTGTTTCCTATGGGGAAGGAGTTCACCATGCTGATAGCACTGAGCACGTCTGTGGGAAGTGAACAATTAGGTGAATGGATGGCGGATGGTAAGTAGGACTCAAGTTTTTCATTGTCAGAGTGAGAGGCTACAAGTAAGCAAAGGGAGGAGGCTAGCATGACCCATGTGGTAACGGATTACAGTAAATCCATTAAGTAATTAATAATTCATTAATAAGTAATTAAGTAAGCATAAGCATGAACTCATGGTTAGCTTAGTAAAGATACAAATGCTTATATACAGAAGGACTCAGCAACAGCAATGAGCGTATCTAATACCCTGCCTGGTTTTTACTTTTTAAATTATTTTAAATGTTTTTTTTAATTTATTTTTGAGACACAGAGAGACAGAGCATGAGCAGGGGAGGGGCAGAGAGAGAGGGAGACACAGAATCCAAAGCAGGCTCCAGGCTCCGAGCCGTCAGCACAGAGCCTGACGCGGAGCTCGACCCAGGAACTGTGAGATCATTGACCTGAGCCGAAGTCGGATGCTTAACCAACTGAGCCACCCAGGCGCCCCAAGGTTTTTACTTTTTGATATCACTCTCCAGTAAAAGGAACAAGGGCTCTTTGGAGAAATGGTTGCTAGGACCAGAGCAGAATATATGTAAGACGATCCTGGAGTATCTTATAGTGTTACAAAGGAAGAGAGGGCTCAAAAAAGCAAAAGCAAAAACACAGTGGTGGGATATGTCAAAGCCACAAGGGAGTTCCCAGTGCCCAAAACTAGAGTTATGCGAACCACAAAATAAATAAAGGAGTATTGGATTATGACCCAAAGTGTAAAGTAAATATCCATGAGTCCATACATACATAAATAAATGGTTGAATAAATTAATAAATGGAGCGGAAGAAACAACTCTCCCATGCAGAAGAATTCCAAATGAATTGTGCGGAGACTTGGTCCTCAAGGAGCTGGAGCATGACACCCCACAGATAAGGCCCTGGGGAGGGGATGACAGAGTTTGGGCTTTAACCTCAAATAATTGGGAGTAGGAGACCCACCTCCCATCCTTGTTAGCTGTGTGATCCCAGCCATTACCCTTCCTGAACCTCAGGTTTTTTATTTGCACAATGGGTATAACAGTATCACTTAGGTACCTGTCAAGAGTCGCTACGAAGGCCGAATGTCTACACAGCTCTCAGAATAGTACTTGGGACATGTACTCTATAAATTATAGTCCTATATATTTTTAAGGTAATGTGTCAGTCTGTTCCAGCTGCTATAACAAGAAACCACAGACATCGTGGCTTGAAACAACAGAAACTTATTTTCTCACCCTTCTGAAGGCTGCAAAGTACAAAATCATGGTCCAGGAGGGTTCAGTTTCTGGTAAACGTGTTCTTCCTTCCTTGCTGCTGCTTTGTCCTCACATGGCTTTTCCTCAGTCTGTGCATGGGGCAGGGAGAAGCCTGGGACAGAGATCTCTTTCTTTTCTTTATCAGGCCACCAATCCTATCGGATTCTAAGGCCCCACCCTTCTAACCTCAATTTAATCTGAACTACTCCCTAAAGGCCCTGTCTCCAAATACAGTCACATTGGGGGTTAGGGCTTTAATTTAGGAATTTTAAGGCTGGGGACACAATTCAGGCCATAGTAGGTAGTATGAAATACAGAATAAGACAACTCGAATTCTTATTCTAGATTCACCGTTTGCTAGCTGTGCTGGGGAAACCTCTCAAGTTCCTCAGGGTTTTTTTTTTTTTCCACTTAAGAAAATTAAGGTATTATTTTTATCCAATAAAATTCACACATTTAAAAATATCGTTAAGTGAGCTTTTTTTAAGCAAAAAAAAAAAAGGTTTTCATTTTAGAACAGTTTTGGATTTACAGAAAAATGGCAAAGATAGTACAGAGAGTTCCCATATACTCAGCACCCAGTTTCCCCTATTATTAACATCCTAAATTAGTATATTACATTTGTTACCGTTAATAAAGGCATGCTGACATACCACTAGTTAAAGTTCATACTTTATGCGGATTTCCTTGGCTTGTTACACAATATCCTTTTTCTGTTCCAGGATCCCATCCAGGACACCACATTACATTAGTCATCCTTAGGCTCCTCTTGGCTATAACTGTTGCTCAGACTTTCCCTGTTTTTGATGATCTTGACAGTTTTGGGGGGGGGGTACCAGTTGGGTATTTTATACGATATCCCTCACTGGGATTTTTCTACTGTTTTTCTCATAATGCTATTCATAATTATGAGTTTTAGGGCTGAAGACCACAGAAGAAAAGAGCCATTTTCACCACACCATGTCAAGGGTGCATCCTATCAACATGATTTACCACTGATGCTGTTGACCTTGATCTCATGGCTCAGGCTGCTTTGGTCGGTTTCTCCACTTAAAGTTACTCTCCCCTCCCCCTTTCCATACCACATTCTTTGGAAGGAAGCCAATATGTACAACCCATGCTTTAGAGGCTCTACCTCCTTGAGAAAGAAAGGTGGACGTAAATTATTTGGAATTCTGCAAGTGGAATTTGTCTCTTCTTCCCTGTTTGTTTACTCATTCAATATTTGCTTATAGCAGTATGGACTAACAGAAATATATTTTATTTGGGGGGAGGTTGATAATCCAATATTATTGTAATGTACTCTGTTGCTCTAGTTGTCCCAGCTTTGGCCATTGGGAGCTCATTCAGATTGGCTCCTGTGTCCTTTTGACATGGTCTTATCATTTTTCTTACCTTCTGTTTGTCTCTGCCTCTCTCCATTTTAGATATTATTCACTTGCTGTTACTATAAGGTGCCCCAGGCTCATCTTGCATTTTCCTGTCCCAGCCCTAGAATCAGCCATTTCTCTAAGAAGACCTAGTTGGTTGTCTTTAATGGAGAATGGTATTTAGAAACCAAGATCCGGGCACTAGACATGATTTTTGCTATTGGAGCATCATTACATCAAAGCTTAAAGTGAGTGGTGAGAAAAGGCAGTGCATTTTGAGTTGAGGTCTGGAGGATAAAGAGGAATAGCTACTTTAGACCTAGCAGAGAGTTCTAGGCAGAAGAATTGCTAGGAAAAAGCATATAAGGAACAAGCTTGACTCATCCGAGGGATAAAAAGAGAGCCAGAGAGGCTGGAGCAGATTGGAAGAGGAGAGTGATGCCAGGTGAAGGTGGGGGATGACCAGAGCATAGTGGGGACTGCAAACTAGAGAAGGCATCTGGACTTTACTCACAGGGAAATGGAAGCCACTGAATGCTTTTAAACAGGGTTGACGCCAGTTGATGTAGATAGGATGCTACTGCCTGGGTTCAACTGACCAGCTTGGAGGAATCTAGGTGAAAGATGAAGGTGACGAAGGCCTGAACCAGGCCCAAAGCATTTGACTAGCAAAGGCTTTATCCCGCTGTGCCGAGACCAGCAGTTGGACAGATCCATGGGGTGCTAGATTTCAGGGTGGGCCCTGGGGTGCACAAGCTTATAAAATAAGGCAGTTTCCTGCTCTAAAATCTATGAGTAGAACAAACCCATATCCCCTGTTGATATGTGGGAACCGGAGTCCCAGGGAAGTCTTCAAATTTCTAAGTTACCAAACACACTACCCACCCTTGATGCTGCTGCCCAATCCTAAAGGATTGTGCTTGGCCAAGGTCATCCCTGGTATGGTCCCTCAGCCTCTCAGCATTGTGAAGCCAAGCATGTCAGCTCTGCTCCAACAAATCCACAGTGCTTGCTGGCCCAGAATATCCCACCCCATGCACATGCTGTCTCCCATCTCCTTCCTCTCAGCCCATCCATATCCATAGGTCTGCTCCATCTTTGAAGACCTGCCTTACACTTACCTCCGGGAAGACTTTACCAGTGGACCCAGCTGTCTCTGTGGTGCAAGTCCAGTCCAGGTTGGGTGGCTTCTGTTCCACAAGAGGTACTCAGGACTTCCCTTCCATATCAAATAGAAAAGGCAGAACTGTTTAAGTGTAGCATTAAGGACATCCTTCACACCCTCCCCTAGGTGGGAACCAGAGCCAAGAAGGTGACTCAGAGGAAACCAAGGATGATACAGGTTGATCAGGTTGACCCTAGTTGATATAGAATCATATAGACCAGACCTAACTGACCAGCCTAAGGAGTCAAAGGTATTCTCCCAGAAAAATTAGATATTGTTTCAGAAAAAAAAATGCTATTGTGTTTATGGTAAAGTGGAATATTTTGAAACTGAGATTGCATTTCTCCATGCTTTCTTGTACCCACTACTGTTTCCCCACCATCAATGCATCTGCCTCCGGAGAATATAGCCAAGAACAGAGTCCCATTTCTTATCTTGGGAGCTTCTAAGTAGATATTTGTAAAACTACAGTGAAAGAAAGTGTTAAAAATGAAGGTTTTCAGTCTAAAAGCTAGCTTTGGAGAAATAAAGGTGACTATAGATTTATTTGCTTACTTTGTTTTTATTCTAAAAGTTTGGTTTTGAATGGCAGAAAACATAAATTAGATTTAAGCACCAAACCATACAGTAGGGGAGACTAGATGGTGATATAAGTACAACTTCCTTCCCAAAATAGATAGATCAGATGAGAAGATGGAGAACGTGAGAGCGTTTATCTGGAGCTTAGAGGCTGGTCCCTGAGAGGGGCCAAGCCCTTCTACCTATTTGAGTTGAGTCCTTTGTAGGAGTGGATGTGCGGCTGGAATGAGAGGAACCTGATAGAAAAGTCAGACTAACGGGGTGGGAGTGAGGGAGAAGTGGGGGTGGAGTCTCAGAGAAGAGGGAGATGATGCCCTGGCTTCCTGAGGAGTCAGCAAGATTCTTAGGGGGACTCTGGTCCAATATGACCTGGGAGGGGGAATAGCAGTGGCTGATTGAAGTTTCTAGGTAAATGGGCTCCTGGTCTAAATCACAGAGTACCATGCTTTCCAGCATGGTGAGAGTAACTCACACAGAAGTTTCTATGGTCCCTTCCTTTGGCAGATCCAAAGGAAGCAAGAATAGAGGGAAAAGTGATCTGGGTGACTCTGATGGCCTGAAGCCCTCATTAGTTGTAGGATGGAGTGGGGTGTGTGTGTTGGGGTTAAAAGCTGACATCAGAGAGCAGGAGGGAAGAAGAGAGGAACCCCCTCCCAGTAGGGTCAGCAAGTCAGAGGAAAGCTCATAGCTCAGCCACCATCTGACTATACTCACATCACCATCTCTCCACTCCATCTCCCTAACCAAGATGACTAGAGAAGAGAGAAGAGGAAAAGGACCTTAAGTCCACTATATTTAAATCTGGAAGTGACATGGTTTACCTTCAGTTGGGACTATTTGGCTTTCTAGCACTCAGAGGAAAGAGTGAATGTGAGTTAAAACCAGCTGTAATATTATTGTTGTTGTTGTTATTGTCGTTATACATATATGGCACTTACTTCATGCTGGACACTGTTCTAGACACTTTACACGCATCTTCCTAATACGTGCGTGAGACTGGGCACATTTTGGCACACTTGAGTGTTACAACCATTATTTGCGGCACTTTAATGTTTAACGGATGGCTATTGTATTTTATTTATTACGTTTCTCTTTACACATGAAGAAATAACGCTTTTGAAATAAGAATTAAGAAATAAGAGACTTTCCCTAGACCATACAATTGGCAAGTGTAATACCTGGGTTTGAACCCAGAACTTCAGTCACCTAGTCTGAGTTCTTTTCACTGTACATTGGTGTTTAGTATATACATATATAAATATATACATAGTTTTTTCTATTTATTTATTTATTTATTTATTTATCTTAAGGCTTATTTATTTTGAGAGAGAGTGTGTGTAAGCAAGCATGAATGGGGGAGGGGCAGGGAGAGAGGGAGGAAGAGAATCTCAAGCAGGCTCTGTGCTGTCAGCACAGAGCCTGACATGGGGCTTGAACTCACAAACCGTGAGATCATGACCTGAGCCGAAGACAACAGTTGGCCGCTTCACTGACTGAGCCACCCAGATGTCCTTATATATTTTTTTAAATAATTGAATTTATCATCTTATGCTGGAGAAGAGAAGGGGACCTAGGACTGGCATTTGGAGTGATTTCACACTTTGAGTCTGATTAAAGGAAATAAGAAAGCAAAGGAGACTGTGAAGGCGTGTTGAGTGAAGGAGGAGGAAAAATGGGGGAGTATAATATCACAGTCCTCTAGAGAAGAGAGTGTTCTTAAAAAGACACGGTGATCCCAGGAAAAATGGGCACAAGCAGTGCCCAGATCTTGGTTTCTAAATATCAGTCTCCACTAGAAGGAATGTGGCTGATAGCAGGGCTGGAGCAGGGCGACTACAAGGTGAGCCTGGAACTTCTTGTGCCAAAGAGCCAAGAGGTGCTCCATTAACAAACTGAGGGGGGCACTATGGACATAAGCAAAGACCACCCAAATGAGAACAAGCAAAGTCTAGTTATTCAGAACTTACGATAGCATGGAACTTGGCCATCCTGCATTTTGGTAGAGACTCAAAGGCAGGAGGAAGAGTGGGAAAGCTTCATAGTCAAGAAGCTTCAGTATGCCCTGATTGATGGCTGTTGGCATGTGGGGAGTTGTAGGGGGGGTAGATAGAAACGGGGAATTTCACGTAATTGGTAGGGGGCATATTTAGTTCTCTGGTTGCTCCTAAATTGGGACAAAATTTAGGGAAACTGGCAGTTATTAGTCAAGTCTTGGCCATTTGGGGCTGATCATTACAGAGGATAAAGACGGGTTTCCTGTGTCAGTTGCTACAGATAGTAGTCTGACTTTTTAAGGATCTGAGTTATAGAGATAGAGATAATGGATTGACTTTCTGGACTAGTTGCTACAGATCATGGGTCAGAGTTCTATTTTTATGTAAGTTCTGGCCATTGTTTGTTTGTATGTTCAGTCTCTCAGTAGGTCGAAAGAGACACAGGTGCCAACCTAAGACAGTTCCCATTGGCCACTTTAAGGATAATTTAAACATTAAAGTGATTAATAACAGTAATGGATTATAACTCATTGAATGAAAAAGGCCAATAAATTCATAGATACAAAAAAAGCAACCAAAAATAAATAAACTGGTGGGGGGGGGGCGGGTAGAAAGGAAGAAAAAGTTTTCCTCACAGTAGAATGCCAACTACAAAGTATAGAGGGGATGATAGAGTAGGAAATCCAACATTTTGCAATAATTCGTTCAGGTAAAAATTGTTAATGGATCTAAAAATCTTTCACTGGGGGTCCAGATCAGAGTACCTCACCACAGACCATCTATTAAATACAAAAGGAAACAAATCCCTTTACGGTGGTGGGGGAGGGGGGGCGGGCTGCAGGGTTCCACCTTAACTGAGTGATCAAGTGATCAAAGTGAACATCACCAATGGTGGGTCCAGATGAAGAACGTATGGTTGTTCATCACAGGGTTTGAAAATTTCCAAAATAAAAAGTTAAAAGTATGCAAAAAAAAAAAAAAAAAAAGGAGGGGAGGAAGGTGGTGGTCAACTGTGCTGAATATTGCTGCCAGGTCACATAAGACGAGATCCAAGAAAAAAATTAAGCCAGTCTGACCTGGATTTAGTCCTGGAACCTAGTAAAATACTTTGCTTCTGAGTACTTCACTCCCTCCATGGGCTCTGGATTCAGAGTCAATTTTGTGTCCAAAGCTCATATGATCTCCTCCACTGCTGACTGGACACTCTCTCTGGGTGGGGGGGGGGTCCTCTGAAGCCCCCTGGAGGTTTCTTGCCACCCAGTTGCCAGCCTCTCCCTTTCTTAGTTCACAAAGGAACCGATAAAGCATCTTGTAACCCCATGGCATCTGGACCAAAGCCCCATTCTCCACAGGGGATGCCTCCGATCCTACAAATTTCTGCCTGGCTAATCACGTCTTCACCTCTTCTCTTTTCCTCTTCTTTGGGTTGAATTAATTTAAGATTTTCTCTTTCCTTCTCATTGTTGAAATCTGCATCCTCTGCCAAATCATTGAGTACTACCTTCTTTTGATACAGAGCCTAGAATTTCCAAATTATAAATTCATACCTAACTATTGCCTCTAAGGAACACAGTCTTCCAAACAGATCGTTTTAAATATACCTACTGAGCCACACTAACAAAAACAGGGTGCTCCCGTGGTTTCTTCACGTGTTAGTTCAATAGTTTTTCTTTAAGTTAATTCCACAAACTGATGGTGGTTCTTCTGGTAGGATTTGCTGCAAAAAACCCTGGTCTTCTTAAATCCAGTCTCCAAATCTTATGATTTTGCTAGGTATGATCAGAAAATATTAAGAAAGACTCTGGATACACTTGCTTCTCAAATCTCAAGTAATCCTACCAGCTTCAAAGGTCACGAGTCTGAAATGTCAACTCATTTTTAAGTCAAAGCAGACCTGACAGGTCAATATATTGTCCCCACTTCACAGATGAGAAGACAGAGACTCAGAAAGATTAAGCCTTTCTAAACCTAGAGGATAGAGGAGGACCCAGGATTTAAAATCTGTGCTTTGCCCCCTTTGTATACTGCCTTCGAGAAAGATTTACTTCCTCCAGTTGCCAAAGAAATGAGGAATCAGGCTTTCAAACGTTTTGCTGATTTTTTTTTAAGTGAAGATTCAGATATGAACTCACCATACATAAGAGGGATGTTACAGAGAGGTTGCATGTGAAGCTAATCTTTGTAAATTGAATCATATTGTAAATGCACTGGCTATTTAAATAATTCCTGAAGCAAATCATTTTGTATTTGTGAATCTGGATTTTCATCTGTGTATCCTGTTTGCCTGCAGAAATTACCTGTTCTCAGCTATCCCGAAATGGATGCAGAGACCATCACTCAGAAGAAGGGAATAGAATTGTGTTTCAAGGGAGGGTCACTGCCCCACAGAAAGCACTCAAGATAACAGACAAAGGAAGCCCAGCTCAGAAGTAGCTTCAGTTGAGCATGGTCTTGCGTATATGATATATTCTCTTTGAATATAGAGGGTGAGCCTCCCAGAAAGTAATGGAGGCAGAGAGGTCAGGAGAGGGGAGAGAACCACAAAAACAGAAAGAAAGGGAGTGAGATGGAAGGAATGGGAAGGGAGGAGAATGAGCCAGGCCAAACGAGGTGAGAGATTCAGAGAGGGAACACCAGCCAAAACTTGCGATTGCAGAGAGGAGGAGGCTGCAAAGAGCAGGGAGGAAGGAGAGGGCGGGAATGGGGAAGAAGAGGGTGGGAGAGAGAGAGAGAGAGAGAGAGCACCTCTTGGTGCATCTGCCTGCTGTGCTGCCTGTGCTCAGCGCCCTGCCGAACACTCAGTCCAGAGCCCCTTGCTCCCCAGTCTAGCCGTTCCCCCTCCCCCAGGAGCCTGGTCTCAGGGCACAGCTGGCCCTATCAGGATTCAGGACCTAGAACCCCTCCTGCCTTCCAGTCCTTTCCTGGCCAGGGCTTTACAGCTGCTGTTCACTCCCATCCCGGAGAGGGCTGTTCCTAAACCATCTCACCCAGAAAGCCCCCAGTCTCTCCCTGAGACTTGAGTCCTCAAGGCCAATTCCTGTGTATAAGACCAATAAAGAGAAAACCTGGAGTGCTCGTCTTTAGTCTCTGATGGGCAACCTTGAGGCACAAACCCTTTCTGTGCAGCTCCAGAGGCCAGAAACATGACCAATGATTAGGGGCCTTACAGATTTGGGTACAAGAAAGACCTTTGTAATTAATCTGCCTTAAGATGGAATCTGGTGTCTCAGCAAGAGGTGAGTTCCCCGTCACAGGATGTATGTAAGCATACCTACGGAAGCTGGGGTACCAAATCTACCTGTGATTGAGCTGAATGATCCAAGATCTCTTCTGTGACTCTGATTTCTCCTAAAACCCTTGAAAAATAGCTTTTAAATCCATCATTACCCATGAAACCTTGCCCTATTTATGTGATTAAAAGAGTCTTCCCTTCACATCAAGTTCAGGGAATAAGTTAATCTGAATCCTAGTCACATGATCACAAATTCTGAGTCACTGGGTTTTGAATTAGTGGGGTTTCCCAGGGGAATTCAAATGTTCCACCCAGGAGACACGGAAAAGAAGGTTCGCGCCTTCTGTGGGAACACAGCCCAGGGAAAGACGGGGAGATGGCAGGCAGCTAGCTGCCTCCTGTGCATTCCAATAGGCCGGCGGCTGCGCAGAATCTCAATGTTCCAGCCCCGAACAGTTGGAGCAGACGGAATTTCAGGAAAGGGATAAAACAGAACTGTCAGTCACCCAGACATCCGGTACTAGTGGGGGCGATTTCTCTGGGGCAGGTGTCAAGGTCAGGGTTGCCCTGACCCTTCTGAGAGCTTTCAGTCAAAGTCATGGCTTGCATGAAGCCTCTCCTGCTTCCATGAAGCTGACTTCTCACCCTCTGCCCCTGGCAACACCCTGGGCTCGTGGCTCACACCATGCTTCAACCCTGATTGGTACATGTCTGTTTCCCTACCCTGCTGGGGACAGAAGCCATGTGATGGGCATTTAATACCTCAGATGGAAACACTTCGTGAGGTTCCAGGGGACCAGAGTCAGCAGGAGTGACTCTTTTCTTCTGGTTCCTTGGATGCTCTGGGTACTCTCTGACCTGGTCAATTTGGGGTTATTTTTAGATCTTTGCTTTGTCCTCACCACCCCCATAAACAGCCCTACTAACCCCATTGCTGGTTGCCTTGTTCTTGTCCTCGGTGCTGCCCTATGTCTTACTGCCATTCACTGGCTTAGATAACCTTCCCCTGGGATTTCAACCTCCTTGGGACTCACCAGGCCCTGTTCTGCCAAAAGGAGAGCTCTCTGGCCATCCCAGCTCTGGGCTCTGCCTTTGGCACAATCCTCTTCCCATATCAGACCCTGCGCCAGCCCAGCCCCTCTGTCTCTGTCCCCCAACCATCCCGGCACGCCGAGAGCCCCATGACCGCAGGCACTGTGTTTCACCCCTCTCTGGATCCTTGGCCTCTAAGCAGTCACCAGGAGTGAGGAAGTGCTCAATAAAAAAGTCATCCAATTAAAATTGAACCGAAAGGCAAGGGAAAGTGAACGCTTTCTTCCACAATGTGAGATTTCAGCAGGGAGGGCTTAGGAAAGTTGGGGGAGCTAACTGAGAGATTTACTGGCTACCGTTTCTCTCTCCCTCTCCTGCACAATAATTGATGAGATCTTATCATTACCTCTTAAAATGGCCATGGGGGGTGGGGGGCGCCCAGCAGGGCCCCCATCCAGCTGGACGCAGCCACTGCTGCGTAAGGCGGCACTGCCATCCTACTGCGTCTACTTCTGAGTCTCCTCTGGGATTGCCCAGAATTACCCTCCTGGTTGTGGGCACCACTGGCTGGCAATATCCAGTCACCCTCCTGCCTTTCAGACCCTTCACTGCATCCAGCTGTTAGAGGAGCAGGGTGAAGGGAGCCTGATGCTTTGTTATTTATTTGTCTCGTAAACATGATTTCATTCTAATTCTGATTTCCACCTGCTGAATGACCCCCACAAATGAGCAGGAGATTGCTCTGTTGCTGCAAATCACACTGAATTTGGCCAACTTCAGAAATACTGTCCAGTAGATGCCTTTTCTTGTGAGCCACCAGGTCTTTTGTCATTACAACCCTTCCACTGAGCAACCCTGGGTTTCTTCTATTCAGTAGTCCTATCACTTCCCCACATAAAACAAAATCCATACAATCCCTGTGGAGACTGGTGTGGATGCAGTTAAATAGCCTTTCATCACTGACTTCCAGCCCCCTTTCCAATGCACAGATCTGACTTAGGACAGAATAATATATTGCAGCCAACTGCAGCTCGAAAAATGTTTGTTGAATGCCTACTGTGTGCCAAACCCTGTGCCAGGATCTGGAGACACAGCTGGTTTAGGGGCTGACTCTCTGTTGTGTGTATCACAGAGTCTAGGTGCTGGATTAAAGCAGCATTAAGCAAAGGGTGAACATGAGAGCTGTTCGTCCAGGACTTGGTGTTAGGGTCATCACTCTAAGTTTTTCATTAAGTAAAAACTCTTCGTACTAGCCTTGCGTGAGGTGCTAGGGAAATAAAGATGAATAAGATAATTCCTATTCCAAAGGAGCTCACTATTTGGGGGTAGAAGAGATGGACAAATAAAGAGTGGGCTGCAGTATCATGTGGTATGTGCTGTGTTGAAGGAGAATGTGGGGTCTGGAGGACCCCGCCTAACACAGACTAGGGAGAGGTAGCAGGTGTGAGAGAAGTCTCCCCAGAGTATGCGATGTTTGAGCTGAATCTTGAGGAATGAATTAGAGCTTGCCAAGGGGTATAGGCAGTAGCGTCCAGGCAGCACATGCAAAATCACAAGGAGAGGAAGCCTGGCTGGTCAGGAATGCTAATTACTGGAGCATCCAAGAGGAGGAATAGGAGAGATGCATCTTGTGAGGGAGACAAGGGTGAAATTATAAGGAGTTTCTTAGCTTAGCTAAGGAATCAGGCTATTGTCCTAAAATGCTGGCATCCAGGAGATCAGCTCGAAGGCTTTTGTTATAACCCTGAAAAGAAATGATGAGGAACCAAACAAAGGGAGTAGCTGGGAGAATAGAGGTAAGGTGGTTCCAAGACACCTTTTGAAGGTTAAAGCTATAGGGCTTGATGAGGCATTGAAAATAGGAGGGGAAGAGAGAGGATAGAATTAGAGATTGCGCCCATGTCTCTGGCTCAAGGGAAAGGCAGATTACAAAGGCTTATAGAATAGAACTGATAATATAACAAGGGTAACAGTAACAATAATAAAATAGTATTTTAAAAGAATTGCTAATGTGAAAGACTTGGGAGTAGAGCTATAAAACTCCTAAATAAAAAGGCAAGGATAAAGCAATGGGTGAAAAAGTCACATGGAGGACAAAAAGGAAAAAAGAAAACTAAATTGAAAAATCAAAGATATTTCCAAAGATGTATATAGAATATCTAAAACAGAAGCAATAATCAAAGACGTAATTTTTTAAAAATGAAAAGAAGAATAAAAGGCAAAGCTTTCTGAGCCAAAATCAAAGCTGAATATATAGATCAAAAAGATTCACCAAGTTATGAATAAAAATAAATACAAGGAGGAATAGTAAAACCTCTCAGTATGGTTGCATTTATGGTTATTTATTCTTATATTTCTAAAAGCTTTTTGCTCTATATTTTTGGATGCAAAGTTATCTTGTGCCTAAGAGTTCTTGAAATTATACTTTCATGGTAAAGTGTACATTCTGTCAGTAAAATGCAAGTTTTCCAGCTCTTACTACCACGTGGGGAAAAAAATGACACCATAATTTCACCAGCTCTTGCTCCCACCCACATGTAGGATCTACAGACTTTCTTAATCTCTTTCTGTTATATTTAGGAGTCCTTGGGTGACAAGGGTTCACATTTGCTCATTAACAAGTTGTCTCTCACAGAACGTTGCCTCTGCACCACGAGTCAGCCACTTACGAGCTCCGTATCTTCTCGGGCCATAATCTCCTATCAGAATTCTTTTGAGGACTGCGATGGCTACGTGGTACCTCTGCCCTTCTTTTAGGTTCATGAATGATATTAGTCTAGGATCTATAATGCCTTTTCTTGTCTATAAATGTCTATAAAGACTTTTCTTATAATGCCTCTGTCTGTTTTTGGTATCAGGAGATTGCTCATCTTATAATATGAGTTGGGAGGTGCTCCCCCTGCCTCTATTTTTTTTTTTTTTTTTAGTTTGTGGAGGATTGCATTTGGTAAAATCCATCATTGAAGCCATCCAGGCCTGGAGTTTTCTTTGTGGGAAGATTTTGAAATTATGAGTTCTATTTCTTGTATAAATATATGGGACAAAGCAGATTTTCTATTTTTTTTTTTCAGATTTTCTATTTTTAATTCAGTCAGTTTTAATTTGTGTCCATTTCATCTAAGCTGTTGAATGTATTGGTGTAATATTGTTGCCATATCTTCTCCTCCCTTAATGTCTGTAGGATCTGTAGGGATGTCTTCTTTCTTTCATGATATTGATCATTTGTGTCCTTCCTCTTTTATTCTTGATTTAGGCCAGATAATGATTTGTCAATTTTGCTGAACTTTTGAAATAACCATCTTTTGGTGTCAGTGATTTTCTCTATTGCTTATTTTCCATTTTATTGAGCTCCACTCTTTAGTTTCCCTACTTCTGCTTATCTTAGGTTTAATTTGTTTTTCTTTTTCTAGAAAGCTTCTAGCTTCTCTTGGGACCATGATCTCTAAGACACATCCAGACAGAAATCTGGAATAACTGTAGAGCTTATCTTGTTTGTTCCCCTTCTCTAAAGCATCACAGCTCCACACTAGCATTATCCAATGCTTGGAAAGAGCTATTTCATATCCTTCATCTAGATCCCTTTACCGTGGGAGGGAAGTCTGATCCTGGTTGCTCCATTATGACTGTAAGTGGAAGTTCCACTGCCCCTCTTCTGGGCATGTATGGGATACAATCATGCATTATTTGTCACGCACCCCTATTTTACCTTGTGCACCAGTGACAATATGCTAAGGCCCTTTAGATGCCAAATCGCATTTCTCTCTTAGATTACTATAACATTTTCTTAGTGCCTGGTCTCTCTCCAGACTTACTCCATACTGCTCCCAGAGTAATACTTCCAAAACACCAAATTGTATGGTATTAAATGCAAAGTTGATGTGAATGAATGGCCCTTTCCACATTTTATGTTATACTCTGTTATAAGATCTCAAGGTCACCCTGTTGACTTTTTTCCCCTTCGCCTATGGTTTGAGGAAAGAATTCATTTAAGTCTTTAATTGTAGTTTCCATGCTTTCCACAAGACTTAGGTTAGAAAAATAACAGAGAATGGACCAAAAGGCGAATCCCGATAATAGATACCACACTGTCCTAAGAAGTGCTTCAACTTTCTGGTGACTATGATTTCCTTCCCACGTCACACTCTTTGTACTTGGCTTCTTTATCCCGAATGATGAGCCACCTAGAATCTCAGGCAAAAAGACTTTTGGCACAGTAAGGCCTGTCATCTCCTAAGACACGCCTAGCCATATCTCAACCACTGCAGTGGACATAGCTTGAATTCTCTCCCGGGAGACCCTCAGCCTCAGTTCACATCTCAAAAGAAATGCTCAGAGATTTCTGAGTCCTACTCAGGCTAAGGCTGGGATTCCCTCTACAGGAAACAAGACTCTTTTTTCGTGTGTGTCTTTATTGCTTTGAATGAAACTTTGCCCAGCTGATGCTGTGGTCCTTGATTTCTTTTCTGTTTGCCTGAAGCATTTGCCCATCCCTCTTTAAAAAATTTATTTTTCCCAACTTTGTTTCAGTTGATTATCTTATAAGTAGAATATAGTTGAATTTTATTTTTGTAAAATCTGAAAGTCTTTGTATTTAATAGGGGAGTTTGATGCATTTCTACACATTGTTATAACCAGCTGTTTTGTTTTTTCTTGTCATTTCTTATAGTAACTCTCTTGTTTACTTTTTTACCTGTCTATTGGTAGATGAATTCTATTTTCTTTGCATTTCTTTCTCTAATGTATTAGAGGATAAATGTTGGTGCCAATCCCACTATTTATAACCTTGACATTTCTCAAAAATAATTCCTAATTTACATTCTTTTAATTATCAGAATCAAGTGTGGATTGGAATCCTTTGAGATCTTTTTATTTAAGATGGATAGTTAAGCATACTTTTGCTCTCTTCTTTCAACTTCATGCTGCATCTTTTTTTTTTTTTTCTTCTTCAAACTTGGGCTTTAGTGGTAGATTACTGTATTATATTATTCTCCTTTTATATCACACAACACTTTTTTTTTTCCAAGACAAATGTTAGAAATCTGGAGGATACCTAGGTTTTAACAATTGTTTTGATTTACCCGTATTATTCTCATTTCATTGTTCTCTCCTAGGCCTCTTACTTTTTGTGCCATGACTTCTCCATCTTTGAACCCTTAATTTCTTTCATATCTGACTCTTTTGTGGCACACGTACAGTGCCTTTTGCTCAGCACTTGTGGCAGAGATTAGTCTCCTATGACTCATTCTCTGTCTCTTCCTTCTTAACAGAACCCTGATTTTGTTGGGGGACAGAATGAACACCATAAGAGAAAACCTGCCACATTTCCCACTTCCGTTTGCAGATGGAGTGACCAACGAAATAAAATCACAAGTTTCAGGCAAAGCTTCTAGAAAAACTCAAAGTGGCTGGCTTAGTTGAAAACTACATTCTTTTTGCCTTTGCCTCCCCTTCTCCTTCTTGTTTCCTGAAGATGGAAACCACACTAGGAATGATGGAACAGAAGAATAGAGGGAGACTGGGTCCTCGATGATGCTGGTGTGCTACCACTGGCCCTGAATTACTTATCACGAGACTTTGTGTTACAGGAAAAAAATAAATAGCATCCCCCATCTTGCTTAAGCCTCTCTTACTTGGTGCCTCTCTTTTTAGCAGCTAACCCATGATTCCTAGCTTTACAGCAAAGAATGGGAGAAGGACAGGGGCGCCTGGGTGGCTCAGTCGGTTGAGCGTCCACCTTCTGCTGGGGTCATGATCTCATGGTTTGTGGGTTCGAGCCCCATGTCAAGCTCTGTGCTGACAGCTCGGAGCCTGGAGCCTGCTTTGGATTCTGGGTCTCCGTCTCTCTCTGCCCCTCCCCTGCTTGTGCTCTGTCTCTCTATCAAAAATAAATAAAATGTAAAAAAAAAAAAAAAAAAATTAAAAAAAAAAAGGAACGGGAGAAGGACATTTCAGAGTGAAAAAGCAAGAGCAAAACCACGGAGGTGTGAAAATATGGCAAGGTCAGAGAACAACAAAAAGTCCAGTGCAGCTGGAATCCAGGATATGTGTGGCAAGACAGAGTGACAGAGAACATCAAATATGTAAGTAGGAGGTGGTGCCCAAACCTACTCTCCTCTAAGGAGCCGGGTAAAATCCAAAGCATGTTATCTTGGCATTCAAAGCCCTTCACCACTTGGTCCCCACTTTTCCGGACTTCTTAGCCAGTTCTCCCGTACTTGGCATTCTAGACACACAGGATTCTGGAATTCATGAATTTTTCACCTTCGTGTCTTTGTACCTGCTTTTCCCTTTCCCCAATTAATGTGTGCTCAGTGCTTTAGACGAAGCCCGGGATTATCCCTGCCCCTGCGCCACGGATCTGGCTATAGGGCTCCTCCTCTGCCTTCCCACAGCTTTCCATTACTACCTCTCCGAGAGAGCCTCTCCACTCAGGGACTAACTTATCTGCCTCTACTCTGTGATCACCAGCTTCTAAAGGTAAGAACTCTCTCATATTTAATTACTGTGCTCACCAGATAGCAGACAGCCTACTATGTAGCAAATCCTCAATAGGTAGCTGTTCACCGGATAAATGATTGAGTAAACCCATGGGAAGGAAAGCTTTGATGGCAACTTAAGGAATTCAGACTTTATCCTTCAGGCCATAGGGGCAGCAGAATGAAATGGGAGGCATGTGTGCGATTTTGGAACTCTGCTCCAATGGCCGGTATGAGAGAGAGACCCTGGAAACTGGGAAAGCCCAGAAGTGGGAAGCCTTGTCAGGAGGCTTCGAGCCAGCAGTGCCCAGTGAGGGTCCCTGCCCTGTCCTGAAATGGTTAAGGTGGTCAAGGCACACGCCTCTGCAGAGGAGAAATTTCCCTGTCCTTGCCTAAGTGAATGGCTGGGATTAAAGTGACAGCCCACCTTAGTGATGGCGGCATAATTGGTTGTTCAGCTCTGTCCTTGTCAGAGCGCTGACAGTTCTGCAGATGTCCTGCTCGGCTCTCCAAAGGTTAGCCTCAGCTGGTGCGGCTGTTCATTAATCATTCCTCCCTGACAGGCCTCGGTGCAGCCCACAGCTGCCACACCAGCCCCCGCAGTCCCCGCCCCACCCGGCCTGGCTGGAGGCAGCCCACAGTCCGCTCCCCCGAGGGGCTGGTCCCCACATGGGGAGACAGGCGGTCTGTGTCCTCTCCACCCCGCCTGCTACTATGTCGAGCGAGAAACACTGATAACGAAATTTCCCCGGGTTCCTCCTTCCCAGAACTAGGGTCTGAATCACCTTACAAGCTATCCTGACATCCGTGACTTTATCGCTCCTCTCCTCCACCCTCACAGAAGCTTCTTACTGAGAGGAGGGCAACCCTAGCCCAAGAGTTCCAGAAAGACAAGAAGGCCAATGGATTCGGGCCACTCATGCTGGGAAGATACAGAGCCTGGCTTGGGGCCCGAACCCTGGGCAGAATGTGCATCATATCCATGCTGTGAATTCCATAAACTGTAAAAGATGCTTATGAACCTCTATTTATGACTCAACACAGAACATGTGTATTTGTGCATAGGCAGACTGGTTCTAGCCCAGAAATATTAAGGAAAGGACTACCCTTCCACTCCTTGGGGCAGCAAGCTGAGGAATCTGATTTCCTGGGCCCAAAAGAGTCCAGCCCCTCCCCGAGGCTCTCTCCCTTCCTCTTTCCCTACCAAAGTCAACATGGTAGACTGCGTCAAGACTGGTGGATGGGATTCTAGTCTGAGCAAAGAGATTAAAGGAAAGGTTGGAAGTCCAGGTATGGGGAAAAGAGAACAGGGAGGAGAGGGACCGGCTCGGGACAGAGCAGAAACTAAAGCCTCAGTCAGCAAATGTGGTCAGAGAGTGGAAGGTGAGTTCTTAGCTGGAACTGTGTAGGTCTGATTAGAAAAATCATTTGCCTACCCCAAGCCCAAGCATATAGAATGACGTTCGAAGCATCCCCTCCCAGGTTCCAAAATTCCTCAAGACCTCCTCCCACTTTCCCTTCTTTGTCCCCTTTTACTTTTTCCTGATTTTCCAGGCCCTGATTTTGACGTTGTGACTCATTTCTCCTTTCTCCCTTTGCTGCTTTGTTTGATGTCCTGAACGGATCAGACCTTGATCCCCAGCCAACCAGATCCAGTATTAGGAATTCCACCGTGGTTCCCTGCACAGCCTTCCTTCAAGAGTAAAATCATGTTCCCAAGGCCTGGGTCTCAGCTACAGGCTGCCAGTCGGCATGTGCACAATGCAGGAGTCATCATTTCCCCCCATTGATTAGCTGTCCACCCGCAAAGTTTCCAGAGGAGCAAACAAGGACACTGGGATATTAGCATTCAGCTAGTCTTTTGGACTCCAAACCACAAACACCTGCATTTTCTCATCCAAAGACCCTATGTACAGTCTGCCCAGAAACCAAAAGAGTCCAAGCCAAGTTCCCTCAAAAAACTCACACCTGGATACATAAGAGACCTTCCCCAAAACTTCCTATGACAATGGCCATTTCCCATGTTACCCACCACCTTTTCACACACACCATTCTGCTACAGCTTCCCAGAAGCTTCTCAAGGGAGGTAAGACCATCCCCATTTGACACTGGCGAAAGCTGAGGTTTGGAGAGGCTAAGTGACCTGCCCAAGAACACACAGCTCATATATAGTCACCCTTCCATTCAAAACCACCCCCCTGACTTGTTTTGTCTCCTGTTTCATCACACTGCTACTGACGGGCTTGCTGTGACTTTAAGCCAGCGCTCTTCTAGAGTGGCACCCTTGACCTTTTTGGGCCTCATAATTCTTTGTTGTGGGCACCATCCTGTGCATTGTAAGATGTTTAGCAGCATCCCTGGTTTCAAGCCACCGGATGCCAGTAGCTCTCCTGCCCCAGCTGTGACACCAAAACTGTCTCCAGACGTTGCCAAATGTCCGGAGGGTGGCCCTGTCACCTCCAGTGGAGAACTGTTGTTTTATATCTTCCCGTTGTTTGGCACTCTTTAAATGTGGTCTACCTGAGGCCAGGGGTTGTTTTGCACGTGTGGGCCAGGAATTCCTCACTACATGCAGAGAACTCAAGAAACATAGCGAGGTCGGACACCCGTGGAAGACCACTGGCCATGGTAATGAAGAACAGGAAGGACATTTGTTGTTTTATTTTTTGTTGTTATGATTTTTAATGTTTATTATTTATTTTGAGGGGGGAGGGGCAGAGACGGACAGAGAGAATCCCAAGCAAGCTCCACGCTCAGTGGAGAGCCCAACACAGGGTTCAATCCCATGACTGTGAGATCATGGCCTGAGCCAAAATCAAGAGACAGAAGCTTAACCCACTGAGCCACCCTGACACCCCAAGAGGGGCGATCTTTAGGGGCGCCTGGGTGGCTCAGTCAGTTAAGCACCTGACTCTTGATTTTGGCTCAGGTCATGATCTCAGGGTTGTGTGATCATCCTCAAGCAGAGCACCATGTTGGGTCCATGCTGGGTGTAGAGCCTCCTTAAGATTCTTTCTCTCTCCCTCTACCGTTCTCTTTCTCTAAATAAATAAATAAATAAGTAATTTTTTTTACAAAAAAAGGACACTTTTTAGCAGAAATCTGGAAGACAGATACTGGGAGGAAGCATTCAATCAGGCAGCAGAGCCAAGCTTCTGTCTGTCCGTCTATCCATCAGTCCCTCCCTCTTCCGTCCACTATATGTCTCTTTACCCATTCTGCAACTATCCCCTGGTATAAGGTCTGTGGAGGCATTATATGGGACAAAAAGTCACCGTGATTCTTTGCACAGTGCTGTGGGGGGGGGGGGGGGGGGGTTGTTGGAGTCTTAGCTCTGCCACCCATAGCACAACTCTTGGACGGATCTCCAAGCTTTAGTGTCCTGAAACTAAGGATAATAATACATTCCTCGCAAAATCACAGGGAGGACATAATGAGCTAATGTATGTGGAAAGTACTGTAGGTGCTATACAAATGTTAGCTATTAGAATGGGGGAATGTCGGACAAGTACAAAAATAACTATACTATCGGGCATTAAGTGTTAAAAGATACAATAAAAAATGAGCAAAAGATTTGAACAAGGAGTTCACAGAAAAAGAAATGCAAATGGCCAATAATATAAAAAGATGTTCAAACTCACTAGGTATTTAGGAAAATGCAAGTGAAAATGATAACATGCCATTTGTCACCCAGAAGATAGGCAAACGTAAAATCTTTGCATGTAACATCTAAAGCCTGGTGGGTGTATGAGGACACAGGCACACCCTTACTTCACAGATGAGCCAATCACCACCTCCTATCTGGTAGAAACTATAAGAATTAAACACGTAGGGGCACCTGGATGGCTCAGTTGGTTAAGTGTCCAACTCTTGACTTTGGCTCAGGTCATGATCTTGCAGTTTGTGAGTTTGAATCCCACATTGGGCTCTGCACTGACAGCAGGGAGCCTGCTTGGCATTCTCTCTCTCCCTCTCTCTCTCTCTCTCTCTCTGCCCGTCCCCCACTGTGCATGCGCATGAGCGCTCTCTCTCTCTCAAAATAAAGAAATAAACTTAAAAAAAATGGAATTAAACATGTCATATCTTTTGACCAAGAAACCATGTTTGTGACCCTTTCCACAGAAACATAAGCACCATTGTAAAATATACATACATATATACATATATGTATATATAGATTGAAGACCAGAAAACATCAAGGGCTGAATAAACATATCGAACATTATGAAGCCATAGGATGAACTAAATAGATGTGAATTGACATGAAGGAATGCTCATAATATATTAAGTTTTTGTCTGTATAAAGATTGTATTATGTATAAAGATTGAAGACCAGAAAACATCAAGGGTTGAATAAACATATCGAACATTATGAAACCATAGGATGAACTAAATAGATGTGAATTGACATGAAGGAATGCTCATAATATATTAAGTTTTTAAAAAAGGTAATTGTGTATATACATAGTATGATCCCATTTATTTTTTTAAAGTTTTTTTTTTAATGTTTATTTATTCTTGAGACGGAGAGAGATAGAGCATGAGTGGGGGAGAGGCAGAGAGAGAAGGAGACACAGAATCAGAAGCGGGCTCCAGGCTCCGAGCTGTCAGCACAGAGCCTGATGCGGAGCTCGAACTCACAAGCTGTGAGATCATGACCTGAGCCAAAGTACGACGCTTGACTGACTGAGCCACCCAGGTGCCCCAGTATGATCCCATTTGAAAAAGAGAAGAAAAACCCTTTATGTGTGTGAGTATATGAATGAATATGTTAGTGCGAGCACATACTGGAAGGCACTGGAAGGTGCAGACAAAACAAAGCATTACCCAAGGGGATGCAAGGGTGAGGGGAAAACAGGAGAGGAGAACACAAAAAATATTAACTTTTTCCTTTATATGTTTCTGTCTTGTTTGACTTATGAGAGTGAGCATTTCTCTTTCGTAACGTGAAAGAAAGCATTGAGGGTCCTAAGGAAGGAAAGGACAAGGGGTAAGAGAGTCTCGGGTGGGAGATTTCTTCCGCCCTGGGACAGTGGCAGGGCTGGACTTGAAAGGGTGAGTCTACTTCAGACCTTCCAGACCCGGGGGAAGGGAGAATCACGACAGCTGAGGAAGGAGAACTGTTCTGACCTTTAGGCCACGGATAAGCTCAAGCCAGTGCACGAGCTGGTTGCACTGTCAGCCCCAGCTGTGCTGGACTTAATCACAGACAGCAACCGAATGGCCGCTGGACAGCCAGCCCTGGAGGCCGCAGAGTCAAGGATAAGGCAAAGCTCTGGTCACCCTGAGCTTAATCGAGCCCACACAGTGAATGGCCAGCTGACTTCTCCACCCAGCAGCCCCTCGGAGAAAAGAATTGCAAAGCCACTTGGAAAACCTTCCTACTTTGTCTTTACTGTTAAAGAAATGCAAAGGTGATGAATTAGGCAAATTGGTTGATGTCAAGTTGTATCCATCAGAATGATTCAGAGCCTGGAATGAGTAATAGTAATGGAGAATAGCTGTTACTAAGAGTAACCAAATTAGCATTATCGAAAAAGACAAAGGAAAAGCGGGCGGCCAGCAGGCACCCCAGCCCTGAGCCTGTCCCTGCATCTGCACATCCCAGCAACTGCACGGAGGCCCACCTGGAACTGGGGGGCTGCTTCTCCCCTTCAGGGCTCCTTGTGGGGCTGGGGTTTCAACACGATCAAAGGATGTTCGCGTCTATTTTCTTACTTGATCGAATTCTAAGCACGACAGTGACATCAACTCCGTTTCATAGGATGGATATCAAAGCTTGGCAAAGTGGAAAGGTCTGTCCAGTGCCATGGTCATGTAGCTGGTAGGTACCAAAATCTAGCTTTAAACTGAGGACCCAGGAATCTGAATTTAGGACACAAGTCTCTGTATTTTTTCACAGAAACGCCATTAAAAAAGGCTGTCTAATTTTCTCCCAAGCCATTAGCAATGAAAAGTAGGAAGTAGATGGTACGTGGAAAGGCAAGGGGGGAGACTGTGAAAGACCTCGGAGGGCTGATCACAGCTCCACAGAAACCCCCCCTTCTCGGTCCTGCCCAAGGTCAGAAGGGCTTCGTAGCCAGATACCTGGGGACGCAGGACGTGCTTAGGAGGTTTGACCTCTTTGGTCTTTTTTTTTTTTTTTTTACATTTATTTGTTTTAGAGAGAGAGAGAGACAGACAGAGCGCGAGCAGGGGAGGGGCAGAGAGAGAAGGAGGCACAGAATGCGAAGCAGGCTCCAGGCTCTGAGCTGTCAGCACAGAGCCCAACGCAGGGCTAGAACCCATGAACCATGAGATCATGAGCTGAGCCGAAGTCAGACGCTTAACCAACTGAGCCACCCGGGCGCCCCTCTGGTCTTTTGAGCTGAAGGAGTCCTGCCCTGTTCCACATGACCCCGACACATCCAGGGACAGCTGACTGGCCCAGGACAGCCACAAAAGATGACCGAGGCCAGATTCCTTTTGTATCAGGAACCTGAACGGGAAACAAGGAGGAAGCCAGTTGCTAGCAGGGTCGTGGCGGGTAGCTGGGTGTATCCACTCCCTAGGCCAGCGCTAGCAAAGTACCACAAACTGATACTTAAAACAATGGAAACTTATTCTCTCACAGGTGCAGAGGCTGGAAGTCAGAAATGGAGATGTCAGCAGAGTCATGCTCCCTTAGAAGGCTGGACAGAAGAATCCAGCCTAGCCTCCTAGCTGCTGGTGCTGGCTGGTGATCCTTAACGTTCTCTGGCCCCCGACTGCATTACTCCAGTTTCTGCCTCTATCCTCACATGGCCATCTTCCCTCCAAGTGTCCTGTGTATCTCTGTGACATTTTTTATGGGGACACCAGTGATTGAATGTAGGGCCCACCCAAATCCAGTGTGACCTCATGTTCCTTGATTACATCAGCAAAGACTACTTATAAGTAGGGGAACCTTCACAGGTACCAGGGGTTAGAACTTCAACATATCTTTGGGGGGGGCACAATTCATCCCCCAACACTGGGCCACAGTAATAAGGTGGGGAAGGCCTGGGGACAGCTGTCTCCAAGGCCCCCAGAGATACCTTCATCTTACAACTCCTTCCTGCTCTGACCACAGGGAGACTGATGGTCAGCACACGGGCCCCTGCAAGACCCCCACTTTTGAATTCAAATATCCCAATGTAAGTTTTCTCCCAAACTTCTCCCTGTGTTTGCAATGGTTTGATAAAGTTATTCCTTGCAACCAAAATGAGCCATAAATAAAACCAACTTTCGTGTTTATTTTTCTCCATAAATTTGCTTGATTTTATCATTAAAACTCCAAAAGAAGTAAGATGCTTCAGAGACTCCTTTCATTGGAAGCTAAAAACATTTCTCCAACATGCTGGCCCAAGCTAGGCACTGTGGTAAGTTTTTTTGTTTGTTTTTTGTTTTTTGTTTCTCCTGCTGAAACAGTCACCTTCTGTTAATGGGATAAGCCAGTATACCCAAGACACCTCGAGGAGACCTAAATTACGATCACTGGTGCCTGGGTGCCTCTTCGGTTAATCGTCTGATTCTTGATTTCTGCCCAGGTCACGATCTCATGGTTTGTGGGTTTGAGCCCCACGTTGGGCTCCATGCTGACAGTGCAGAATCTGCTTGGGATTCTCTGTCTCTCTCTCTCTCTGCCCCTCCCCTGCTTGCTCTCTGTCTCTCTCTCAATATAAATAAATAAATAAACTTAAAAAAAAAAAAAGAATCACTGGTGCATTCCTAAGGGGACTTAGACCCAAAAGAAATCAGACCAGGAAACACAGCTTTCTTTCAGCAAGCCATGAAAAAGCTGCCGCCAGTGGGGCCAGCCGCCTGAGTCATCACTGCGTGGGAAGGCCTAGGGCCAGCCAGGCGTCCCACCGGCTGGGGTTTGAATTTCTCTGCAAAGTCACACTTCATGCGAGACACACAGCCCCCAAGGAGATGACTGGGGTCAGAAATGGCAGTTCTGTTCTTTCTCCCTTGCCTCTCCCGCCTAGACATCCTCGCAGGCAGAGACCTCTCTCGCATCCCTCTGTGCTGAAATTTCCCCCAAGAGGCTGAGGCCCTTGGGGATGATGTTGGTGGTAAATATTCTGGCCGAATGTGAAGCGACGGAGGGATAAGAGGCCCTTGCAGTCTGAAGTAATCAGCTGCCGTGACTATGCTAATTATATAAGTTCCAGAGCTTGGCATGTGTCTTTTGAAAAGACAGAGGGCGTGTGTGTGTGTGTGTGTGTGTGTGTGTGTGTGTGATGTCAGAATGACACAGCTTTGAGGCCCACAGAATCCTCTCTGTGGTCCTTCCCCAACTTCAGGAGGCTCTCTCAGCCCAGCCGAGCACTCCAGAGTACCCCCGACCTCCTGGAAAAAACCCAAATCCAATGCTTACCACAACCCCACCCGCTCCCCTTGCAGGAGCTCTGTGCTTTTGTGGACAGTTATGTGCAAATCACAGTGCTCAACCCTTTACAAGTACAAACAACAGACAGAGCAATAGGGAAATCTGAGAAGTGAGTTGGGGGCTGTCACGTGTCCCATGTGCTTTCAAGGCCCTGGGAATCCTCATCTTTGCCCTCAGCATCCCTGCCTCCCAACATGAGGACTAATCCTGAGGCCAGGCAGCAGAAACTTAAGAAACTCTAGCCAATACCCAGGACTCAGCAGCGGCCCTGCCGTATGAGTCAGACCTTGACCTTGTTTCCCGGTTTTCAGCCATGTACACAGTCCTGTCTCCTATCACAAAGCCACCTGGACTGGGATCCAGCTTATTTGTCCTCTCTCTTCCAAGGAGTGTGGTCCCAGTGAAACTCAAATTAGAGGCCACCTGACAACAAACCCTCCTTCTACCTGCAGACTGGGGAGGAGAAATGGTGGCTACTCCCTCCTGGCCCTTCCCACATCTGTCAGTCCTGCTGCAGTGACCCCATGTACATCCTGCCACACGAGGCAAAACAGATCGCACGCTATGTGGTCAGCACAGAGGTGAATTGTCCCCACTGCCCATTTCAGACCTTTCTTTCAGAGGAATCCAGCACTGAATACTCAACAGCTGGTTGTCAGAACATTTCCCAGCGGGAGAATAAACAGACAACCCCATGCTATTGGTCCAAAGCTTCTGGACCTAGAAGGACCCTTAAAATCATCCAGTCCAATGTGCCATTTTATGGATGAGGAAACTGAGACCCCCAACTCTGGACTGGGCAGTGAGGTAAGATCAGAGCCAGAAACATTCCTCAATTGTACGTGCTCAGAGCTGTTCTAGAGCAAACATTAGACATACAGCCTATGTTCTTGGGGAGAACAGTGTCTAAAGGACAGACCAAAGCAAAAATCCAATCCAGCAGGGGAAGCCTGGGATGGTGGGCAGCACATGAGGGACTGTGGGAGAAAAAGCAAGCCCCTAGCTCTCTGGGGAGCCAGGGAAGGTTGACTGGGGCCAAGGAATGTGGTTTGCCTTCAAGACAGTATTTGCCCAGCTTGAGGGGTGAATACAGTACATTCCACCTTTTCATTTCCGATATTAAACCAAACTGAATATGATAACAGATTGAATCAGAGAATTAGTTATGAAAACTGCATATTGAACAGTCTGAAACTGATGGCATATAAATAGGAAATAGCTTTATTTTTCTCCAACCACTGCCTTTAAACACAAGCTTTCTGATTTCCCCTCCCTGTCCCCTGATACCATCGCAGGCAGAACTCAGAGTTATCCTCTCCCTTACAGACGTGAGAACGTTTTCTCTTTGGCAATTAAGACTTATATTCAGGTATTAAAATGTCCAAACTTATCCAAATCAAAACGACCCAAATTGAAACTTCTATCTTACATGGGACTCAAAGCTCCTTCCCCTAACCAAACTCAAGACTCACCCCTGAGTCTGAGAAAGGCGTGTGATGTTCTGGCCATGGAGAAGGGGGTGTGGTTTGCTGCCCATGGAGAAGGAAGTGTGGTCTACTGACCATGGAGAAGGGGGGTGGTCTACTAGCCATGGAGAAAGGGGTGTGGTCTACTGGCCATGGAGAAGGTGTATGGTCTATTTCTCCACTTGTGCTGCTTCTTCTCATGATGCTCTTGGCTACTCTAGAATCGGGGCAGGAGGTGTAGGGATTGCAAGGAAAGAACAGAAGTCTTATCTTTAACTTAACTGGTCTTATCTTCTCTCTTGGCCAGTGCTGTTGGCATTGATACCCTTGATGTGACAGGCCTTCAAATACTGGCTTTCTCATTGGGAGAGTCCTTTCTGGGATCTCTATCCTAAACAGTCTCCTGACATGAGGAACATACCCTCTGTAACCTCTTGTAATCCTTCTTTCACCCCAGGACGGAGTTCCCTTGCCTGAAAGGTAGAGTGGCTTCACCACCTAAGACTGCCTAAACCCAGGTATCCGCCATATTGGCTACTTCCCTCATGAAGTATGTGTGCCCTTGCCATGTTCAACAGTGATGTGCAGGCTGACCATCCAAGGTAGGTCCTTTGACCTACCTTTGGCTTCACAAATGACTCCAACTACCACTTACTTTCAGAATCTTCCAGGCAGCAGTTTCTCTATTCATGTACATTCCAGGGGATGCATGCCAAGCCCTCCAAGAGCTCTCCCACCGCACTCCACTCCCGGGCATCACCGGGTAGGCTTGGAAGTTTCTGCAGCTTGGCAGTTATCCGGCTGGAGAGTGAAATGCCTGTTTGCACTTTTGCTGGCACCTCAGGCTCTGAGTAATTCTCTTGGAATTACTGTCACTTGGCTTTGAGCAGGGGGAACACTCTCTCTTCTTAACTTCACCGTGGGACAGAGGAGGGAATGGCGCAGCTCTTCTCATGAAGCCAGCGGCTCGCTACTCCTCCAAATTCCTTCCTTCGAGGAGCTCTAGTTCTTCTGTCTACAGGGCTGAGGATGGATGACGGGGAAAAGACTGGGACCAGTTCAACCCTCTTTCTGGAAGCCGCAGGCAGGGCATGTGGCAGCTACGGTTTCCATCTTTTGGCAACATTTCAAGGTAGCTGGAAGGTACATTCAGCATCCTATTTCATTTACATTATTGCTTTCGTAGGTGAGGGCAACCGGTTCAATCCCTAGACTTTAGAAATCCTTTAACTCATTTCCCTTATGTCGCAGATGACAGCCTGAGGTCCAGAAAGAGGAAGGACTTGGCCAAACATGGGTCAGGGCAGAGTTAGGACTACCCCCAAGGCCCTGACCTTCGACCTGTGCTTCACCCCATGCTTTTTCCTGGCTCATCTCCACCAGACCAGTGAGTCACCTCCCTGCAGAAAGAGCGTCCAGAATGATCCTCTGTCTACTGAAAGTCAATTCTTCTGGAAAAGCCCAAGGCCTAGAGCTGTGGTGCCGATGGCGGGGGGTGGCGGGGCGGGCAGGGAGTGGATCTCTGGCTCCGGGAAAAAGGAGCAAAAAGCTAATGCCCGGCAGGTCAGAAGCCCTGAAGGAAAAATGTGACAGTAATTAAGGAGGAAGCTGGCCTTCTTGTCCTAGGTCGTGACCACTCCCTACGGTCTCTGTCGAGGTCACTTGAAGCGGAAGATTGTATCCGGCCAGACACTGGAGGCACAGCCCAGTAAAGTGTTCAGGACAGCTTTATTTAATTCCCCGTCCATATGGAAATGCCCTCCACTGAATGGTTTGGAAGCCACAATTGCATTAGCTGTCTGGAGCTCCCATAAGCTCAATCAAGCCATAATCAAGGATCTTCTGTGATTGTCCATTATCTGCCTCTCAGCCAGAGAGGCACGTTCTTGGGAGAAAGTGATCAGAGAGCTGCGTTCCTAGCACTAATTACATGCTAGCCTGCATCTGTGTCCCTCCCCTGGCTGTCAGGAGCCATTGTGGATGGCCCGGGGACATCACACCCGCTTCGGCGCAGGTGACCCTGAGCAGGCTGGAAGCCCAGAATAGAGTCTACGCAGCAGCTCAGTCTGACTATGGCTTCCCGGGCAGACAGGGTCTCGCCGGTTTACATGTGGCTGTCCGTTCTACCCTGAAAGCACCCTGGGTGCTCAGGAAGGGGCTACTGCTGGGTCAGCAGATAATTCACAGCAGGAGTCCAGAGAACATCTGGAGATGCCGCGAAAACAGCCAGATGTTCGTGATGTTAGTGAGAACATCAAGGATGGCGAGGAGACAAGCTCCAGAAGCACCAGCCAGCCCCCGGCAAACAAAAGGCCAGCCTTCGGGGGTAGGGAGCAGGGGGGGAAATGAAGTCTCAGCCCCATCACCATCTGACTTCGGCTGATTTCTAGCAACATTCACTCACTCCCTGTATCATCCAAATGGGCTCCTTTGTTCCTGCGCTTTCCTACTTCTCTGCCTGGTTGCTCACTTGCCCTCAACCTGGCGCATCCAGACTTTATTTAGACTCATTTCTAGGCCCAGCCTCTAATGCCAGGCTGTTGCAAAGGCTTTCATGTCTACCCAAGCTTGCCTGGTCTCTCCCTCTGCTTAATTCGGACTGTCTTCTGGCACTTAATCTGTGCTGCGACCGTGCGTCTGGGGGACCGAGAGTCCCTTGAGAACAAGAGCTGTCTCTAGCTGTATTTTTTCCTTTAAGAAACGTGCAAGCTCACACAGAAGGACAAGGAATAATGAGACCATCAGCTGCAGGCCTCCTCACAAGCTCAAATGACGGTTCAATCTGTATTATATTTGCTTCACTTGTTTTTTTAAGTAAGCTCTAGGCCCAACATGGGGCTCGAACTCACGACTCCAAGATCAGGCGTCGCATGCTCTACCAAGTGAGCCAGCCAGGCACCCCTGCTTCACTTTTTTTTTTTTTTTTAAGACAGAATGTTACAGACAAGGTTGATGTCACCTTATATTGCTATCAGGAGAACATAAAGCTAATAAGTGACTCTGGAGCCAGGTTGTCTGGGTTTAAATCCCACTTCTGTCACTTAATAGCCAGTTGACCATGAACAAGCTGCTTAACCCTTCTGTGCCTCAGTTTGCATATCTGTAAAATGGATGAGAAATGCTGTCAAGAAAATTCAGCAAGTCAATAGATGTAAGGGTCTTAGAACTGTGCTTGCCTGGCACGTAGTAAATGTTCAATAAATGCCAGCTGTTATTGGTCGTCCATCTCTAGACCTGTTTCTCAGTGTTCCTTTCCCACCCCTAATGGAGTCAACCATATCATGAACTGAGTACACATGCTCTTAGTCCCTGCTTGGTACTTTTACTCCCATATGTATATATCCATAAAAAATGTATAGTATTTTTCGTATGTGCTCTTTTAATTTACATAGCTTATTGGTTAGTGCCTTTGAGTCACAAATACAGAAAGCCCAACTCTCACTGAGGATATCCAAGCTCCCATAACTGAAATGTTTACTGGCAAGGAGGATTTCAAGGTTGATTTGATTTAGCAATTCAACAGTGTCATCAAGGACCATCAAGATCATCAAGGACCCAATCTCTTTGGTCTCCTGGCTCTTCTTTCCCTGGCTTCGGGTTCATTCCAAGGCCGGCTCCTCCTCCTCCCTATAAGGTGGCTTCCAACCACCCTCGGATGGCATGCCTCTTTGTCCACATCCAGGGAGAGAGGGGGTCGGTCAGGAAATGCTCTAAGATGAGGAAGCTTCCCGTGAAGCCCCAACAAACTTCTCCTCACTTCTCATGGCCTCAAATGGCTCATGCAACTGTGTCTGAACCACATGTTATAGCCATGGGGTGGGTTGTCTCCATCAGCTTTGGCCCGGGACACATCCTGCACTCTAAGAGAAGGGTAGAGTCCGCCTCTTCCAAAGCACACAGGCTGCACACTTGCTGTGGATATCTGCACAAAATCATATCAAGAGAAGGGAAGGGTGCAGGAAAAGCAACAAGGTCCTCTACAAATGGTATCTGACACATATTAGCCAAGTGTATATGGGTCTGCCTCGTGCTTTTCTCACTGAATGCTTTGTTTTTGAGATCTACTCATTTGATACATAGAGATCTAGTTCATTCCTTGTAAGTGAGAAATATTATGCAATCATAAGAATAAGCCACATTTACTTAGCCATTTCCCTATTGATGGATTTTTAATCCTGGGTTTGTGTCTTCTTATGGACCGTTGCAATCATCACTGTGTTTGTCTAGCTCCTTCTCTAGTGGCCAAGCCCATGGGAGAGCTTGACTAGTACTTATGAAATGAATGAATGAATGCATTAATTAATGAGCAAATGCTTCTTTTTTCCCCCCAGCTATCAGCTATTGAAATGGTCATTACAGGATGCTAGTCATGGGACCCTGCAACGCTACCGCTACCGTTCAAATGGGGCCTTTAATTCCCAGAGAAGCTAATGAAAACTCAGAGAGTGAAACGGCTGCTCCAAAGATACCCCTCACTGTCTGGGTCAAAAGTGGGACTTGAACCCTAGGTCACTGACTCCAGAGGGGGCTCTTCACTCCACTGTAAACCCTACCATCCCAGGCCTCTCAGGTGCTCCTTCCTTCAACTTCTTTTACTCCTATAATCTGTCCACAAAACCACTTGTGAGTTATCTGCAGCTTTTCATGTGCTTCTCTCCCTGATGAGTGTGGGAGCTCCCGCAGGCGAGGCTCAGTCTGATATTTCTGTATCAGCCCAAAACAAGGCAGAGTCTAAATATACCCCAGGCTCTTCTCAACAAAGCCCCTCTTGAGAGGCAGTGGCACAGAGTCCCAGAACCTCTGGCAGGAGGGGCCACCAAAGATATTCTAGTCCAATCCCCTGGCAAGTATCATGGCACATGCCTTCCAGCTCAGCTCCTTCCTGGCCTCTCCAGCAATAAGGCACCTAAAACCTCCCTCAGTGGCCACTGTGTTTTTGGACAGATCTGTTCAAAAACGCCACCTACCTCTAACACCTACCCAGGGCTATCACCCAGCCTTTCAGAGCCACTGAGAATAAAGCCAAATCCATTTTCTGTGTGTCAGTCTTTCAAATACCCGAGGGAGCTGGAGCCTGGTCTTCCTCAGGGGAAAAAGTCCCCAGGTCCCAAATCCAACCCACATAGAAAACACACACACGCACACACCACACACTGGTTTAACGGTGTTCCTGACAGAAGGCAAGCACCAGGACAGGACCCCTTCCCAATGGCCCGAGTAGCTGGTACTCATCTTTAGGTATCAGCCTCACCATCACTTCCTTTGGGAAGTCTTTCTTAAACTCCCAAATCTGGGTTAATGTTCTTGTGGGTGCCCTCCTGGCATCCTGCAGTGAATCACTCCTATTTTAGCAATCATCTCTCCAGATTGCACAGTCTGTATTCTTGTGTGTACCCCGCATGATTAGGGTCCCCACGAGGGTGAGAATAATGTTTATTGTGTCTCCTGCTTTATCCCCAGAACCCAGCACACTGTCTGGCAACTTGAAGGCACTCAGTGCATATTTATTAAACAAATTAATGAGTGAGATCATTTCAAAATGGAAGAGAGAGTGAAAGAAAGAAAAAATAAACAAAGAAGTCATTTTTAAAAGCGGCGAGGAAAAAAACTAAAAAAGAAAATAAAAAATATGATTTGATCAGTGCAAAAGCAAGAAATCATCCCTTCCCTGCCTCCAACCTCAGTCTGCCTATCCATGAAGCCTGAAATACCTTTGGCTTCACAGCATTCCAGTCTCTCATACTGTCAGCTGCTCCTGAACTTACAGGCAACTCACTCCCGGAGGCCTTTCTCTGGAACAGCTGGTCTCTTCACTTGCTGCTGGGAAAGCCAGAGCGAGAGCAAGACAAAGAGCAGTGGGAGGTGTGTACAGGAGGCCACAAGATAACAGGGAGCATTGACCTGAAGCATGGATTTTACTTGAAGATTTGGATGGGGAGGAGGGGGAACAATATAAAACATTCTTAATATTAAAATAAAATTGGATATATAGAAAACATTCTTAGTATTAAAATAAAATTGGATATATAGAGAGTAGAATGCAAAATCTGTATTCCTTTTAAAGTTAACACATGAGGGGCGCCTGGGTGGCTCGGTCGGTTAAGCGTCCGACTTCGGCTCAGGTCACGATCTTGCGGTCCGTGAGTTCAAGCCCCGCGTCGGGCTCTGTGCTGAGTGCTCAGAGCCTGGAGCCTGTTTCAGATTCTGTGTCTCCCTCTCTCTCTGACCCTCCCCCGTTCATGCTCTGTCTCTCTCTGTCTCAAAAATAAATAAACGTTAAAAAAAAATTAAAACAAAATAAAATAAAGTTAACACATGAGGGGCATGTGGGTGACTGGCTTCGGCTCAGGTCATGATCTCACAGCTTGTGGGTTCGAGCCCCGCATCGGGTTCTGTGCTGACAGCTCAGAGCCTGGAGCCTGCTTCCGATTCTGTGTCTCCCTCTCTCTCTGCCCCTCCCCCACTCATGCTTTGTCTCTGTCTCTCAAAAATGAATAAACATTAAAAAAAAATGAGACCTCCAGGAAATTTCAGCGTTGTACAAGACGCAACCACAATTCATTCATTCATTCATCCATTCCATTTTCAATAAATTCCTCTATGTCAGACACTGAAAACGCAACAGTGAACAAAGCAAATAAAAATAATTGTTTCACGGAGCTTACATTTTAGCAATGGGAGGTAGACAACAAACGAAATAGGAAAAATATAAGGTATGTGAGATGCTAAGTGATAGGAAGAAAAATAAACCAGGGAAGGAAAGGGAATGAGAATGTTGGCAGGAATGTGTGAATGAGCATGCATTGGTAAATGACATTTGGGGAAGACGTGAGGAAGCCAGGAAGGGAGGAAAGCACAGGAGGCCGGGGAATGGACTATAACGGAGGAGCAGGTTTGGGTAGAAATGAAGAAGGGTTCAACTTAAAACCTGTTAAGTTTGAGGGAGCCCGGAAAAATCCAGGCGGGATCCAGAAAATGTGGAGAAAATATGGAAAACAAGGTTAGGATGAGTCTGAGATAGAAATACGTAGTTGTCAGCAGAGAGGAGATAGCTAAACCACAAAAAAGGTGAGTCTTCTAAAAGAATCCAAGGCATGGATTGGAAACTAGCTACCCATGCACTGGGTCTGGCACATGCATAAGGTTTTTTTTTGGTCTAGTAATTGGCTGGAATATTGGGGTTAAGAGCTTAGGTTCTGGGATCAGACTACCTCATTTCCAGATCCAGCTCAACGTTTACTAACAAGGTGACTTGGAGCAACTTACTGAACTCTTCTGTGCCTCAGTTTACCTATCCATAATAATGGTACATGTTATACAGAGTTGTAAGGACTTGATCAGTAAATTCACGTGAGGTAATTAGAAAAGTGTCTGGCTCTTCAAATGTTAGTGCTACTATTATGGTTATAAATGTGATTGTGATTATTAGGTATCTACATTGGAGCAAATGTTTTCCAGGTTGCCCAGTCCCTGCAGGACCATCTTGTTTATTTAGATGACTTGCCGGGTCCTTGTGACAGCTGATGTGGAAAGAGGACAAGGACAGAGATTAAGAGAAGATTTTAATTTGTGGGGCCAAGGACAAAAGCCTGTTTTCAACATGTACACTTTTCACCCATTTAGAAATGTGTTGATATACAGTGTGAGGCAGGGATACAACTTAAGATGTTTCCCAAAGAGCATGCCCGTCATCACAATATCACATACTGAATCGTCCATGTTTCTTCACTGTTTTTAAATGTCATTTTTGTAACATCTGCATTTTTTATATAATTAAGCCCATAGCTGGATTGTCTACTCAGTTCCATTCAATCTCTTTGTGGGCTCCTGCAAAAGTAATAAACTCCATGAGGAAAGGAATGTTATTTGATACTATAACGGTATTCACATAGTACATAGTAGGTACTCAAATATATTCATTGAAATGGTGAATAAATAAATGAATAAGTTATGCTTTTAGAATTGTAAAATATATCTTATTTATTAAATTTAAAAAATTTTTAATGTTTGTTTATTTTTGAGAGAGAGAGAGAGAGTGTGTGAGGGGACAGGCAGAGACAGAATCCAAAGTAGGCTCCAGGCTCTGAGATGTCAGCACAGAGCCTGACGTGGGGCTTGAACTGAGAAGCCGTGAGATCATGACCTGAGCCGAAGTTGGACACTCAAACGACTGAGCCACCCAGGTGCCCTGGGGAAAGTCCAACCTTTTTAACTCTACTTTTACAAAACACTCAAGGGTACATTTCTACTTTCATTCCCCTGAAAGGAGCCAAGAGTGGGGAAGGGGAATCAACAGGAGATGAGGCTGGAGAGGTAGCAGGGAAGAAGTTAGAAGGGTCTTACACCCAAGCCAAGGAGGTTAGTTTCCATTCTGTAAACCATAGAAGGGTTGTAGGCAGGACAGAAATGTTCAGATAGATGAGTTCAGTAGATCCCTCTGTGGACCCTGGGATGGGTAAATTTCAGGAGGCAAGACTGGAGATCTAGATTAGGAAGTAGTTGCTAAGGGGAATAAAGTGACTCGAGAGCCACTTAGCAGGTGGAATCAACAGGCTATGGAACCTGATCTGATTTGGGCGATGGAGGGCAGGTGGAAGGAGATGAGAACGATCCTCAGTTGCCTGGCTTGGATAACTGGTTGAAGGGTGGCACCCTCTGTGCACTAGGGACTGGAGACGAAGGATCAGGCTGGGGAAATGTGCAGTACTTTTGTGAACTTGGTAAGTTCGAGGCATCCATGGGTCTTGCTGAGAACACAGTTTGGTCCTGAAAGCAGACAAGAGAGCTGGAGGTAAGGGTTTTCAGGTCATTAGAGGCTGAAACCCTACATGAGATGCCGCAGCCAGGACCATCCAAAGATAAAGTGTATAGGGACCATTTAAAAATTTTTTGTTGAGTGCTCACTAGCAACAGGGCACTGAACTAAGCTTTATATTTGAGGGGAATTGCTCTGCACCCCTCCCTTACATAAGCAGTCATAGACTTGAGGACTCCAGCAAGATGCACTATTTTCCAAACCAAGTCACAGGGCTCTGGGCAGGAAGGGGTTCCTTACCAGCTAGCTCTCTGCCCCATCACCCTTAAGCAGGTCAGGCCTTTGTGGGCTTTGCAGGCACAAGAGCTGGTAAGAAGGGGGCAGATGCTCGGAAGCATCCCCCTTATCTCCCAGTGACCCACAGCCACCTGCCTCATAAATGTTAGAGAATCAGCCCTGAGCATCCAACCTATTCTCTCTTGCATTATATTTAATAGATGCAAATGCATGATTAATATTTTCCTCCACTGATTCTGATTTCATTCTGTTAGTGATTATACTGATGGCAACAGTGGAGGGGATTAAAAATCCCATTTAATTCACGTTAGATTTTTTTTTTTAACTTTGCTGATAAATTTTAAATGTCAAGTGCTTTGGCGTCTTCCACAAGATGCAGAGGCCAAATGATGAGGCCAACGGTAGCGGGGAGCTTGGAAACAGCTCAGAGAAAGTAGGAACTCAACTAGATGACCCATCTTCCACTCAGTCCATGAAAACCAAGCACAAAACTTGACCTGGGACAATGCTCGGCTACTGCTACTGGTGACTCCTGAAGCCCTAACATTAACTGTACTTTTCCACTTAATGATTCACGATAATGAAGGCACTAGGGAGACCCTGCAATATAAAGAAACTCCCTGTGGA
Organism: Lynx canadensis; assembly: GCF_007474595.2. Classification (NCBI taxonomy): domain Eukaryota; kingdom Metazoa; phylum Chordata; class Mammalia; order Carnivora; family Felidae; genus Lynx; species Lynx canadensis. The sequence continues at coordinate 29,385,591 of NC_044310.1, forward strand.
ACCCTTTTGCAAAGCGAATACTCACCCTTCGGTTGATCTCTTTATAAGTTTTAGTGTGTTTTTTACAACCGAGTAAAGCAGTGTAGGTAGATAAAACCCCACAATTTTCTTACTTCTACACTCCCAAATTCTATTAGTCCCACCCCAAATTCTATTGGTGTGTTTTTCAACACATGACGAAAATTCCAGACCCTCTATGTGGTTCCCAAATCCCCCATTCTGGAGTTCTTTTAATAAGGGTCAATATAGCAAGGGAATACCTGAGAAATTAGTTTGGTTTTGCTTTTTCACTTGCCCACAGACTCAGAGCACTGCCCTGTTCTATTGAACTGATGGCCAATCCATCCAGAGAAAGGGTGGCTTTGCCAGAACACATTTTCACTAATTCAGACTCCATGGGGGTGAGAGCCAGAAAGGGTGGGTCTGATTTAGTGAGGTCCCACCTCTGAGCTTCCCCTGCCTCCCAATGTTGCCCTCCTCCCTCAGCCACTGGGATATCCCTGCTTGTATCCTGAGGCTTTCTGCGGCCCACTCTCTGTATCCGTGGCTTATGGGCCATGGACAGCCAGTCACTCGAGACACAGCCAGTTGAGAGGGTGAAGTGGTTCCATTGATTGTCATTAACAATGCTTTGGGACTAAAATCCCCATAATCAGACCTTGACCCTCCTCGCAGTCAAGGACCTCCCACATCCCTGAATACCAGGAGCCCTTTGTGGTAGCTCTTCTGTCACCAGCACCAGCCCTAATTTTGTCATATTTAGCATCACAATGAATTGTACACAGTGTCTGGTCTCTACTATTGTATGGAGAGTCCCTTAGGGCAAAAGTGTCTTCGCTCCTCTCTTCCCTACTTTCTACACAACACCCGTCTTATCACCACCTTGCGCTATTTGGGACTTCTTTCAGTGCCCCACACAATCACCTGTGTAGATTAAACAAAGAAACAAATATGATCAGACTGCATTCCAGATACTGAACTAGAATCTCCCCTGGTGAGACAGATACCATTCTTCCAGAGAGCTCCCTGGTGATTCTGACATAACCCCTAGGTTAAGAAACTTAGCCTAGTTTGGGCTCAGAGAGAGGGAGAGACAAGAGAGATAGAGAGGGAAAGGAAGATACTCAAAGTAACTAGACTAACATTAGTCTTCATCTCCGCATGCTTTATTTCACATGCCTGCCCTTGACCAGAAGCAAAACCTGCTTCTTCTCTTGCCCCTCAACCACTCATTCTCCACAAAGCCTCAAAAATCTTTGTCCGACACAAACTGGAGCAAGCCATTGTCCTCCTGAAGCCTGCTCAACGGTGACCATTGCATTTAGAATGAAATATTCCTTACCAAGACCTTACCACAGTCTTAATGCTTAGCTGGCCCCTGCCCATGGCTTCAACTTCATCATATACCATTCTCTCCTTTCTTACTATGCTCCAGCCACAGCAGCCCTGGTGGTCCTTGAGCCTGCTGTTCTTTATGGTGTGGCTTGCTCTTCCTATGAGAGCTTAGAGCTTTTGGCTTGGAATTTTCTGCCCCTAGTTGTTCACACCATTGGTTCCTTCTCATCTTACAGTACCAGCACAAATGTCACCTTCTCAAATAGACCCTCCTCGACCTACTAAAGTAGCAAGTCTCCCACTCACTGTCACGTGACCCTGTTCTACTGCCTCATAACACTTCTCACTATCTAAAATTATCTTACTCATTGAGTTGTTTATTATTTGTCTATAACTTCCTATCTCCTATCCACCTAGAGGTAAGTTCTAGGACAGCGGGGATCTTATCTGTCATGTCCGTGGTTATATTCTGTTTGGTGCCTTGTCCAATGCCCAGCACATGAGTAGGAGTTCGATAAAATGCTTCTTGGATGAATGAGGAATGATTTACATAGTTCTTATTGTCAAACATGATCTCCTTTACAATAATTCATTCAATAATACTTCCAGGAACTTGTAGCGAAAAGTAGGAAATTTTTCATATTTAAATTGCGAAGGAAAAAAATGTAATTTTGCTAATTTGAAATACATACGTACTTTGTTAGCCAATATTTCTAAGTAGAGGTTCTAACAGTGTTACTTTAATTAATAGGCAAACTTATCTGTAATTAGTACATCAATTATATGCAAATTAAACTGCCAATATCCTTGAATATATTTTGTCCCCTTAAGCAGTTGAAATCTCCTGTCCCCACCATGTAATTTTGTTTATGGATCTATTTTGTTTAGCAATCTCTTAATTCATAAACAGTATAAAAATAAGTATCAGTCTTGCACCAGCTGAATTATCACACATCCCATATCATTGAAAACCCAGTTATTAAGTGGTAAAATCATCTCTGAAAGTATGACAAGTGAGGGACAGATTAGCCACAAATCTGAATTGCACTTTGGAAACATAAAGATGTTTTGAAGGCATCATTTTATTCTTGAAAACTTCTAGCACCTTCTTGAGATATTGGTGGTAGCATTAAGAATGACCTCTTAAAGAATGACATCATAAATGGGCAATCATGAGGAAGGAGATAACCTTCTGACATTGGAGTTAAGATCACCTCTCACCAACAGGAACAAGCCTCCCAGCTCTCAAGGGCCAAGGATTAACCAAAGATAATCCTTAAAGCTTGCAGACTTCCAGACCTGGAGGAGGGAGCAACCGGCAAATGGAAGAATGTCACTTTCCGAAGGAGGGTCCAAATCAGAGGGCATCAGAACATAACTTTATGTCAAAGAGATATTTGTGCATGTGTGTTCATGGAAACATTATTCACAATAGCCAAGAGGTGGAAACAGCCCCAGACACCCATCAGCAGTTGAATGGATAAACAAAACGTGGTGTATATACACAATGGAATATTATTCGGCTTTAAAAAGGAAGGAAATTCTGACACATGCTACAATATGGATGAGCCTTGAGGACATTATGCTAAGTGAAATAAGCTAGTCACAAAAATAATGTATGATTCCACTTATATGAGGTATCTCAGGTTGTCAAATTCATAGAGACAGAAAGTACAATGGTAGTTGCCAAGAGCTGGGGGGATGGGGAAATGAGGCGCTATTGTTTAATGGATACTGAGTTTCAATTCCTCAAGACAAAAAAGTTCTAGAGATCCGTTGCACAATAGTGTGAATGTCCTTAACACGAGTGAATGAATGACACGCTTAAAATAGTAAATTTTATATTATGGGGTTTTTTTGACCACAATTAAAAATGAAAAAATATATGTAACAAGTAACTTTAAACATAAGGGAAATCAACTATAACAAAGATTTCATAAGATCAGTACACCATGCACTATCATAAAACTAGACTTTTCAACTTCTAGAAGAATATTTGCCTATTTGATTCCTACCAACACTTTAGTTACGACAGTTTTTCTCAACCTGATGGTTTGGTCACATAATTGACAGAAGTTGCTCTCATCAGAGGTCCCCAAATCCTACTGATGAAGCCTAGAGACATTGGGTTTGTATTTATTTTTTGTGTGCCTAAGAAAATTCTTGATTTTATTTTCCTTTTAATTTTTTTTAATGTTTATTTATTTTGGGGCACCTGGGTGGCTCAGTTGGTTAGGTGGCCAACTTCATGCAGTTCATGAGTTCAAGTCCCGCATCAGGCCCTGTGCTGACAGCTCGGAGCCTGGAGCCTGCTTCGGATTCTGTGTCTCCCTCTCTCTCTGCCCTTTCCCACCTGGCACTCTGTCTCTGTCTCTGTCAAAAATAAATAAATGTTAAAAAAAATTTTAATGTTTATTTTTTGAGAGAGAGAGAGAGAGAGAGAGAGAGAGCACAAGCAGGGGAGGGGCAGAAGGAGAGGGAGACACAGAATCTGAAGCAGACTCCAGGCTCCGTGCTGTCAGCACAGAGCCTGACGCGGGGCTCGAACTCGTGAACCACGAGCTCATGACCTGAGCTGAAGTTGGATGCTTGACCCACTGAGCCACTCACCCAGGTGCCCCAGAAAATTCTTGATTTTAAAAAGCCTACCAGTTTTTAAAAATAAAAAGAAAATGTAATAGCATTAAAATTATGAAAACAAAACCATACCCACTGTCTCTCCCCCTATGAAACAACTATTCCCTATTTGCATATTTACCCTTCCAACACTCATCCAAATGCAGGCATGTTTTTATGCCTCTGTAGTCATGGCGTGCATATTTTACACGGGTTTCTATTTTCATTTGCTATTATACTGGAGACAGTTTTCCAATTTTTACATTTTCATTGAAATTATCATTTTTAATTTCCATATAATATTCCTTTGAGTTGATGACCATAATGAACATAGCTATTGCCCTGTTTTTGAACACTTATTTTTGTTCTGCTAATACAGATCAAACAGCCTGGATATTTAAGCTATTTTTGATGTGCTCAGAGTTTTATTCAATCTGAAGACAAACCAGAATATTGATGTGCTCAGTGTTTTAAATGATCATTGGTAGAGACCAGTGTTCCTCATTGAGAAGACTGAGCCTATACACTGTTCTCCTCATTTCCTGAACTTTCCTTTCCTTGCATTGATCAGCTTGTCACTACATATATTCATATAAGTATTTGATGGTTGTCTCCCCCTCTACATGTAAGCTCCATGAGGCCAGGGACTGGGTCTGTTTTGCTCACTGTATCCCAGTGTCTAGCTAGTGGTTAGTAGGTATTTAATAATATTTGTTTAATGAATTAAACATCATCAGGGATGACCATGAGCCATTAGGTTAAGAAAGGAGGAGAAAGGAGGAGCCAAGAGCCAAGGCTTAGCTATCGTAGCACGATCCACTTCTCCACATTCAGGAAAAATATTGGGATGATTTTAATAACCAATAAATCAAAGACTTACCATAACTTTTTTCTCAAAAGAGTAGTCTGGTGCATTGTCCTTCAGTTTTTCCTCCCTTCTCTTCTCTTTCACAATGAATACATTTTTAAGACGTCTACCTCTACCTCTGTTACACATGTATTCGTCACATCTTTTCTTAAAGGAGGATACTGTCTTAGAAGGCAAGATTTACTTCTTCCCTACCTCCTATTTGCATTACCAACAATGTTTAGGAGATAATACATACTCAATAAACATCAGTTCCTTTATCTTAAAATTCATATGGAATCCCAAGGGACACCAAAAAGCAAAATAATCTTGAAAAAGAAGAACAAAATTGGACATCTCATACTTCCTGATTTTAAAACTGACTACCAAGCTACAGTAATCAAAACAGTGTGGTTCTGGTATAAAACAGATATACAGGCCACTGGAATAGAATAGAAAACCCAGAAATAAGGCCTTGCACATATGGTCAAATGATTTTCAACAAGGGTACTGAGACTAGTCAATGGGGAAAGGACAACCTATTCAACCAATGGTGTTGAAGAAGTTGGATTTCCACACGCAAAAGAATGAAGATAGGCTTTTACCTTGCATTTACCTTACACCATATTACACAGAATGTAACTCAAAATGGATCAAAGATCTAAACACAAGAACTAACACTATAAAACTCTTAAAGGGGGAAAAGCTTCAAGACATTGGATCTGGCCATAACTTCTTGGGACATGACACATAAGCACAGGCAACAAAAGAAAAAATAAATAAATTGAAATTCATCAAAATCAAACACTTCTGTGCCATCAAAAGATACAACCAATAGAAGAAAAGGGTAACTCTTGGAACTGAAAGAAAATATTTGCAACTCGTTTATCTCAAAGAGGTTAATATCCGTAATATAAAGAACTCCTGCAACTCAACAAGACCAACAAAATAAACAACCTTGCGATTTTAAAATGCGCAAAAGACTTCAATAGACATTTCTCCAAAGAAGATCTATAAAGGGGCAATAAGTACATGAAAGGATGCTCAACAATACAACCCTAATAGTTGTTAGGGAAATGTAAATCAAAACCACAATGAGATACCACTTTACACCCATTAGTATGGCTACTACTAAAAACAAAACAAAACTAGAAACAAAAAACAGAACTGAACGAGTGTTGGAAAAGATCTAGAGAAATTGGAACCCTTGTGTAGTATTGGTGGGAATGTAAAACGGTTCAGCCAGGGGCGCCTGAGTGGCTCAGTCTGTTGTAAAGTGTTCAACTCCTGATTTCAGCTCAGGTCATGATCTCACAGTTTGTGAGTTTGAGCCCCACATCGTGCTCCACACTGCTGACAGTGCAGAGCCTGCTGGGGATTCTCTGTCTCTCTGCCCCGCCCCCCACTCTCTTTCTTTCTAAGTAAATAAATAAACTTAAAAAAATAAAATAAAATGGTTCGGCCACTGTGGAAAGTAATATGGCACTTCCTCAAAAACTTAAAAGTAGAGTTAGCATATGATCCAGCAATTCTGTTTCTGGGTATACGCTCAAAAGAAAGCAGGGACTCAAGCATATATTTGTACACCCGTGTTCATAGCAGCATTATTCACAATAACCAAAAGTGGAAGCAAGTGTCCATCGATAGATGAATGGATAAACAAAACTTGACATATACATACAATGGAATATTATTCAGTCTTAAGGGGGAAAGAAAATTTGACACGTAGTAACACGTCTGAACATCATGCTCGGCGAAATAATCCAATCACAAAAGGAAAAATTGTTGTATAATTCTACTTTCATGGGGTATAGAGGAGAGTCCAATTTGTAGTGGCAGAAAGTAGATTGGTGGTTGCCAGGAACTGGGAAGAAGGGGAATTATTTAATGGACATAGAGTTTCAGTTCTGCAAGATGAAAAGAGTTTTGTGGATGGATGGTGGTGACGGTTGCCCCCAAATGCCACTAAACGGTATACTTAAAATGGTCAAGATGGCAAATTTAAAGTTATTCGTATTTTGCCACAATTAAAAAAAATAGTTCCTTTTCCCATCGTTCATATCAAGTGTGAATCCCTCGGTGCCTAGCATGGCACTGTGCATCTAGTGTGTGCCTCCACAAATGTGTGAGTGAGTGAGTGACGATGCCCGGAGTTGGAAGACACCTGGAAGCCATGTGTGGAACCCTCTACTTGGGGGAAGCGTGCCTTCTATAATTTCCACCTTTACCGAGACACCTCCAGGTGTGGGACATTCACTACCTGTCAACACACCTCACTCCATTATTGTATGCTTCTTTTTTCATTAGAAAGGTCTTCCTTGTGCTAAGCTGAAATATGACTTTTTGGTAACATCTCCCCATCCCCAGTGGTCCTAGCTCTGCTTTCTGGGCCCAGAAACTAACTCACTTGACTGACCTTATAAAATAATAAATAGGCAGAGTTCGATGTACTAGGGAAGTTAACACTTCACCCCAAATTAATCTTTTCTAACAATGAGACACTCCTTTTCTATTTTAGACACACAGTGAACTGTCTCAAAGGGAATATCTGGCACTAATTTCTTCCAGAGACTCACCAAATGGCAACTACATGGAAGCAACAAATGGGTCTTATGGCGTCTACTGGTGGGGCGGGGACTCCAGTAATCTAAGAATGGGAAGTATTTAGCCTGGAGAAGAGACACATCACAGAGGGAGATATTAGCTGTCTTAAGGACTGGTCCACAGAAGAGGAGACTTGAGGTAAGTCAATGGAACATCAAATACAGGAAGGTGGACTCAGCTCGGTGATTAAGAAGAGACTCTAGGAACCTGGAGCCTGGGTGGCTCAGCCAGTTGAGCATCCGACTCTTGATTACGGCTCAGGTCACGATCTCATAGTTCACGAGTTTGAGCCCCACTTCGAACTCTGCACTGACAGTGTGAAGCCTGCTTGGGCTTCTCTGTCTCCCTCTCTCTGCCTCTCCCCTGCTCACACTCTCTCTCTTGCTCAAAAATCAATAAGCATTAAAAATAAGAAGACTCTAGAACCTTTCAAGCACGTAGAACAGTAAGTGACATATAGTAGGTGCTCAGTAAATTATAGCAATCATTATTATTAATCATCAGCTTGAACTTCATCACCCTTTTGAAATTAGAAAACAGACAGACACACACACACACACGTCATATACCACACTGGGCTTCCTGGCATCGTTCATACCTGACATAGAACATTCTAGAAGCATTTCTGTGTTTAACACAGATGCGGATAGCACAGCTAGTTAAAATTAAACAACTCTAAAAGCTGTCACTATTGAGGAGGGACTATTCAAGGATCTTTGGTCTCAAACCCAGCTTACTAGAGACTTCCTTCCTTCAACTCTTCCTGCTGGGCTGCAGTCTACAACAGGGTTCTACCTGCCTCCTTCCAGGGCTGGGATCCTCTGACCTTTCATGTCCTGGCAATGACTTCTATGCATTTTGGCAGTGACTGCCTGAATGTCTGACTCGCCCCTGGTCTCAGCCTCTCGGGCTTTCTCTCTCCTTTAATTCCGTGGCCAAGGCTTCTGCTGCCCCTTCCCCTCCTGGAGCAACCCGTGCTTTTGAAAAATGACCATGCCGAAGGGGAACCAACACTTCCAGCCTGCAGCAGGTCGTGTCAATCTGATTTTTTAAATGACAGAGGAGGTTCGAGGACGTGGCTCATGGTGGCATTGCCACTCTCCGGGATGATCCAAAGATCAAGGAGGAGGAAAGGATCTTCTGAATGTGAGCACATTCACAGACCCAGAGGACGGAGAGGTATTTAAAGTAAACTGGAACAAACCTGCAACATCAGGTGCGTTCTGCCTTCAAAAATAGCTGCCAGTTAGAAAGGGTTATTTACATATTGATTTCATGCTAACTTTGTAATGGAATGTGCTGCCTGCCTGCCTGAGACCTAACAACTGTCATCATAATTTTTTCTAAAAATACAGTCAGAGAAAAACACTCAGTGAACCCTCCACTGGAAAGTGGCTGCGAAAGACCCCAGATACCAAACCTACTTGACGGACCACCTCCAAGGCTAGGGATACTCAACAACCATAGCTGAGGGAACGTTCACAGCTACAAAGGCTGGCCTTTCCTTCCTCTAACCAGCCTGCACTCCTTTTTTTTTTTTTTTTTGTATGTCATTCTAGAAAACCTGTCTTGTTCGAAGGTGAAGGAGATGCCTCTCTCTGCAGAGTGGCCTTTATGCAAACTCCAGCTGGCCCCTGATCAGAAATAATGGATGGCCCAGAGGCCGAGTCGGCCCCACCAGCTCCAATGATCCCTCCTGGGTGCATTCCTGAAGCGGTTTCTCCCCACCCTCTCTCTATTCTGCACCAAGGGGCCCCACCTCTCAGGCCTCCTAACAAACAGCGGCTTCCAGCCGTTTCTCACTCCGGATCCTTCCAACCCTCCAGGTCTGTCCCTATGGAGGCTACGGAGCAGATCCCTGGCGGGGCTGTCATCATATTAGCAATGGAAATGCCTCTTTTTGCCAGGCCTGGTGGAGTTGATTCGGTTGTGATCCCTGGCATATGGATGGCATATTTGCCGCAAGCTAGGTGAGATGAGTCCCAGAAGGCCCGCCACCAGCCCCCGCAGCCGCGTCCCCAGCCGCTCCCTCCCGGGCAGGCGGGCAGTCGTGTGAGCAGTTACAACGGCCAGAACCAGCCATAACTGCTGCCCACTTTGTCTCCAGCCGGGCCCCCACTGCTGGGGACAAATCTTTCATTCATGAAGAGGAGCTTGTTAGGCCAACTCTGGGGACACTAAAGCCACTTAATTAAATTGTGGAAAGTTGCTCGGCCCTGGTGGGAAATTTGCACACAAAGGCAGGGTGTCTGGCCCTTCCCTTTGCCAACAGGCGCCAAAACAAAACCGTGACCTTAGCCGCTCCCCAGGCCCCCCAGCTCTTCGCCTCTGCTCCCAGCGCCCCCTCATTAGAGGGCGTTTGTTAGGGGATGTTTTCCCAGCGATTCTCTGACAGGCCTTTCATTCCTGCCTCGGCAATCAAGGGCGGCAAGTACAGGCTGAGAGCCCTCCAAGGCCTGATTGCTGAAAGAATTTCCAAAAGTAAAGAGTGTAAACAGGTACATTGAAAAAGCCTCTTTTGAACAATTATGTAAACATTCCGAACACTATTTGAAAACTTTCACAGTGGAGCTGTCGGATCGGAGCATTCTTGTTTAATGGCGGGGGCACAATGGCTGTTCCAGGGCCTCGCCAGCTCCCTGCAGACCTAGCTCAGGGAGGTGGCTTGGCGGCAACGTGGGGGCTGCGGGATAAAGAAGTCAAGGGATCGCCGCCATATACAAATGAGTTTCACTGTCAGACCAACAGCCTCTTTCTGTGTGTGTTCTCGCTCCTTCGGCTTCCAGAGGAATCTCCTGGGAACGGGGTGGGTGTATTCTTTCTTCTGATTAGACTTCTCCAGGACCTGGTCCAGTGCTCTGCACTCAGGGTAGGTTGACAATCCTGCATGCAAGATACATTCCCAGATTCACTTCTGCCTCATTTTAAGATATCCTTCAAGGCACCAAGTGATCCTTCCGTAACACCAACCAGAGTTGTTGGCCAAGTTCCCTTCACGGTAGGAATGACTCCTTGTTCACCTTTCTCCCTTCCCTACTCTAGTTTGCTATCTGTCTCTTTTCCACGCTGCTCAGATTCCCACGGTTCGCTAAGTGCAGCATCAGTGACCCTCCCTGCGTTACAAGTTTAGGCCACACGAGTGAATTGCTGGATCTCGTGCTTTATGGAGACACTGAGGCTTCAGATGACTCGTCATACACATCCTTCCTTGGATCAGCAGAGCCAGTCTCTACCCACTTGGTCCAATCAGCCGTGACCACCAAGCCTTGCAGGGTTTATCTGAGTAACAGCTGTGGTCCTGGAAAGTGGGGGCATGGCCTGTCTTTGTTTTGTATTTTAAAATCTGTTTCTTAGTAGCCTAAATGTGCAATAAAGGGGATTGACTTATCAACACAAAGAAGTCTTACGAATGTGCATTATGAAGGCCAGGCGAAGTCATGGGAAATATTACGGAAATAAAGTGAAAAATCAGGCCACGAAATCATATTCGTACTATAGTGGAAAATACAAAAAAAGAAAAAAGCATGCCTGCGTGCAGCAAAGGACTGGAAAGGGCCACGGCGGAATGAAAACACTTGTTCTGGGAAGTAAGAGGACCAGCATGTTTTACTTTGCAAGCCTATCTTTAATGTCATCGCATTGTGTTGTCAAGGCAGGGCCTGGGAATGCTGGAAAGCACCCGTGTACATACAAGGTTGAACATAAAAGGCCACCCCAGTAACCCACAGAGAGATGTACACACCAGCCTGCAGCACTGTGCATCCTTACCAAGGATGTGGATCAGAGCTTCTGAGTAAATTCCTCAGGTCTAAAGAAGGAGCTAAGGCTTGCCTGCTTGCTGAGTCCCCAGGAGGCAGAAACAGAATCACAACTACAAGATAAATCAGAAATGTAGTTGGTAGAATTGGTGATACTCAACAGGGTCAGTAGCAGAGCAGGAGCCAGGGAGAAAAATCTCTCTCTCCCTTTTGTGGAGACCCCTGGATACAGAAGGGCTCAAAGAGTGCTGAATATGCCTATCTCACAGGCTTATTCAGTCTGACCGAAGTCAACATTTATTATGCACCTACTCTGTGCCAGGGCCCGTGGTATGTGCTGGGCATACGAAGTCGTGGGATAATTTTGATCCCCCAAAGTTAGTCCACAATGAGGTGGGGGAACCAACATCTTTAAACATGTGCATGAATCAATGGGATTTAGACAAGGGTGCCAATTAGACAATTCAATGGGCAAAGAAATAGTCTTTTTAACAAACGACTCTGGGAACTTGAATATCTACCTGCAGAAGAATGAATCTGGACCCTTACCTCACATCATATAAAAAAATTACCTTGAATCAATCAGACACAAACGTAAGAGCTAAAACTATACAACTCCTAGAAGAAACCATTGATGTAAATCTTTGTGACCTTGGGTTAGGCAATGGTTTCCTAGATATGACACTAAAAATCACAAACAACGAAAGAAAAAGTAGATAGATTGGACTTGATCAAAATTGGAAACTTCTGTGCTGCAGAGGCACTATCAAGAAAGTAAAAAAAAACAACCCACAGAATGGATAAAAATATTTGGAAACCTTATATCTGATAAGGATCTAGTACCCAGAATATGTAAAGAACACTTACAACTCAACACTCAAAAGGCACACATCCCCATTTTAAAATATACAAAGGACAGACATTTCTCCAAAGAAGATATACAAATGACCAGTAAGCAAATGAAAAGATGCTCAACATCATTAACCATTAAGGAAATGCAAATCAAAACCACAGTGAGACACCGATTCATACCCCCTGGCTATAATCAAGAAGTCAGACAATGAAAAGTGTAAAAAGAGGATGTGGCGAAATTGGAAACCTCATACATTACCGGTAGGAATGTAAAATGGTGTGGCTATTATGGAAAACAGTTTGGTGGTTCCTCAAAAAGTTAGAGTTTACCGTACGATCTAGCAATTGCACCCAGGAGAATTGAAAACATGTGTCCACCCAAAAACTTGTACACGAATGCCTGCAGCAGCATTAATTATAAGGGCCAAAAAGTGTAAACAACCCAAATATCCATCATCTGTTGAATGGATAAACAAAATGTGGTCTAACCGTATAACGGAACATTATTCAGCCATAAAAAGGGCCGAAATACTGATACACGCTATGGGCAAGACACAAAAGGCCACATCCTGGATGCTTCCATCTTAATGAAATGCTCAGAATAGGCAAATCCATAGAAATGTAAAGTAGATTAGCAGTTGCCGTGGGCCGGGGGGAGGGGAGGGGGTGATTGCTGAAGGGCACAGGGTTTCTGTTTGCGGTAAGGAAAAGTGTTTTGTCTTTAGATAGTGGTGGCAGTTGTCCAACCTTGTGACTGTGCTAAAAACCACTGAATCTTACACTTTAAAAGAATGAATTTTATGATATGTGAATCATACCTCAAGGTTTTTAAAAAGTGTATCTGGAAGGTTCTGTGAACTGTGAAGTGCCACACCACACACAGTAACATTTCTACAGCAGGGGCAAGAGGTATCTCGTGGGACTCCAGGGCCCTCATCAGCCCGACTCTGGAGGCCCCCTCAGTGTTCGTGTCCGCAGGTCACCGGGAGAGGCTGCCTGCAGGTGACAGCCTCAGGCCCCGGGAGCCTAACCAGGGCTTCCATGCATCCCTGATTTTCCAGTTTCCAGTATTTGCTGGGGCACATGAGTTCTAGATCTGCTGAGCCCCTTTGGGATGGGAGAATGGGGAAATTACAAATGAGCCTGCCTGGAAAGCCAGCACAGGCAAGGAGGCCAAAGGCACTGAGTCAGAAACACAGGGCTCAATCCAGAATTCCAGGAACCCGGTAATGAGCAGGGACCACCCCTCCTCCCAGCATATGCGCGCGCGCGCGCGCGCACACACACACACACACACACACACACACACACTTGATTTCTTTCATCAGATTTGGCCAGATTGTGCCTTGAGATTCTAAGGAAAGTTTCTTCCACTTATTCTGTGTTTCTGCAATAGCAACCAGAGTGGGCAAGATCCCTAGACCCCCAGCACAGCCCTGCTAGAGACGTCCTTTTTGTCTCCCAGGGCAGACTTGCTGCAGTGTCTGTCTTGGGGCCACAGGAGCTGGATCTGGTGTCAGACTGTTTCCAGGTCATGGGTCCACTCATGCCCCACGAGATTCCTGAGCCGTATCCCTGAATCCTACTTGAAATGGACCCTGGTTCTCTGTATGAACTAGGTGACGCGACTATATCCAGGAGCCAACGTATGTTTCCAATGAGTCCAAGGGTCCCAGCACTCTTTAGACATGATCTTCTGAACTCTAGCTTGGCTGGCCGGAGTGGCTGGTACCCAGTGTTCAGAGAGTGGCCTGGGGGGCTTCAGACCATCTCTCCATTCAGATAATCTCCTGAGCTCTACAAGTCTGTAAGATCAGGCCTCAGGCTATCTCTTTGACATTGCCCCCTACCCTCCCACCTTCCTTCATTCCGCTTGGGCCACACTGGCCTCCTGGGGTCCTTGAGCAAGTCAAGCATGCTCCCACTTCAGGGCCTTTATTCCTGCTCTTCTCTGGCTGGAACAGTTTTCCTCCAGGTCACATGGCAGGTTCCCTCACATCATTTAGCTCTTTGCTCCAAGGTAACCTCCTTACAGAGGTCTTCTCTGACCAGCTCTTATGCAATTGCCACCCTGTCACATTACATCCCCCTATCCTGCTCTGCTTTTCCTTCTTTATGTGCTTTGTGTCTGTAGCCCCCTCCAGAATGGAAGCACCGTGAACACTAGACTTTATTTTATTCACTGATTGTATCCTTAGCACCTATGAGTGCCTGGCACTTAGCGGACACTTTATACACATCTGTTGAATGAATGAATGAATGAATGACCGAATGAATACATTATCCCATTTGAAGCTCCTCGCGGCTCTGTGAGAAAGGCAGATTACGGGCCTTGTTTTAGCTCTGAAAATTTAAAGCAGAGAGACGGTAAATTACTTGTCTGTGTTCACAGAGAGCTGGGGGTAAGGGAGGGCCTCAGGCATCTCCAAGCCTCTCTTCAAGACTCCAGCCATCCCTCCTGCTCCTTGAGGAATCCTCTATCTGGAGACCTCCTGTAGGGTTTATGGGAGAGCAGCAGAGCCCTTGCGTGAGGCCAGCCTGGGGGCAACAGAGGTGCAGGGAGGAGGGGGGTGGGCGGGAGGAGCAGGTCTAAAAGACTGGGATGCTCAGCAATCAAGGGAGGAGCTCAGAAATCTCTCCACACCCTATTCTGCCCAGGAGGTCCCGGGTGTGCCTTCCACCACTGCAAAGCCCTTACTAGAGACTTCTCTGGAGACTCCCGGGAGTGTGCTCTGCCTTGCTGTTTCTGAAGTAGGTCAGTCTTCAGAAATTCCTGGGCGGGTAGCTGGAAGAGAGCCCATGTTCTAGACTCAGCCTCACCACCGTCTTCCACTTAGGACAACAGGGTGTGGGAGTCTGTCCCATTGCCTTAGAAAGGGGAGGAAGTGCGGGTGTGAAGCATGCTGTAAATGATCATGTGGCATGACGCGACCCCGCTTTCATTCGGAGGCAGGGCTGGGAGGGAGGGAAGAGCACTTGGTTGAGAGTTTTGAGTCTCTTTGGAGTACCAGTCTTCATCACTCGGAGCTCCGTGATGGACAAAACTCCTCCTTGCTCTGAGCCTTGATTTTCTCATCCATTCAATGGAATTAATAAACCCCACCTTACAGGGATGCTGTGAGGATTCAGGGACGCAAGCACTGTCAGCTGAAGGTCAATGTGGTCTGTGAGAGTGTGATACATTTTGTGCTCGTGGCAAGTCTAGGAAATCACATGAATGACGAGAGAAAAGAAATCTAACCAATCAAACTTGAGAACATTCACTCCCTGTGCCTCCATTTTCTCATCTGCAAAGTGGGGGTAATAATAGGACCTGTCACATAGGATTGCTGGAAAATGAAATCTATAGAAATTGCTCAGAACCCTGCCTGGTCTATGGAGAGCTCTTAATGGAGGTTAGTTACTATCATTGTTGCTATTATTATGAATGTCACGTATCAGTACTATGGTCTGCAAATAATGAAATATCAACTAGGAGGTGTTGATGCACCTGCCTCCATTTGGGCAATGTCCATTTTCTATTGCACGTCTACTCTCCATCCTGGGGTCCCTGTTAAGGGGGAATCACTCACTTGTGCCTGAACATGCATCTCAGCCAAAAAAAAAAAAAAAAAAATGGTTTCAGCTCTTATACACAAAAAAAGCATTTAAGAGGTAAAATATTATCTTGCCTTGCCATGACAAAAGTTTGTCAATTTGCATCTCTGTGTGAATTAGTAAGGAAGTAGGAAGCTGTGAAATAATTGGTTTAATAAAAATTAACTACCCATGAGGTGCCCAACCTAGAAATTCCAGTGGTCCTTGCAGGAAAAGGCAAATGTCTGTACCCACAGGTTGCTTTTAACTACAGAAGAGGGCCAGATATATTCTTCGTGCATCGGCAGGTAGATGCAGATACAAGCAGGCAGATTGCAGTTCAGTATTAAAAAACACTTTCCACCAAAAGAGCTGCCTGGAAATGAAATAGCCTGACTCAGGAGGAAAGGTGTTCCCTGTCACTGGATGTGATCAAATGGAGGTCCCTGCTGACGAGATTAATTCATTGGGAAAGGTCTGAGTTACATTACTCTTAAGGTCCCTTCCAATTCTAAGATTCCATGACTCTAAGTGTATGAATTGCCGAGGCAGGAGAGAAGGAAGCCATACTCACCTGAATCTCAGCTCGTGATTATGTACACAGAAAACCAAAAAGGGCTCAACAGTTGCCTTTGGCCACCTCCACTGCACCAGCCAAGGGAATACAAAGACCTTTCTGCTTTCCCCCTCCATTCCTGGGATAACAGTCTGGTCCCTCTCCCATAGCATCCACCGTAACCAGTACGCTCCACTGTGAACCGGCTACAGGTGAGGACTAAGAGGGCCACTGTCTTGCTACTCAGCTCAGCTTGTCGCAGCTTCATTCATTTGGCAAATGCTTATTGAGCACCTATTTTCTGCAGTGCTGAGCACTGGTGATACAGAGGCAAATAAGTATGGTCCCTGTCTTTAGGAAACCGAGAGGCTAGCGCAGCATTCATAGAAGTCAACGAGTATTGGAATACCATGTAATAGGGGCAGATGAAGAGTGTGCCAGGAGGGTGTCTAATCTAAAAGCCTCCCTGGAGGAGATGACACAGGCTGGATTTCAGAGGTCACAGAGACCTCTGCTGACCAATGCTGTCCAGTAGAATTTTCTCCAATGATGGCAATATTCCAATATGGTAGTTACCAGCTACATGTGCCTGTGGAGCCCTGGAAATGTAGGTGATGTGACTGAGGACTGAGCTTTTAATCTTATTAATATTAGAATGTGACAAGATTGGACAGGATAAGCAAACGGCCAGAGAAGGCTGTGGATGCCATGACATGGAATTTCAAGGGAATGGGATTAGGGGCAAGGCCCCTTAGAGCACATGTATAGGATCAACAGGAGAGAGCAGAGAAAGGAGCCCTGGAGAAGGCTGACATTTAAAGGGTGAACTAAGAAAATCAGAGAAGCAAAAAGAAATCTAGAAGATTAGTGTCACCAAGACAGGGAAGAGAGCGTTTCTAAGGAGGGGTAGTCAAGAATGTCAAATGCCATAGGCACTAAAAAGATGACAGTGAATCTGGCAACCAGGGTACTGGGGGTATGGAGGGGTGGATTTAATGGGGTCTTGGGGGGCTTCGCACCTATCTGGATTTGGCAGTTGGGGCCTGTTCCTCCCTGAGATAACCTACTCCCTAGAGACCTGGGGCCCTGGGTTTTTAAACATAGTGGAGTTTTAAGCCTTTTGGAGTCACAAATGTCTTTGACAATCTAATGAAAACTATGCCTTCTCACTCCAGAAAAATTCACCCCCACAGAAAATGTTGCATCTCATTTCGGGGACCTCCTGAAGCTCAGCCGTGGACCCCCTGGTTGGAAAAAGTCTAAATGACTTCATTCTTATTTGCTGAGTTCTGGCTGCAGATATCTGAGTTGTGACCAAATCATCTGCTCCACGGGAATGTAAACTTAGATAGAAACCCAGTTCCTCTATCCCTGGGGCCCCCCAGCCTCTGCTCAGGCTGGGTCCATTCACATTTCCGGATGTATTGTCCTGCTGCCTGTCAATCAACTCCAAACCCTCTCGCAAATTAGCATGTCTAAAGCCGCCCCTTGGCAGCCTAGGCCTTGAGATGAGTTAACTAGTGTTTCCCAGGGTCCGCAGCCTTGAATACAAAGGGGTCACAAATGCAGTTATAAAACTGCCTGCCACTCCCCCACAATGCCAGTGGGGCTGAGTGGGCTGTACTTCCCCCACCCCCTCTGAATCTTGCCCCAGCCCATGTTGGCACCTTCCCTTCCCATTGCAAGTCTTGGCTCACGGACCCTTTATGGCCCACTTTTCTAGTTCTTGAACATACCTAGGAATAGCTAAATTAGCTGAAGTTCCAAGCCTTGTCCCAATTTAAAACCCAGATATGGTTTGGGCCATTCCTAAAGAAGGAACATGACATCAATGTGTTTTCTCAGGAGAAAAGAGAGAGAACAGGTGGAGACATGGAATGAAAGAAGGAAGAAAGGAAGAATCACTCTGTCTTTCTACCTTAGACTCTCTTTTTTCTAAGTTTACTTATTTATTTTGAGATGGAGAATACAAGCGGGGGAGGGGCAGAGAGAGAGAGAGAGAGAGAGAGAGAGAGAGGGAGAGAGAGAATCCCAGGCAGGTTCTGCACTGTCAGCACAGAGCTGGACATGGGGCTCGATCTCATGAACCATGAGATCATGACCTAAGCCGAAATCAAGCGTTGGACGCTTAACCAACTGGGCCACCCAGGTGCCCCGATATCTAAGGTTAGGTCAACCTTAGTTGTAAAACCATGACAGAGTAGGATACAACAGTTACCAACACCCACTGACATACTACTGCAACAACAACTAACAGGACAATAGTTAACAGTAACAGTAATAACAACAATAGGCTCTCATGTTACTGTTCTTGAAGCAATTTCCCCAAAATGCCTCTCAGCCAGATGATTGTCCCCTGGGAGAGCTAAAGCGAATGGCCACCCCAGCAAGCTTGGCTACTGCTCCTGAAAGCTTGGGAAAGCCAGCAAACTTCCCCACTAACCCACCCCAAACACATTCCCATGTTAATTCCAGAATGCTGTCTGTTACAACTTACAGTACATCAATCCGGGATGGAGCTCCCCAGACGGTGCTGGCTGTTCTGAGCTGCAATAAGTTCGATATGGCCCTTTAGATTTCACAGACACCCTGTCCAACTACAAACACACACACACACACGCACAGGCGCACACGCACGCCCACTCTATCAGCAGCCTGCGTGGTACGTGCAGTCAGAAGCCATGTGGGAAACGTGCAATCACACCTCGCTTTCAGAGGCAGGGAAATCTTTCTTGGTTTGGGAACTGCAACAGTTTGCATGTTGAGAGCGCACAGGGGGTTTCCAAGCATCCCGCGTGGAGTTTGGTGCTCTGGCACAGTTCACCTACTTCCCACTTTGCCAGATCCTTTCTGGAGGCACCCTCCCCCCAACAACCCCACACAGCCTGGGGAAGGCCCTCCGTAGAGCATGATGTAAATGTGGTTCTTGTCAGTTTTCTCAAAGATAATGCATTGGTTCGCTCAACATTTGACAGTTTACCCAGATTATTGATATCTCCCAGAGGCACTGGGAGAGTTCCCAAACAGGAATTACTGACCGTATTTTACGGGGGAGGAAAGTGATGTACGAAGAGTTCAAATGACTTGCTCAAGGTCACCGTGGTAATAAGTGTTAAAGGAAAAATTCGGGGCACCTGGGTGGCTCAGTTAAACATCCGACTCTTGGTTTCAGCTCAGGTCATGATCTCATGGTTTGTGGGCTCGAGCCCCACAATGGGTTTTGCATCTCTGTCTCCCTTTCTCTCTCCCCTCCATTTGTGTGCGCTCTCTCTCTCTCTCTCTCTCACTCTCAAAAATAAACAAACATTTTTTTAAATGTTTATTTATTTTTGAGACAGAGAGAGACAGAGCATGAACAGGAGAGGAGCAGAGAGAGAGAGGGAGACACAGAATCCAAAGCAGGCTCCAGGCTCTGAGCTGTCAGCACAGAGCCTGACGCGGGGCTCGAACTCACGGACCATGAGATCGTGACCTGAGCCGAAGTCGGACGCTTAACCGACGGAGCCACCCAGGGGCCCCTAAACAAACATTTTTTTAAAAAAGGAAAAGTTTTCTGATACTTGTTGGCAAACAACAACAACAACAACAACAACAGTAAAAAGGACTTTATTCAATACTATTGCAATAGGAGCTAGAGGTAGGGCTTAACTCCAAACACAGCAAAGGCAACTGGGGATTTATAGCCAAGGAGCAGAGTGAGGGAGTCAGTGGGTGGGAAATCACTAAGAGGAGACACGAGGGCAGGGGATCCTCACCAAATGCAGGCCAAGGGCTTAGATGGCAAATGGTGGGAGATAAAAAGCTTGATCAGCTATCAAGGGTGGAGAATTCTCTCTAAATTGACTTAGCAGGATTCTTGCAAAGCTTCAGCTATTCAGGGACAGATCTAGAAAGCCAAGGTCAAGACCTAGTCAAAAAGAAGGCTCAGAGGAACCTGAATAAAGTTTGCTCAAGGACAGAGTCCTTGTCATAAGGGGCAGGCTAAGGCCAAAACTCTGGCTTGGAGGTCAGGGCCTTTCCCCTGAGCTGCCCTTATAAAAATCATAATCTCAACTTATCCCTACATTTATTACTAACTTTACGGCCTGTGAAGTTACATACAGAATTCCACATAATGTTTCATTCCACTCCTTGAATGAATACTAAGAGTTTGTAATGTTTTCAATTTATTGATTATGAATTTTCCTTGTCCTTCCAACCCTAAGAATTAAGAAACTATTAGTTGGAAGTAAATGTTTAAGGTAATATTGATTGATAAAATGCCTTTGGGGAGAAATGATGGTGGACCTTGGGTTTCAGCTCTTGATTCATACAACCTTGAGCAATTCTCTTCCTGTAAATGAGAAAGATGTACAGCCTTGTGGGTTCTAGAGTCCCAGTGCTTAGGCTAGAATCCCAGCTCTACCACTGCCTAGCTGTGTGACCTTGGACAAGATCCCTGACAGCAATTAGCTTCCATTTCCTCACCTGTAAAATGAGAAGAATAGTGATACTCTGTCATGGGGGTTGTGAGGATTGACATGATCTATTTGAGGGACATAGCACAGTCCCTTTCTAATAGTTTCTGTTCCGGAGCCATCAGCTCTTATGACCTCAGTGTTCTTATGTGTAAAATGGAGACAATAACACCTGTCTTGTGGGATTTTTAGCCTGTGGACACATCACATGGGATAAAGTTACTTCTAAGTGCTGAGGGAGTGGTTGAACTAGTTGTTTGATCTGGAAATGGTAAGATATTCCATGAGCTTCAAGGGTATCCATTACTGCTGCTCACTGAGTCACAAGCAGGCAGAGTACAGGGCAAGGGGAGAGACTTTATGGGTTCTGGATGGAGTGGCACGGTGGCGGGTGATGGCTGGTTCTAGATGGTAGGACATATGACAATATTCCCCAGGTAGAGATCCACAACTCAGATGGAGGAAGCACTCTGGGCAGGGACCTGTCCCCCCCTCCCCCCCAGTCAGTCAGCAGCTGGAAATTGGTTATTTTAGGATAATCCCACTGGGAGCTCAGAAAGGATCTTCACTGCCCTCCTGGGACTGGAGGATTATTAGGTTAAACCATATGAAATTGCCAGTATTCAACTGTTTGCAACCTGCAAAAACAGCAACTTCATATGATTCGACATCATATTAACCTCTTCCCTGTGAATTCATTTGTCTGTACCATTTTATTTGCAGACCGGTGCCCATAATTTGATGATTCACGGGCTCACTTTTTCATTCCACATACATTTCCTATCATCTGATGTGTAGGCTGGTGTGTGTGGAGTTAAGGGACAACCAGTGTCTGTCTCTCTTGCTTGTCTGAGTCCTGGACCGATTGAAAGAGACCCAGTCAGGCAAGGGTTGGGGTGGGGGACACGGATACTGAAATGTTGGCTTGACTACTGGTGATATCGGTTCTGGAGGGTGTGATTTGTCTCGAGGTGACAAAGGGCTTTTCCCATATTGAACCCCTGCATTGGGCAGATGACCCACTCAGTCACAAGGATGGCTAGAAAACTGTCTGGCCTTTAGTGCTAGAACTGTCCATGCGCAGTTGTCTGCTCAGACAGCTCAGGGTTCCTCTTCCAAACTCGCCAATCAGTTCATCATCCTCCAGGGACAAAGTGAGTAACGTCAGTTCAAGGCAAGGATAGGACTTGCCATCCTTCTCCATGGAAATTAAGCCCACAAATAGTAACAGCATGTAAAAAAGAAACATACACACAAGCAAAACCCCACTTATTAAAGGCCTGCCTGTGGTGCAGGCGACTTTATTAAAGGTTTTGAGGTCAAGGAAATGGGCTTATATCCCAGCAAAGCTAACAAATTATAATCTGTTACTAAAGATCTTTTTCTTGGGGCGCCTGGTGGCTCATTTGGTTGGGCATCCAACTCTTAATTTCGGCTCAGGTTGTGACCTTGCGGTTCGTGAGTTCAAGCCCCACATGGGGCTCACAGCTGACAGTGCTGAGCCTGCTTGTGATTCTCTCTCTCTCTCCCCTTCTCTTTGCCCCTCCCCTGCTGGCATTCTCTGTCTCTCTCTCTCTGTCTCTCTCTCTCTCTCCCTCTTCCTCTCCCTCTCTCTCCCCCTCAAAATAAATAAATAAACTTAAAAAAAGAACTTTTTCTTAATAGACTGCCACTTAGTTCCATTGTCCCTTTTCTCCTCTCCCACCCCACCCTGCATTTTCTACCTCTTGGGAGCATCCCCCCTCCCTTTCTCCCATTTTATTATGTATAAAATTAAGGTTCTTTTCAACTTGCACCCCCAATTTCAGCTGAGATACTTCTTTGCATATATTTTTCTATCTGCAGAGGATATACCTCTTTCTGCAATATAGGAGCAGCTAACCTAAGAGAACACAAATAATTCTTCCTGAAAACTCCAGATCACTGTATTACACCCTATCCTTCCTGCCACAAAATAAACACCTAAAAAAATAATTTTCAATTATGCCTACATTTGGTAGGTATGGAGTTTCTCCCCAAAATGTCTTTTCTAATACAATTATTCTAAGCATTAACCCCAGTGAAGCTTCGCGTTTAAAGACGCAACACTAGGTACACCCTCTGCTCTCCAAAGTTAATGCTGATACATTAAGCTTCGCGATACAGGCATAACTTAGTCTCAGTCCAAATTATTGATTGCCATTCCCCCTCCTCCTCTTAAATTAAGAAAAAATGAAGGAAAGCTAAGAAATTAAGAGGAATCACTGATGACTCTTTCTCCTTAAATAAAAGGATCCTTTCTAGTAATCAACTTTGAGGAATTATGGCTTCTTATCCAATGATTAATCATACATATGACAGATGTGGGGAGAAATGTAAATTTAAGGAAAAGCACATTTTGATCAGATTCTAAAAACCTATCTCGAGCATGCAATCAATAGCACAATTCTCCTAGATGGTCATCTGTAATCCTAAGTATCAGGATAATAAAATGTAGAATTAGGAGGATGCTTTAGAAACCATGAGATGCTCCCACCTTGTTAAGACCTAGTTCAAATGGCTCACCCACAGCCGCCCAGGAAGTGAGAGGCAGAGCGGAGACCAGAACCCAGATCTCCTCCACTCCCCACCCTCTGCCCTTCCCCTTTTCATGCCTGTTGTTAGGTTCTACTTTAAAACCATCAGAATATCCGAGCAGAGATTGGGGTTATTGTCTTCCCTCATGGTCTATGATAATGAAATTCTAATTGGTAACTTAAAAGGACACTTAGGAATAAAACCCTACAAAGCATTTGGAGCAGGTGAGCTTGGAAACTTGACGATATTCCTCCCATCCACCCAAGAAGCTGTGCTTCCCCTCTAGAGATGGCCACACAGCCATCCCTACCTTGCTGGTATTAGAAGCGCCTCTGTGCTAAGACCTCCTGCTTCCTGGTTGTGTGTCCTTCCAAAAGGACCACCAGCCCATCTCTCTCAAAGCATCACCCTATTTGCACCTGTTTGAGAGGGGGCAGGTTTACACTTCAATGAAATGTGCACACCTGCCTCATTACAGCAGCAACTGGGTAAGACCTGGGGTGTTTCTGACCTTTGTGCTGGAGATAATGTGCTTACTTCACTCACTACAGCACCATAAAAACACGACACAGTGTGCACGACACCAGCTTCCTTAGTCCTTTTAATCGATGTCCGACCCTGATGCTCTTAAAATAAATATTAACCTATTCTCTGAGCTCTCTTAGCTCTTAGCTCTCTGAGCTCATTTGTATATTTGCTCTCAGAGATACAACATATATGGGGCAGAAATGAGACCCAATGACTACAGTCCATGTATATCCTGTTAATAGTCTACAGAACCCAAATGCCACCAGATGCATCCCATTCAACTTTGGAATCAGGGTCAAGAGTTATTCTTTTCAAATTAGAAGAGGGGAGATAGAGGCAGAGTGAGGAGGGGTGTGTTTTGCCTGAGGTGGTCCCTGCAGAGTGGACGCCTGAAAACCTGCGTTGGAAGCCCAGAGTTCTGTTCCCGATTTAGTACTGCAGAACCAAGAGACTTCTCATCCCCACCGGTGTCCCCAGACACTGGCTCTGCTGTTATCATGACTTGGGGAGGAGGGGGTGGGGATGAAGGAGGATGTCACAGACAGTTGTCAAAGGGATAAAGAGTTATACTTTGGGAACAAACACCTTGACTTTGCTGAGGCATAAACTTCACAGTGGGAAACCATTATTTCAGTGACAAAGCTTTGTGCGGTTGACATTATCTCTTAATTATCTGCATAAGAATGCATTTGTCAAGTTTCAGGAGATGGGATTGATAACAATAAACTTGCATTTCTGCACAATATTTGAAGTCTGAAGGCAGAAGCAGCCCAACACACGAGGAAAGAATTGGAGGCGGCTGTCTGGTCTGCAACCCCATAACCATCACAAAGCCTTGTGACCCACGTGGCCCAACCAGACCACCAGGCTGTGTCCAGCTTCTGGGGCCACAAGGCAAGATTCCTGGAATGTCTTGGCCTAAATGTTCCATGTCTTGGGAAGACACCATTCACCACTGTATCCCAAAACACAGAACCGGTCTGGTTCCCAGCCACGTACACCACAGTTCCTACCCTGGGTGGTAATCATGGAGTATTTCACTCTTAGTTACTTCCTGGCCTAGTTAGCCGGGGCAGCAGGATCCCAGCTCCTTCCACCCCATCCTTCCTCCCCAAGATGGCTCTAGCTGCTTTGTAAACACCCACGGTGACAAATCTCCAGGGTACTGAGGTGCCTTTCCCGAAGTATATTCACCAGAGCAAGATCCTGCTATGGTGAGAAACACAGAAGAGCTCTGGTTGGATGACCTGACTCTGACGATATATATTTTTTTAATGTTTACTTACTTTTGAGAAAGAGAGAGTACAAGCAGGGGAGGCGCAGAGAGAGGGGGACAGAGGATCCAGAGCAAGCTCTGCTCTGATGGCAGAGAGCTGATGCAGGGCTCCAACTCCCGAACCTCGAGATCATGACCTCGAGATCATGTCCGACATCCAACCGACTGAGCCACCCAGGCACCCCTCAACCTGACAATACTTTAATTCTTTAAGTCATTGACAATAATTTAATTGTCAGGTAAATATAGCTCCTTTTATAACTCCTTAAGACATATTTGATCTTTTCCCTGCCAGGAAGTTTAGAAGACACTCCCTCAAGGGGCTGAACCCTGCAATATTTCAGGATCTCCACCCAAAGGACAGTGAGGCTCATATGCCTGTATCCAGTAATCTGCTCTGATATCCCAGAGTTTTCAGGTTGGGTGTGCGGGTTAGTGTCCCAACATGATCCTTATTATAGGAAGCCAAGGACAGAAGCTTTGAGAATACCAGCATTTAAAGGATGGGAGGTGGGGACAGAGAAGGAATCTACAAGAGACTGGGAAAGAAAACCAGGCTGCCCACATTGGCCCCTCCTTGCCTGGGTCAGAGAGAGCATCTAGGAGACCCGGAAACTGACTGTAACAGGCCATGGCAGGATGGCCTCCAACTTGTTTACACCTGCCTGTACCCACAGCCTTGAGTGGTTCCCTACCACACGACTCAGGCCTCGCCCATGTGACTCTCATTGGCCAAAGGGACAATAACTAACATGATGCCAGCTGAGACTTGAAAAGTGCTTGCACTTGGAGCCCTGTGGCTGCCACCTGGGAAAACACCCTGACTAGCCTGCTGGGTGATGAGAGGCACACGGCCCCTCCTCCACAGCTAACAACCTGCAGACCCCTAGACTCCTAAATGAGCCCATCCTCGTTCAACCATAGCCAACCTACCGCTGACGCGCTGACGGCCCCTGCATGAGTGAGCTCAGCGGGGATCAGCCTAACAGCCCGGACCAGAAGAACCATAGTGAGTGGTTTGTTTTGCATCCACAGATAATAATTGATACACTGACAAGATGAATTCAGATTAGAGATCCCAGGCGTGATCCCAAGTTAATTTTATGTGTCAACTTGACTGGGCCACGGGGTGCCCAGAGATTTGGTCAAACATTATATTGTGGGTGTGTCTGTGAGGGTCTTTCTGGAAGCGATTAACATTCAGATTGGTAGAGTGGGTAGAGCAGATTGCCCTGTCCCAGGTGGGAGGGCCTCATCCAATCCACTGAAGACCTGAATACAAGAGAAAAGCCGAGTAAGAGGGAACTTTGCCTGCCTTGGTGCTGAGCTGGGACACTGGCCTTTTCCTGCCCTCAGACTCGAACCCTTACCATGGGCTTTCCTGGTTTTAGTTGGACTGGGATTCACACCACCAGCTCTCCTGGGTCTCCAGTTTGCTGGTTGCAGATCTTGAGACTTCTCAGCCTCCATAATCATGTGATCCAATCCCTACTAATCAGTCTCTCGATACAGATAGACGGATAGACAGAAATATACATAAAGATTATTATAGGTTACAAATATTTATATAACAATCAATGTATATATAATATCATATACTTATTATATAAGCATATATAATATAAGATCTAATAAATATATAAATCTTATTGGCTCTGTTTCTCTGGAGAACCCTGACCAGTACCCCTCCCCCCCATTTCCTGATAACCAGTGTTCTCTACTCAGGGCTGTTCCAGGAACACACACTTCTCTCCCTTCCCCAGAGGTGGCTGAGACAGTCTGCAGGTGGGACTGGAGCCTTCCAGACTCCTTTGTTCTAATTGCAATCAGCAGTGACTTTCCACTCACTGGTGTCACCCATTAGCTCCTCTGCTCCCCCTCTGCCGTGGGAGTACAGCCTTCACCCTAGAAATGCCTCCCTCCCCTGTGGAGGGAAGAAGGACGAAAGAAGGAAGGTTAGGTCTGATTTATGTTGCACAGGGGCCATTCTTTTTCCTCTCATTCTTCCCCCACAGAACTGAATCCAAAATAAATGAACAGACTTACCCGTTCCTTAGTTTTAATGGAACTAATTATCTGATTGCAGAGTCCCAACTTCTGTGACTGCTTCCATTCTGGCTAGCGTTAGATTGCATTACTATTTTCATTTGTTTTCATTATTATTAGCTTTTAGCAATGAAATGGAGTTAAAATTATTACAGTTTGTAACATGCTTTTTGTACTAATAATTCAAGTACTTTTGAGTAGGAGCTGAGAGCATTAATTTGTCAATCACTTCTGCTTTGTATCTAGTCCTACTTTAAATAGACTAAACAAAAGAAATGAACACTATATATTTCCCCAAGGGATAGAACTTGTAAACATTCAGATATGTTAGGCTTTCATGAAATTATAAACTGTAATTCCAAGGTATATTGCACAAATAATAGGGTATTTCAAAATCAGTGCAGCTGACACACGAAAGCTTCAACTCTGGTTCACATAATAACACAGGGCAGCCGCCTGTGCTCAGAGTCTACTAACCTAGCCAGGAACCAAGGTGAAGGTGAATAAATGCAAACATTTTTGGAGGTTGAGCAGAAGGCCCTCAAGAAGCTCTGAGTCAGGGACCTACGCATTATGGAAAATGAGAGCCTTTTCCAGCTTCTACGCCCACTCAATCGGAAGCAACATTTGAAAAACAACAACAAAATGGGGATAGCCTGAACTACCACTAAGAAATGCCGCATTAATTCTCCCAGGAGTGTTTACAACAAAGAGAAAAGGAAGGAAGATCCAGAGCTAGAAATACATGTGGGGTTGTAACTGTGCGTAAATACGAAACAACCTCTCTATTAAACGTGTTGGAAAAGATCAGCTTGTATCAGTGGAATGCCTAGATTATGGGATGGTTCTTAAATAAAGAAATGCTGTCTTATTACCTTAAAATACATGTAGCACTCAATTGGATTAGGGCAGTATTAGTTCTCTGGGACCCAATTTAATGAATGAATAGGAATGATTCATAATTATCAAATCAATTGTCTCATGTAACGGTGTCTTTGGGGTAGTCTTGAAAACAGGTTAGTCCCTTAACTAGGTTGAGTGCACTCTCTCTGAAAATCTTGTGTATCTTTCTTACTTGAAGCTTTCTCCCCACCCCAAAGCAAAGGAAACCTGTAACTCGGCTCCATTGTCAATGGTTACAGTTCCTGGTTCGGAAGGATTCCCACAGAACAGGGGGCATAGGGTAGGCTTGTTCTGGTGCCAGGATTGTCTGGCAAGAGGGGAGCACAAGTGGGACAGTGGAAAGGTCCATTTGTGCAGATTTGACTCCTGCTTTTTTTTTAAAGTAGTCTCTATGCCCAACATGGGACTTGAACTCAGGACCCCGAGATCAAGAGTCCATGCTCCACCGACTGAGTCAACCAGACACCTGCTTCTTATTGTTTTTATGCCAACTTTTTATCCCGCCTGAGAAAAGCCAGAATGTTAAGCTTGGCCCCTAAAATTAAACACTTCCAAGAAAACACAGGAGTTGGTATGTTACTGGGTTTCACTCCTACTGCTTAAGACTGTGATTTGGATAATCTCATAGTTCTGACAAGAATATATTTTGTCATTAGTAAGAGGCTGCACGGCACCTGTTCACTAAACCAGGGCTGGTTTTCAAGTCTGGGTTTTCTTTGGCAGAAGAGGCCTTGGAAATTGACCAATTGGTTAATCCTGTTGACTCCCTGAGTCTGCCCCCCCCTCTCCCCACGTGCCCTGCCCCCCACTCCCACCTCGCAGGCTGCTCAAAAAATAGCTTTTGACTGTGGCCTTTAACAATATGATAATTTATTTAAAACAGATACAGTCCTGAAAGTGACCCACTTAAAATTATTAAAGAGATACTGTGTTTATTTTTGCTGTCCATAAAACAGAAAATGGTTTATGAATATGCAAACCGATCTGATGTAATTAGCATGATTGGCTCCTACCGCACTCCATTTTATGTGGTTACAAGAGTAGATGCAGAAACTAATGAGGTCATGTTAATGTGCCTGTGAAGAGAGCTTCAGCTGTCAGAACAACGAAGGCGAATGTCTGCTAGAATCTTTTCTTTTCCGCAGAACCACTGGAAGCGGGCTTGCGTCGGGTGAGCTCCTGCCTGTGTGCTGGGGTGCCACCAGGTCCGGGAGCCACTTTGCCTCCCGCTTACGAGGAGTCCAGATGAGAAATAAAATTCTGTGTCCATTCAGAGCAATGATTAATGTGGTATTTAATTATCTAGAAAGTCTTCAACAAGTGCTAATAACCGAAACTCCTCCGGCAGTCAGCACATGCCACACGGTCCCATTAGACATGCTAACACCCTATCCCCTGGCCCTTCTTAATTAAAATAAGAGGCAAAAATGTTAATTGTGCACCGACTACCTCTTGGGAT
This sequence comes from Lynx canadensis, assembly GCF_007474595.2. Taxonomy (NCBI): domain Eukaryota; kingdom Metazoa; phylum Chordata; class Mammalia; order Carnivora; family Felidae; genus Lynx; species Lynx canadensis. Next base: position 29,414,960 of record NC_044310.1, read on the forward strand.
TAATCTGCCCTGATCATCGGGCCCTGCTAACCCAGGAAAGCAGGTTTCTCATTCAGGCATGAACAAAAAGCCCCTCCTCCTGGAGCATTGCCCTCCACCTGGTAAATTCAGCCCCCCCCCCCCCGGGGGAGGGGAAGAGGACAGGAGTCAGGCACGGAAGGGGCAGGGAGGCTTTTTAATCAGAATGCTGGAAGGCATGTCGCGGGATGCTCCTTAGATATCGAACAGGACACACAGACTGCCACGAGCCTTTCTATCTACATCTCTTCTAAAGCATAAACATCTGAACTTGAAAACCTTATTTTTCCATTTCTGCCAGCTCCTCTATAGCTCTGAAAATAAGTCTTGGCTCTTTGTACCCCTGCCTCACAGACACACACACACACACACACACACACACTTTGCAACAGAAACAAAGAACATCTTGGGAGCTCCAATGTTAAAAGGGGGGGAACCAGTTGAAAGTGAAAAATGAGGTTTTGGTGCTAATCAAAGACTCAGCCAAATTCACTAGAAAGGGATCTCACCGGAGACACATTGCATTGGCTCATTCGAAAGACATTTAAACTTAAAGAAGAGGAAATTGGAGTTCTTTGGCTTGCACCTGGTGGCAACCGTGACTTCTGCCTTTGGAGAAGCAGCTGGTCCATTTCTGATGTCCTCTCCAGTGCAGGGTCTTAAAGAGTGCCTACTATGTGCCTGGCCTATGCTTGTTCATAGGCTTCTCACCTTCATTAGACTGTGTGTTCTTTGAAAGGATACAAACGTGTGTCTGTAACACTTGACTAGTGCGAGGTACATAGAAGGTACTCCATAAATGTTTGTTGACTGTATGCATAAGTGAATGAATAAAGGAATAAGGACAGTTTTAAGAAGTATGTAGTCCCTTCTCTGGGGTTTTCCCAACTTTGGGGAGTATACTTGTGAGATGATTTCTTTCCTTTGCACCCAGAGAGCCCTACCCATGGACACCCAGAGAGCCCTACCCATGGGCAGCCACCAGGGTGTGGTGCCCATCCAGGGAAGCAGAAGTGTCCAGAATCTGTCACCCACAAAAGTGCCCAATGTCTCAGATTTCACAACACCATGTGCCTCTCTCTCATAAATACTGATCTTAGTTGTAATTTGATACTCTGATGGATGCAGCTAATGGCCATCTCCCCACCTACAGGCAGATAAGACCCACAGGGAAGATTTTGGTTGTCTGTTCTTCCTCCATTGCTACTGCACATCCATGACCAGCTCGGTGCCTGGCACAGAGTCAGTGCTCCATAAATCTCTGGACCTCAGTCTTTCCATTTGTACAGCGGGGGGCCTTCCAGCCCTGCCATTATTTTTTTATTATTATTAAAATTTTATTTAATGTTTATTTACTTTTAAGAGGCAGAGAGACAGAGCATGAGTGGGGCAGGGGCAAAGAGAGGAAGACACGGAATCTGAAACAGGCTCCAGGCTCCAAGCTGTCAGCACAGAGCCTCATGTGGGACTCGAACTCTGGAACCGCGAGATCATGACCTGAGCTGAAGTCAGACACTTAATAGACTGAGCCACTCAAGCTCCCCAGCCCTGCCATTCTTGATGCTGTGAGAGGCCCCTGCTTAGAGTCAATCCTGGGGGTGAACGCTGTTGGGCCCCAGGGAGGCCCAGGTTAAAATTCAGATCTATTACCCAAGTGAGGGTACATGAATATGAGAACAATCTTGTGCACAGTAGATTGGCCAGCTACCTCGAAGTGTGGCCTTGACCAAGGGCAGAGATGAATGTGGTGGTGGCAAACACAGGTGAGTGTCGGGGAGGAACTGAGCTGGAGGGGTAGGGCCTATGTGGAGGTGTCAGGGTCCAGAAAACCAGAGAGGGCAGTACCAGCCAGGAGAGACGAGGAGCAGAGGAATAGGGGCATTGACTGAGTTTGCTGGGGCTGCCATCACTGAGTACCGCAGATTGGGGGCTTACAGCAACAGAAATGTATTGTTTCTCAGTTCTGCAGGCCAGAAGTCTGAAATCAAGGTGTTGGCAGGCCCATACACCCCACAAAGCTTTGAAAGGAGGATCCTTCCTTGCCTCTTCCAGCTTCTGGTGGCCCAGTTATTCGTGGCTCCTGGAAGCATTGCCCCAACCTCTGCTTCAGTCCTCAGGCGGCCAGCTTTCCTCCGTGTCTTCACATCATCTTCCCTCTGTTTTCTCTGTTCCTCTCGTCTTCTTATTCCTTTTTCTTTATTTTTTAAAAAATGTTCATTTATTTATTTGGTGGGGAGCAGAGAGAGAGAGAGAGAGAGAGAGAATCCCAAGCAGTCTCCGTGTGCTCAATGCGGACCCAATGCCGGGCTCTATCCCACAACCGTGAGATCACGACCTGAGCCGAAATCAAGAGTCGGATGCTCAACTGACTGAGCCACCCAGGCTCTCCTCCTTATCCTCTTCTTGTAAGGACACTAGTCCAGGGGTGCCTGGGTGGTTCAGTCAGTTGAGCGTCAGACTTTGGCTCAGGTCGAGCCCCGCGTTGGGCTCTGCGCTGACAGCCCAGAGCCTGGAGCCTGCTTTGGATTTTGTGTTTCCCTCTCTCAAAATAAATAAACATTAAAAAAATAAGGACACCAAAACTGAGAGCTTTTTCCCTGAGATCAGGAACACGACAGGGATGCCCACTCTCACCGCTGTTGTTTAACATAGTGCTGGAAGTTCTAGCATCAGCAATCAGACAACAAAAGGAAATCAAAGGAATCAAAATTGGCAAAGATGAAGTCAAGCTTTCGCTTTTTGCAGATGACATGATATTATACATGGAAAATCCGATAGACTCCACCAAAAGTCTGCTAGAACTGATACATGAATTCAGCAAAGTTGCAGGATACAAAATCAATGTCCAGAAATCAGTTGCATTCTTATACACTAACAATGAAGCAACAGAAAGACAAATAAAGAAAATGATCCCATTCACAATTGCACCAAGAAGCATAAAATACCTAGGAATAAATCTAACCAAAGATGTAAAGGATCTGTATGCTGAAAACTATAGAAAGCTTATGAAGGTAATTGAAGAAGACTTAAAGAAATGGAAAGATATTCCCTGCTCATGGATTGGAAAAATAAATATTGTCAAAATGTCAATACTACCCAAAGCTATCTACACATTCAATGCAATCCCAATCAAAATTGCACCAGCATTCTTCTCGAAATTAGAACAAGCAATCCTAAAATTCATATGGAACCACAAAAGGCCCCGAATAGCCAAAGGAATTTTGAAGAAGAAGACCAAAGCAGGAGGCATCACAATCCCAGACTTTAGCCTCTACTACAAAGCTGTAATCATCAAGACAGCATGGTATTGGCACAAAAACAGACACACAGACCAATGGAATAGAATAGAAACCCCAGAACTAGACCCACAAACGTATGGCCAACTCATCTTTGACAAAGCAGGAAAGAACATCCAATGGAAAAAAGACAGCCTCTTTAACAAATGGTGCTGGGAGAACTGGACAGCAACATGCAGAAGGTTGAAACTAGACCACTTTCTCACACCATTTACAAAAATAAACTCAAAATGGATAAAGGACCTAAATGTGAGACAGGAAACCATCAAAACCTTAGAGGAGAAAGCAGGAAAAGACCTCTCTGACCTCAGCCGTAGCAATCTCTTACTCGACACATCCCCAAAGGCAAGGGAATTAAAAGCAAAAGTGAATTACTGGGACCTTATGAAGATAAAAAGCTTCTGCACAGCAAAGGAAACAACCAACAAAACTAAAAGGCAACCAACGGAATGGGAAAAGATATTTGCAAATGACATATCGGACAAAGGGCTAGTATCTAAAATCTATAAAGAGCTCACCAAACTCCACACCCGAAAAACAAATAACCCAGTGAAGAAATGGGCAGAAAACATGAATAGACACTTCTCTAAAGAAGACATCCAGATGGCCAACAGGCACATGAAAAGATGTTCAGCGTCGCTCCTTATCAGGGAAATACAAATCAAAACCACACTCAGGTATCACCTCACGCCAGTCAGAGTGGCCAAAATGAACAAATCAGGAGACTATAGATGCTGGAGAGGATGTGGAGAAACGGGAACCCTCTTGCACTGTTGGTGGGAATGCAAATTGGTGCAGCCGCTCTGGAAAGCAGTGTGGAGGTTCCTCAGAAAATTAAAAATAGACCTACCCTATGACCCAGCAATAGCACTGCTAGGAATTTATCCAAGGGATACAGGAGTACTGATGCATAGGGGCACTTGTACCCCAATGTTCATAGCAGCACTCTCAACAATAGCCAAATTATGGAAAGAGCCTAAATGTCCATCAACTGATGAATGGATAAAGAAATTGTGGTTTATATACACAATGGAATACTATGTGGCAATGAGAAAAAATGAAATATGGCCCTTTGTAGCAACGTGGATAGAACTGGAGAGTGTAATGCTAAGTGAAATAAGCCATACAGAGAAAGACAGATACCATATGGTTTCACTCTTATGTGGATCCTGAGAAACTTAACAGGAACCCATGGGGGAGGGGAAGGAAAAAAAAAAAAAAAAGAGGTTAGAGTGGGAGAGAGCCAAAGCATAAGAGACTGTTAAAAACTGAGAACAAACTGAGGGTTGATGGGGGGTGGGAGGGAGGGGAGGGTGGGTGATGGGTATTGAGGAGGGCACCTTTTGGGATGAGCACTGGGTGTTGTATGGAAACCAATTTGTCAATAAATTTCATAAAAAAAAAAAATAAGGACACCAGTCCTATTAGAGTAGGGCCCACACTACTCCAACATGACCTCAACCTAACTTGATTACATCTGCAAAGACCTTCTTTCCAAATAAGGTCATGTTCACAAGTAGTGGTACCAGGGATTAGAATCTGAACGTATCTTTTTGGGGAGGAGGCACAATTTGACCCTTAACAGGTGTTAAAAGTCTTAGTTCAGCAAACCTTCAACCGCTACTATGTGCCAGGCTCTGTGTGGGTCTCTATGGAGAAAAAGAAAAAATGAATCAGACTTCGTATTTAAGTACAGAAAGGATTTAAGCATTAGGTACAGAATTGTATTAAAGTACAGAAAGGAGACATCCTCTGGGGCACTCGATGCTGTGAGGGTCTGAAGAAGGCAAGATCAAGTTCAGATCGAAGAACCTGGAACAGCTTCACAGAGGTAGTTGGGTCGAAGTTAATTGCTGAAGGATGGGTGGGGGTTCCACAGGGGGATATGGGGGAGGTGAAAGCGGTCGAGGTTTGCCTAGGCAAACCACATGGCCCAGAATGTGTGCTCTGCCCGGTGACAATTTAAGGTTTACAAGCAGGAAGCAAAGTGATTTGATTTTTGTTTTGGCAAAAATTCCAGCCAACTCAGAAGGGCATCCAAGGCGCTGGCTGATCTGATCGCTGCCTGGCCCCGAGTCCGGCATCTTGATGACACTGAACACGCCAGGTCAGTACTCCTGGATCCTCGCTGCCTAAAATCCCCTTCCTACCTTATTGTCAGGCAAACGCCTACTTGCCTTCTAGAGCTCAGCTCCAATGTCACCAGTTGGGTTTGTTGTGACTTGCTTTATCCTTCCAAAGCAGCGTGAGCTCACCGCTGTTACAACACTAAAGACAGCTTGTTGTCACTATCTGTCATAGTCTCTCTTCCCTCCCAGACCGTGGGCTTCGGGGGCTCAGGGTCTGGGGCTCATGCATTTCTGTGTCACCAGGAACCAATTCCGTGCCTGACATGCAGTTGGTATTTGATAAATGTCACTGACCACAGTGCTGAGGAAGGAGAGGAGAAGAAACCAGGACTAGGAAGACCCATTTAGACGGCTGTCCCAATAGTGCTGGCAAGAAAAGGTGAAGGCTTGGAGTACTGCTAAGGTGGTGTCAGGAGGGGAAGAAGAAAGACAGACTCCCCATGCCTAGAAAGACAGACTGGCCTCCTAAACGCTACATATCTCTTTCCAAAGTCGTAAGGACCTGGCATGACCTGAGCTTGCCTGCCCTGATTCTGGGCAAGAAGCACAAATACTGCAACCCTTAGTCCGAGGCTCAGTTGAGGAAGAGCTGGGGTCTGGCATAGCCTTGACCAAGGCCCCGGGATAGCTCTCTGTGGCTAGCCAAAGGCCTCCCCTTAAAGTCTTCTCTAGAGCCCAAGAAAGGCCCTGCTATGGCCTTTTGGTGGGCCAAGAGCGACCCCCAGTGCCCAGGAACTAGTCCAGTCAGCACCCCACTCCTCCTACCCCCCACCCCGGCAGGTTCTCTTTAAAGGGGAAGTCAGAACCGTGCTGTGGGAGCCTCTGCATGTAGCCCTGTGAAGACAGCCAGCAGCCCGGTAAGTGCCCGGAGAGCAAGGCTTCTGCAGTCAATGAGACCCCAGCAGACTGGGCTCACACAAGGAGCCGGGACCTCCTGCTGCCTCCCTCCCTCAGCATATTCGACACCTTTGAGGCTGACCCAGCCTCTGTTGTCCTTTAGTGAATAAGAGCCTCCCACGGAATACCACCATTCTACCTTCCGAAAAACAAGCCAGCTCTGTCGCAAGCCAGATGTGACCTGGGCATGGAAGGCTGGCTTTGCAGAGGCTGCTATAGGAGCTGTGCTGGCACAGTTACCCCAGAGCTGCAGGGGGTGGTGTATGTCAACCTCACCGGCTGGGAGTAGCTGGACCCTGGGCTCACACCAACACCACAGACGGGGCTACTGTCACAACCCCAAGGAAACAGGGAGGGAGGGAGGGCTCTGTGGACCCCAGCATCTCAGTCTGAATTTACCATTCAGCTTGGAACACAGAGCTTCCCTCACTGGGAAAACCCAACAAGGAAGGGAGTCATGGAAAATAGGCCAATGATTAGCCCTGTGACTCCATTATATTCCCTCTCCCTCTCTCCCCAATCCCTCCCATCCCCCTTCCTCCTTCCTGGCTTTCCTTCCTCCCTCTGACTCAACCATTCTCAGATTCCATGGCTATTAGTTTCAAGTGTGGACTCCCCACATTCTCTGTTTGTAAGGATATTTTGGTGCCCACTGAAGACAAGACTTCAGACAAGAAGCCAAAAAATTGGAAGGGGCCTTTCCATTCTGACAATGCCATTGAGTTTGCCCTTTGTTCGCACTGTTTTAAGATGGGAGGGGAAGATAATTTGAAAGAAAGTCAAGGGATGGAGAGATCTTGTTCTTCACGTTTTCAAAAGGCAAGGGAAACAAGCCCACCCACTGACACAAGACATATCCCTTCTGCAGACATTAACTAAGAGAGGCCACAAGGAAGAGCCAGGTGAGAACCCAGGTCCTCTGACCCCTAATCCAGCTCTTTCTCCAGAACCAGCCACAGAGCATTGGTCTTTAAGTCACCAAGTACAACAGCTGTTGAAGCCCAGCACATCCAACCAGGCTCTGCAATCCTGAATGAAGTCACTGCCCTTCAGGAAGGCCAGAAAGAACCTAAAGAATGATACCAATGCCCTTGTGTTGAGCAAAGGAAGAGCAGGGGGTGGACTGAAACCCCCCGCACTGAGCGTGGTCAGAAGGTTCAGAAGGGCCAGGAGCTCAATCCATAGTCACCAGGGAGATGCCCAAGAGAGACACAGTCTTCCTCTTTCCTGGCAGAGAAAGACCAGTTCTTGACTACTGTGTGTCTGTCCCGAGGGCATTCCTTCACTCCACACACACTTCTGATACTTCTGCTCACCGGATATGTGGGGCTTTTCCCCCACAGCAACAAACAGGTCTCCGACACTGGCCGGGTGTCCTACAGTTCACCTCCATCTGGACACTGTCTACCTGGAGAGAGTGTCAGACCCCACAGGGTAAAGTCTCATTCCCACTGGCCTGTTCCCCCCGCCTTCCCACATACACACTCCAGAGCCCCGGTTATCACATGTGCTTCTGACTAAGCAGCTATAGATCAGAGGCTCCAACGACCCCCCTCCTTTGGTTTGATTAATTTGCTAGAGCAGCTCGCAGGGAAGCACTTACTTGCATTTACCAGTTTATTAAGCATATGATAAAGGACACCGATGAACAGCCAGATGAAGAGATACATAGGGCGAGGTCTGGGAGAGTCCCGAGTGCAAGAGCTTCTGTCCCTGTGGGGCTGGGGCATGTACCTCGCAATACTCCCAGTATTGGTGTGCTTGCCAGCATGGAAGCTCTCCAAACCCCGTTCTTTGGGAATTTTATGGCATGACCAATGACTAATTCCTCTCTGGACAGTAGGGGGCTGAAAATTCCAAGCTTCTAATCATGACTTGGTCTTTCTGGTGACCAGCCCCACCCAGGAGCCAACCAGGAGCCCACCCGGAGCTGCCTCATTAGAACAAAAGACTCTCCTAGTACCCTCATCCCTTAGGAAATTACAAGGATTTGGGGAGCTGTGTAGCAGGAACCAGGGGCAGAGACCAATATATATATGTTTTTCTATTATCTCACAGGGGCCTTAGTAAAAGGCGACAGACAGCCCATCTTAGGTACTTGGGGGTTCCCTTTGACACTTGGAGGAATCAATTTAGAAACAACATTGAAACTGTTATCTTATGTATTTGGTGGTCAACAATTTGCAATTTATTATTCTAAGTGGTCATACTAAATAGATTAGTTGCAAAGAAGAAATGAACTGAACACATCAAATAAGGCCATCTCCTTCAATGTTAAAATTTGTCCAAATGATTTAGATGAAGTTGTTGCTAGGAGCTTGCAAAACGAATCTAGAATATTCTGAGAACATCCTTAACCTTTGAGGTTGACAACTGGTCAGATAACTATGCCCTTTAATATAACATTCCTCAGTGTCCTAATTAATGACATAACCCTGAGCCTAATGATCCAGGAAGTCATTTCTGGCCTTCTTAACTCCATTCATTTCACAAATACCTATCGAATCACTATTCTGTGCCGGGTGCTGGGCTGGGTGCCAGGCATACACGGTGACTCAAGCAGACCCTGTCCCTGCCCTCAACCTGCAGCAAGGTGAAGGATACAGATAATAAAATTATCATACAACGTGATAGGTGGGGAGATCAAGGATGCTTTGAGAGTCCCACCAGAGGTTCTTGGGCAAGTTCAGGTGATCCAAGAAGGCTTCTTGGAGTGGTTGACTTCTTTTTTTTTAAACGTGTATTTGTTTTTGAGAGAGAGATAGCACAAGTGGGGGAGGGGCAGAGAGACAGGGGGACAGAGGATACGAAGCGGGTTTGGAGCCCAAAGCGGGGCTCGAACTCATGAGCCACAAGATCATGACCTGCACCAAAGTCAGATGCCCAACTGACTGAGCCACCCAGACATCCCTGGAGTGGCTGACTTCTAATCTGGGACCCAGATGATGAATAGAGCTACCCAAGTTAAATGGTCAAAGGATAGAGATGGGGTGACCAGTGGAGAGGGCAGTAGGGAGACGGAATTCCAAGCAGAAGAAACAGCTTGGGCAAAGGACAGGAGTCTGTTGAGAGGATGAGACACACAAAAACTAAAAGTAGCTCAGAACAGCTATGAGGTCACCCACACGAGGTGGAGAGGAGAGGCTTACGAGAGTCGAGGCTGGGGAGGCAGGCAGCGGCCAGACCATGAAAATTCTTACAACATTCAGGTGTGTGAACTTTGGCGTGAAGGCAGAGCCCTAACCGAACCAAACCACAAAGCACGTTGTGGAGGGTATAGTTCAATTTGGAATCTGTACCCAAATGCCCTCTGAAGTCCCTACGGAAAGAAAATGTGCAATGTGAACGAACTAACCAAGTCAAATGGCCTCAAACGCAAAAAATGTGCATATTCTTTTGAAAGTGAGCGCCCAGGACAGGCACAGATGTGTGTCCCTGCACCGGGCTGCATTCCTAAGAATAAAATAGTAGAAAAGCGCTTGTGGGTATGAGCCGTGGAGTCAAAGACACCCAGGGTTCAAAGGCTGGCTCTGCGAACTGTCAGCCTCCTGACTTTGGGAGTATTACCTCATGTCCTTGGGCCTCAGTTTCCTCATCTGCAAAATCAGGATAACCACCCACCCACACACACCTCCGGGACTTCTGCAAGGAGAAATGAAATAGCCAATGTAGAAATTTTAATACAGCGCCTGGTACATATGTGCTCCATATATAGGGTCCTGTTAGTTTTGAAATGTATGTTGTCCTGGACTATGGGTGCTAACTCTAGTCACGAGCCTTTGAGATTCGATAAAGAAGCAGAGGGTAAAGAAGAGATAGGGATAAAGAGAAGGGATAAAGAAGAGAGTCCAAAATGGTAGTTACGGGGTCCTCTCCAGTTCTGCCTCATACGCAGGCCCTTATTTCCAGTCCTAAACGGTATGTCAGAGGGACCTGACATTGAAATTCTCTGTGCTCAATGCCTGGTATGTGACTTCCTGGGAAGGAGAGTCTTCCTGGGAGAAATCATCTGGGACCCAGGTACAGCACAGCACGGCAGTCCCACAAGCTTGGATGTGCTCTGGGGACCTCCAGCAGTGGCTTGTGAGAACATTATCATCAACTCAAAATTCGAGCCAGTGAATCTCCCTGAGAGGTTGTGGGAAGGGGGAGGGCATGGTGTGTGTGTGTGTGTGTGTGTGTGTGTGTGTGTGTGTGTGAGTTCCTAGGGCTGTTGTAACAAACTGCTACAAAACGTAGTGGCTTAAAACAACAGAAAACCCTTCTCTGCTAGTTCTGGAGTCCAGAGATCCGAAATCAAGCCTAGGCAGGGCCACGCCCTCTCCGAAGGCTGGAGGGGAGAATCCTTCCTTGCCTGTTTGAGCTCTTGTGACTCCAGGCATCCCTGGGCCGTGGCCGCATCGTGTGTCTCTTATCTTCCCAGGGCCTTCTCCTCTTCACTTCCAGGGTCTCCTCCCTCTGTCTCAAATAAGGACACTTATTATTGGATTTAGAGCCCACCTGGATAGTATAAGCTGATCTAATCTCAAGACCTCTAACTTAATTACATCTGAAAAGACCCTTTGCCGAAAGAAATCCATGTTCGCTGGTTCCAGAGGTTAGTACATGGACAAATCTTGTGAAGACCACCACTGAACCCAGTACGGTGGGCAGTGGGTGTGAGTGGTGGTTCCCAACTCCCTTAGGCTTCTGTTCACTGCCAGCTGTTTCTCCCCAGATGGACACAGGGTGCACCCACAGAAACACAGGCACAGAGCCTTGCTCCTTTGCTGCTCTGCTTCCCAGACCTTCCCCTTGTGCAGCCCCCTGGTGCCCACCCTTCTGTCTCTCCTCTTTGCAAGAAGCACCTTGCAACAGGGTGTCGAGATGTCCCTTTCCCCAGGGTCCGTGGTTCTTCCACCCCAAACTGCATAGGCCACCAGGCTCCGGACAACTGTGCATCATTTCAAGAAGCCATTCGAAGATAGATACCTTTCTTTTCCCAAAGCCATTCTCACCTAGAAGGGCAGACAGGGGTCTCATTATTTGTGAGGATGAGAAAGATACAAACAAGGAAATATTAATTCAAGCAAAAGGTTCACTCTTTCTTTTTTATGTACAAATTATGCAACGTAATTGTTTTACGGTGATTAATATTATTTCAGGGGCCTAACAAACAGCATTTACAATGCAAATCTCCAGGCTGCAGAAAGGTACGGCAATCAGGAGGCGAGTGGTGGCTGCTGGATGCCGTGAGGCTGGGCTGGAGTGAGTGGGAAAGGGTCACACGGCTTCCCTTCGAACACGGTGTCCAAAGTCACACAAGCCCACGGTGGCTTCTCCCTCTCCCCTCCCAGCAGAGGCTTCGGGAAGACTCTCCAAATCCGCTGAGCGTGCCTTCTGAGCATTATGGCAACGTCTCCACTTCCACTCTCCCTTCCTGAGGTTTCCCTTTAAAAAGTCACATGCTTTCACTCCTAACCAAGAGAAAGGCACATGACTAGCTGGTGGGAAGATGGGGTATTGGAAAATAACAACATGGGGAAATGTGTCAAAAATACCCATCTGTTCTAATCTATCCCCTCATTAATAACCTCACCTCCCCCCATTGAGGCAGAAAATGCAGGAGGCCTCCCACTGTGCTGTATCCACTCCCCCCCCATCTCCTGGTGCCATCTCAGTCGCGTGATCTCATGCTTTGATGTCCTTCGATTCCTTAAAAGTGTGATTAGCACACACTTTGCACACACGCAGCCGGTTTTAGTCGCTGTTCACCAGCGAGAACCCCCCAAGCTTGACACCAAGTGTCCTTGTGAGATGGTTGCTCTCTCTAACTCAGCTTCCCTGCGCGGAAGAGCTCCTGGTACAGGATGAAAAATCACCTGCTCAAACAGCACAGAACACATCCCAGGGAAACCTCCGTTGTCACTCTGGGATGCGATTTCTCCGTATAGCGTCGCTTGCAACGTCCTGTGTTATAAATGTATAAATTCAATAAGTGTGAAATTTTCTAGAGAGAGAAAAAAATCGTAGTATGGCATCTACATGGCTGAATCGTTAATTTGTTAGAGCAACAATATCACTGCAATGTTGCAACTGGTTTCCTTAGTAACATGTTCAAGTATATGGGAAAACATTTTGGGGTAATAAAATGTTCCCATTTGAATTTTGAATAAACTTTCACATGAGGTAAGGAAGTGGTATTCTAAAAATAACAGATTAAGCAATCAATTAACTTATTCAGTTATTCCATGAAACTTTAAAGTATGCAAACGTTGTGCTTACTGGAAATACGACAGGTTACCCAGAATCGTGTCTGACTCTGCTGGTCAGTTAAATTTTGAAGAATTATTTGGACATGTTTTCCCGTTTAACACTCAGCAATGGATAGAAACAGCTCACCTGGGTATTCTAAAATGAAGAGAGTTTATTCTTAAGGGTCCAATAGTAAAAAATAGATTACCTCCTTGGTGCTAGAATTCAGCAGCCCAGATTTCCAAATCATATTTTCTAGGGCAATGGTTTTCAAACTCCACCATGCATGAGAATCCCCTGGAGGGCTTGTTAAAACAGATGGCAGGGCCCTACCAGTGCCTGTGATTCCGTAGCGCTGAGGTGGGACCTGAGAATCTGCATTTCTGACAAGTCTCCAGGCAGTACTGATGCCTCCCGTTCAGGGACCGCTCTTTGAGAACCATGTTCTAGGGGAAGCCTGCAATGGATCACTCCAGGGGCGCCTGGGTGGCTCAGTCAGTTAAGCGTCCGACTTCGGCTCAGGCCATGATCCCACCATTTGTGGGTTCGAGCCCCGCGTTGGACTCTGTGCTGACAGCTTGGAGCCTGGAGCCTGCTTCGGATTCTTTGTCTCCCCCTCTCTCTACTCCTCCCCTGCTTGTGCTCTGTCTCTCTCTTTCTCTCTGCCAAAAATAAATGAACATTAAAAATAATAATAAAAAAAAAAAGATAAATAAATAAATAAAATGGATCACTCTGGTCCTGAACCACGAAATATATACCTTAACAATGAACAGGTGATTTTCATATCACTCTAAGATAATCTGAATCCTAAAGCAACGTCACGGTCAGACCTTCTCTTTTCTTATACATCGTTTATAAAAATCTTAAGGAGAAAGGTCCATTCTCCTGGAAGACAGAGAAATGTAGATGGACACAGAGGCTCATACCTCTAAAGAGGACAAGTCAGGATCTGGGCCCCTCCCGGGATCAGGCCAACATCACACAGTGTGGAGCAGGGACCCTATTTGTAATCACCTCCATTCTTAGTGCCTAGCGGACAGCCACACATGAAGCAGGAGCCCCATAAATGTTGGCTAGATGTGCTTCCGTCCTTAAGGCCACAATCAGCGAGTCCCTTGATTTTGTTACGGATTTTCCTAAATGTATTCACAAAGTCATCGGTGACGGGGAAATGCTTAAATCACAGTCCTCGCCCTTTTGCTCCTGATATGATAATCCGGCTCTCCAGGTAGACAGTCAGCTTATAAAATGGATAGTGCCTTGGGCTGGAGTCAGGACATCTTGCTTCTGGTCCTGAATTTGCCCCAACTTGCCACTGACCTTGGGCTTTCTTTCCTCCATCCCCAGGAGGGTCAGACCAGCATTCTCTGACAATGCCTTCCAGCTCTGGTAAGGCAGGAGTCAACCTTGTTTGGGTTTGGGTTTTTTGTTTTTGTTTTTGTTTTTGTTTTTGTTTTTGTTTTCCTCTTTCTGTACCAAATCAATTTCAGTCTGAGGTAAAGGAAATTCCCAAATTACTGTTTTGTATCTTGCGGAGGATTGCTTCCCACAGCTAATTTCTCAAGTTCGGTTTCCTTCCTCCAGAAGCTTGCTGTGTCCACATTTCAATTAATTGCCTATTGGCACACACCCGACTCCAAATATTTGTGCAGTTCCCGAGAAAGCCTCATTCAGCTAAGTACCTGATCGCATCAACCTGCTCTCTGGTTCCAACATCTCAGAATATCCAAGCGAGGAAATATGCAAATGCCAAAGTCACCCAGAGAGAATTCATCAGGGGAGGCAGTCATTGGAGGCAGAAAGAGAAGCTCAAATGGAAGATATTATCGCTCGCTGGAGATGAAGGAAATCGGGGTGGGGGAAGGGAGGAAGTGGAGAATCTGGAGACTGGAGATGCTCGCACCTAACGGCACAGGATGCGGTGTCTTTAGAGAAGGGCTGAGCAGATCGGCTGAGTTACAAATACACGATGGCAGCACTTGTCTTAGAAGTCGCAGAAATGGGAGTGTTATTAGAGAGGCTACCCCAAGTCTCAGTGCCAAATAAATTCAGCGCTCCTACTTGCTGACAAACTCCTACCATTAGAATCACTCTTCAGTGTGTTTTATAACATTGCAAAATGGTTGGGATAGAGTGCTTGCTAACAAAAGTGGTAGAGGCAAAATTATAGCAACACAGGATCTCCGGTGCATCGGGGAAAAAAGACAGGAAAAATATTCCAACGCTGGCTTGCCTCTGGGTAGTGAGATCATCAACAAGTTTGTCCCCTACGTATATATTCTTTCACTTTCCAAGTTTTCTGCCATTGATAAGTACTGCTCTCCTGCTTGTAAGGTTAAGAAAAGAGAAAACCTTTTAAAAGTTGTTTGTCACAATAAGAATGCTTTGAAGGTAAGCCACTGACTTCAAAAAGCTCCTGGTAACATGCACATCTATCACTTAAAAGGGACTGTCCGTTAATGGCTTTGCATCGTTTGGTTTGTCGTCTTGGCCACGCTCGTCCTAGAAAGCCAGATCAGGGCCAAGAAGCGCTTTTCCTTCATCTGGCATCCTGTGAGCTTATACTGATCCAGGCACAGGATGGGCATTAAGTGTGGACCGAATTAATTGTACCAAAAACACAGAGCCGCAGATCTCAGAGGAAATGGAACCCAGGATGAGCTTTGAAAGAACAAGGGTGATCTGGAAAGGCTGGAGCAGAGTAAGCCCCAGGGGATGGTGTATTACAGGAGTCCCAGCGGAGAAGAAAACAGCATGAGGGTCTTAAGCATAGGCCTGAGGAGGGGAGCAGAGGCAAAACGGAGTGGGGTGGGGACCCCCCAGGGCCTAAACCCCCTTATAGCACAGTTTCACCGATAGCCAGCCCTGTCCTGTGGCATAGTAGTAGCTCGACAGCTTTCGACGTTCTTCTGTTGAGCTCTGGTTTCACGGTTACTCCATTCATGGAGACGCCAATCGCAAAATGGAAGTTAAGTGAAGGAAAACATGCAAAGCTTCTTCAGAGTTGGCTGGGTCTGCCTCCCCTGGACCGAGGACGTGGTGCTGAGTGCTAAAGAAATCTCCGGGGAAATGCCAGTCGCTTGAAAGTTTGAGCAGGAGCCCACAGCAAGACTAGGGGATGTAAGGAAGAAATAGGAGGCACAGCCAAGAAATCGAAGGACCAGGATGACAGAAGGACTTTGACAAAACATAGTGACGCAATGTAGATGGGTTCATTGCCACCACACCTGTCCCCCCGCCCCCCTGCCCCAGGAAATGACTTATGTCAAGTAAATGGAAAAAATATTTCCCTGATTTTTCTCATTTGAGACAAGCCACTTACGCATAAAATTATACCTGCTTATTTACATATTTATTGAGTGCCCACCATGTATTAGGAGCTGAAAGTTGGTAATGAACAGAGCAGTACCCTGGACTTGTGGAATGGGTGAGCTGGAAGGAACATTTACTCTCGAGTTTAGCAGCTGCCGTTTACCGATGAAGAGATCACAGCCCACTACGGGGAAGCGGTATGACCAAAAGCTAGTGCATTTCCACCATAGCTGGTATCAGGAGGCTTTACGCCTCGTGACTTCTCGGGATTTCTCCTCCCTATCTGCAATGATGAAAGTTCTTACCCGCCAGGGCTTGTTAAAATGTCACCTAAGCTCCATGAAGCTTTTCCTATGCCTTCCTTTGGGTTCCCACTGTCCTCTCCGCCCCTGTAACAGCATTTGTCACAGTCTGCCTTGAACTTTCGTGAGTACACATCTGTCCCCTCTGCTCCATTCGGAGCCCCCTGAAGGCAGAGATGACCTCCTACTCATCATACATTCTCAGCACCAGCACGGCTGGAGGGAATAACATTTATGGAGGAGCCACCCAAACCTGGAAACTGTGGTAAATACTTTTTACGCACTGTCACGTGTAATCCTCAAGATGGATATTTGATTTAAAGACAAGAAAACAGGGGCACTGGGTGGCTCAGTTGGTTAAGTGTCTAATTCTTGATTTCAGCTCAGGTCATGATCTTGCAGTTCATGGGTTCGAGCCCTATGTCGGGCTCTGTGCTGACAGCGTGGAGCCTACTTGGGATTCTCCCTCTCCCTCTCTCTCTCTGCACCTCCCCCTTCTCTATCTCTCTCAAAATAAATAAACTTGAAAAAATTAATGTAAAGATGAGGAAACAGACACTCGGAGAGCTTAGATAACTTGCTCAAAGTCACAAAGCCAAGTGAAGAAGCCACAATTCAGCCTTCGATATTTTTTTTAGTATTTACAAAAAGGAAAAAAATCTACCTCTCCGTTTACCCACTTTCTTTCGTTGTGGGCTGAGAGCTAGACAACACATGGACGTCCTCTGTGCACTACCTTCTGAGAAGCTCAGACCCAGTCGGAAGCTCGTGTGGCTCCTCGACTTGGGCCTTCCTTACAGGCAACGGGAGGGCCGGCTTCTCCTTCTGCTCCCCGTGGGGCCCAGCCCCGTGCTGAGAAAAGAACTCTCGAGAAGATTTGTGGGAGCTCAACAGTCGAACACCTCAACCCCCACCCCCACGATTTCCAACCTTCCTTTTGCTTTTTTAAAAAAAACCGTCCTGCGAGATCTGTGTTTTTAGTGTGACCTACCTCAAATCCTTTTTGTAGGCAGGCAGGGAATAAGTGAATAAATAAACAAGTAAGTGAAAACTGGACTCCCTCCTGCCTGGGGGTACTTGTGTAGGGCTTTATCAGCTCCACTTCCAGAAAATCCACCCTAACGGAGACTGAGCTAAGAAACAACAGTTTGGGAACTCAGCGGGTTCCTGGTGTTTTTTTTTTTTTTTTTTTTTTTTTAACCTAGATAAGCCTGGGCGCCTCCAGTAAATTCCCCTTTGATTGGTATGTTTCATCAGTTGAACTGTAATTGGTGCAAACAGGTAATTTGGAGATTACAAGATTTATTCTTCTATAACAGTGATTACTGATTGCTAATGATAGTGCTGATTTTTAGGTGTTTAAAACCTTGACAGTTACAATACTCAAGTGATTTACTACAGTGTCTTAGAGATAGCCTCCTTCGGTTCCCTGAGGACAGAGTCTGTCTGTGTCCTCCATAAGCTCTGCCCAAAGACCCATGGGCGTGTGTGTGTGTGAATAAATGCTTATTAATATTAATATTATTAACAATAATAATGACTATAGACTATAAAGCCTTCATCCAGAATAGTGAGTCACTCAATCCACTTGTAATTTCATGGATTTTGAAGTGTATTCCTTTTCTTCCCAGTGCCTAATTCAATGAGGTGTTAGGATTATTAGCTCTAGAAATAATTGGCCTTAAAGGTACATCATAAAAGGCCGAAGTCATAAACTCTCCTCCCTGACATTTGGAGAGGCTCTAGTTTGGAGGCACTCAGAGGAGCCAGAACTACCCAGTAGCTGCCTTCTTGCCACCCCAGGGAAAGGAGCTAGACAAGGCTGCCCTGGCCGGGTGCCAGCTCAGGAGCTGGGCACCGCCTTTGGGCGCACTCCCTTGTTATCCCGTGTTAACAGGCCAGGCGCTAACATGTCAAAACACTGGCGTGTGAAGTGAATGGAAAGTGGCAGTGCCCAGACAGGAAAGTTGCCCTCCTCCACCCAGGGGGCCCTGCACGCAGGGTATGGGCGCCCAGTCCTCCCAGGATTAAGCCTGGCACTGACACACTTGCCAGTAAGGAGCGCCGACGTGATAAACTCAGGCCGACTAACTCAGAAACATGTACCCAATTACCACTGGGTCGGGCCTTGTACCCAGCACATAATAGCAACTCCTCAGCCTCGGTATCTGTTCATTTTTCTTTTTTGTTGAGACTGTAAGTGAGGAACAGCACGTGCCACCCCCCATTTCCTGCCGCTGGGTCTCGACACGAGCTGTTCACTGCGTATGTGACACTGCACCTGTTAGGGCAAGGCCAGCTCAGAGCCACTTCCGTCCCTGCCTCTCCCTTCCTTCTCCTATCCATGCTGGGTAACGCCTCCCTTCTCTCAAGTCCCATAAAATTCTGCTGGCACTCTGAAGGGGTGGGTGACCTTTCTCTGAGCAGTGCCAGGCATCTCGGCATGGGGTGCCCTCTAGTTTGCAAGAATACCAAAGAGCTTGGTGCCCTCCTTCCACACTCAGCCTACTGCCTCATGTGTAACCTGGGTTCCAGAAGGCTATCTGACACAGGCAAAAGCTTTCCTCTTGGTGGGTAGAGTCATACAACTTTAGAGCACTCAGTGCACCACTGAGGAAATCTGTCTGACCCCTTGACCTCAGGGAGGAAGAATCAAAGGCTTAAGTGGGTGGGCAGAGTCGCCCAAAGACTTTTGGTCAATGGTGATATACGACAGAAGATTTCTTAGCTAGAAAGTTCTAAGAAAGAGTCGCTTACAAGTAAACGAACAAACAAAAACTTCCTAGACCTTTGGCTCTCAGGAAAGAGCAGATCTTATGATTAAACCCAACATTCGTGGCCATCCAGGTGTCTGGCTATTTGTGGTGTGAACACAGGCACATCCCATATTCTTTTTTTTTTTTTTTTTTTTTTTTTTAATTTTTTTTTTTCAACGTTTATTTATTTTTGGGACAGAGAGAGACAGAGCATGAACGGGGGAGGGGCAGAGAGAGAGGGAGACACAGAATCGGAAACAGGCTCCAGGCTCTGAGCCATCAGCCCAGAGCCCGACGCGGGGCTCGAACCCACAGACCGCGAGATCGTGACCTGGCTGAAGTCGGACGCTTAACCGACTGCGCCACCCAGGCGCCCCGCACATCCCATATTCGAGGCCACAGTGAGAATCACTACACCAACCCTTACATGGCATTTTACAATATGCACATATGCCATATGGTCCTTCTAACAAGTTTTAGTGTACTTGTTCCTACCACTTTCCCTAAAAGGAAACTCTGGTGAAAGGTTTTGCCCAAAGTCACACAGCACGTGGGAAAGCTGGGTCTTGACCCCAGACTTTTGATTTCAAGCCCCATATTTGTGTCTTTTGCCCCAAAGCTGCCCCTCTCAGCTCAACTCCATGGAAACAAAGTCTTAGTACCTCTCTTTGGCCTGTAGTTTCTGGAGACAGGTGCTTTTAAGCAGGTTTTATCTTTTACTTTCCTCATGTAACCCTACAACGTATCCATCAGGTTGTTCCCATCCTGCTTTTAAAAGCCTCTGAAAGGCTGCATATATGAGGCTTTCTGGGGTGTCAACCCAGAAATAGGGGACTGTGGTCTGGCCTGGATGACATCAATACCTTGCCCCTTAGGCCAAGTTCAAATCTGCCACAGTCTATTCTTTCCTGAAGAATTGGGGAAGGTTTGCTCTTGCTAGGGGACCCTCCCATCACCATCAACATGAAGTTACAACATAATTAATCTCCACTTGAGACAGAAGAGAAACGCGGGAGTGTTTGGCCCGCTTCCCGTGGCTGACGCATCCCTCTCCCCTGAAGGAGAAAGGAACGAGGTTACAAACTAAACTGCTGGACTCAGGTTGGCTCCCCTAGCTTTTGTTACAGGAGGCACGATGATTTTGAAGTAGAAAGAAGCAAATCCAGCTGTCAGCTGGAGTAGCTGTCAGGACAAACTCACACTGGTGAGCTCCTAAAGACTCTTCTAACATATCAGCCACATGGTCACTCTCTGGGGCTTTTCTGACTAGGATCAAGTCGGTATGTGACAATGCACTAAAGCCCCGTCAAACAGGGGAAGTGGTGGGGACCAGGCCAGATCGTCGGTCCTTCTCACTCTTGTGAGGACCTATGGTCCTCACCGCTCCATGTTGACTTTGAGAACTTCATTTGGTCATTGCATAAGGCCAAGGTAAGTCTCTCTTACTTTCTGTCTCTCAAGGGCTTTGAGCACAGCAGAGTATTTTCCAGAGGATATGAAAGCAGAACCAGCCAGGAACGCAGATCATCATTCTCTACAAAGCTTCACAGGTGGTTGCTCCCTTTCTGTATTAAAATCTACGGCTACCTTTTCTCTCTCCCGCCCTCCCCCACTGCAGAGGCTTTGATGCAATCATCAGCACCTCAACATGATTTTGAGCAATCCCCATTCACACGCACACCCAGAGTCTTGCTTAAATACGACATGAGTCATCATTTCACATTCATTACCAGCCATCTTCAAGGATCCCAAGAGAAGCTTGGTCTGATAGTCTCTAAGGTGAGGAGTCTGGGTTTGCTGATTACAAGTGAGAACCCGGTAGAACTTCCCAGATGAGCAGCTGGGCACCAGCTCAGTGAGTTCGTCCCCCAGCGTTGCTGCTGTGTGGTCTCGGGTATTCAAGAGCTCAGTTGTCAGAAACATGCACCAACCTCTGCCATCCTGGTGGTATGGAAGATCGAAGAGGGCTTTGGGCCAGATGACTTCATGAATTTCTTCCCCCTGCTCTGGCTGTTCCTTTCTGTGACATCATAACGATAGCAGTGGGTGGGCCCCTGGAGCTTATTCCAATTTGAAGGAAAAACTCTTAGGTGTGTGTTCTCCATTCTCCTTCTCCTCATCTTCCCTTCCTCCTTTCTAGCACTCACAAACCAGGGCTAGGTCAATGACACCCATCCAGACACAATATTCCCAGAGAAGACAGGCCAGGGGCCAATGGCCCATAAAGGCATCTTGAGGTATGCGGTATGTCTTTTCTGCATCAGGGGAAACAGCCCTAGTGAGGACATGCCTTGGCAGAGAAGAGGAGGGACTCACACTGCAGATGTGGTATCTCTTTCAGCATCAAACGGCACCGGCAGGCACAGGCCCCAAACTCCAGACTCTACTCATGTACTGAGCCAACCCCTTGAAGCCATGACAAATCCTCACAAAGCTTGGTGAGCTCACAAGCTAAAGCTGCCAACAGAACTACCCAGAGAGCCCATCCTGAGATGTCAGGGCCCAAGGTGGAAAGCTCCGGCTCTGTACACCCTCACCCTAGAGAATTACTGCTGAACTACAGAAGAAAGATGGGGCATATTTCTGGGGCCAATCAGAACCCCCTACTCTCCTTCCTGAGCAGACCACAGACCATCCCACAGATGGTACATCCTACACAGGGGTGTAGAGGGGCACAGGAGGGCACTGAATGCCCTCAGTGACCTAGTTCCACCCCTCCCTCCCCCCACCTGTCCAGTGATTCACTTCCAGCAGGAAGGTTCTGCTCACATGAGAGTCATGGAGGTGGCAATGGAAAAATCTCTGCATATCTTTTCTAGGGCTGCCACTACAGCTGGGCAGCTTAAAAACAACAAATTTATTCCCTCACATTTCTGGATGCTAGAAATCCAAACTCAAGGGAACAGGGCCATCCATGCTCCCTTTGAGGATTCTGGGGAAGAATCCTTCCCCGTCTGTCCCTAGCTTCTGGTAGTTGCTGGCAATCTTTGGTGCTCCTTGGCTTATAGATGCATCATTCCAAACTCTGCCCTCATCATCACATGCCCTTCTTATAAGAATGGCCCTTGTTCAATTTAGGGCCTACCCTGATCTACTATGACCTCAGCTTAACTTAAAATTCAATCTGCAAAGACCCTATTTCCAAATAAGGCCACATTCTGAGGGCCCAGGTAGACATGAATTCTGGAGTGACACTGTTCAACCCACTAAAGTTACCCCAGCTTGAGAAGCCTACACCAACTGCTAGTGTCGGTGTTTCATGCACCAAACCCAGCAATTGGAATAAGCTCCAAGGGTGTGTCTACTCTATCCTTGCTACTCAATAAGAAAGGGAGAAGAGGTTGATAGAGCACAACACAGGTGGCAGTTATGGAAGAAATAAGACTATTTCGCCTAAAAAATAAATTGGAGTTCAACATGCAGGCTGCAAGAGAGGGGAAGGGAGGAGCGTCGATGGGTAGGAAGAGCATCTGAGCCCACAAGCCCTGCCCGCCTGGAGGTGTGCTGGGCGGGCCTGGCCGGCACATGGAGCATTGGAGCAAGAGCTGAACTGCAAAGGTGAGCAAGGGCTGGATCACAGCAGAACTTGCCAGCCACACCAAGGAGCTTCAGACCTATTTGCGGACCAAGAGGGAGTCACTGAAGGGTGTTAAGCAGAAGAGGGACTGAGATTTCCCATGCAGGGAGGTGGCAACTTTGTGGTAAGTGGGTTAGAGTAGCGTGGATGCAGTATGTGGGATTTGTTACAAGTCATTTATCACAGATAATAAGTGAAGACCAAAGAGAATTTATTTTTTAATAAAATTTATTTTGAGAGAGAGAGAGAGCACACGAGTCAGGAAGGGGCATAGATAGAGGGAGACAGAGAATCCCAAGCAGGCTCCCCAACACGGGGCTCGATCTCATGAACCAAGAGATAGTGACCTGAGCCGAAACCAAGAGTCTGATGCTTAACCAACTGATCCACCCAAGAAGATTTATTTACTTTCATAAGATTATGCTTATAATAGCACCACACTCATTCTCTTGCATTCTGATTATTTTATTGTACATCAGGTGCTTATACCCAACAGCAGGAAGAGCCAACATCACCCCTCTTGTGGCACCATGGTCAAAAAAAAAAAAAAAAAGGCTAAGGACACTGCCATAGATGGGTGACCTAGATGCTCAGCTATGACTTCACAGAAATCCAGGAAAGAAACGAGAAGGATTTAAGACCAACGGTTTTCAAATGTGTAGCCATTCAATGCTCTTCAAATAATATGAAAAACAGATAAGCATGCAATTGCTCTGTTTATATCGGGGATGAGAAGCCACCTATACACCTTGCTCAATACCCCCTTCCGCTGCAACTTCAGAAGGCCCCCAAAGGATGAACAAAACAGTTTGAACGCCACTGGCCTAGACCAATGGGGAGAGGGTAGCAATAAGCATCTTGAGAGACAGTGAGATGCAGAAAGTTAGGAATCAACGTCTCAGTTGTGGGCTCAGGATGGGCAGAAAGGGTGCAAGAATGGCACGTTATTGGACGAGTGGCTAGAGTTTCAGGTTTTTTTTTTCTGGTCTGAGGAACTGGGAGGGATAGCAAAGGAACAGGTTGGGGAGAAAGATGAAGCCTTCCATAAGCTGAACTGCAGGTACATGTGGGACACACAGCCAGGAGGCCAGGGGAGAACTGGAAGAGGGAGCTCAGGAGAGATGTCCCACCCAGAGAAATGGATGGGGAGTTCATCAGTATTTGGTGGCAACTGGGGTCCAGGGGAAAGAAAAAGCTGCCCAGAAAAACAAAAACCAAAACATGATATAAGAGAAAAGAAAAGGAGGGAGCACCTGGATGGCTCAGCCGGTTGAGCATCCTACTCTCGATTTCGGCTCAGGTCATGATCTCTCAGTTTGTGAGATGGAGCCCCATGTTTGGCTGTGTGCTTGACAACATGGAGCCTGCTTGGGATTCTCTCTCTCCTTCTCTCTCTGCCCCCTCCCCTGTGCACTCTCACTCTCTAAATTAATTAATTAATTATTAATTTTTTAAAAATACAGGGGGAAAACCTATAGGATCTTGATAAATAGCAATATTTAATAGGTGCTCAGAGAGAACAGGGGGTAAGCAGACTCCCTCTTAGGAGCAAAGAAGGAAGAGAGAGAAGGGATAATCACCACACATTTTCTTTTTATTTATTTTTTTAATGTTTATTTATTTTTGAGGGAGAGAGACAGAGTGCGAGCGGGGGAGGGGCAGAGAGAGAGAGGGAGACAGAATCTGAAGCAGGCTTCAGGCTCTGAGCTGTCAGCACAGAGCCCAATGTGGGGCTTGAACCCACGAACAGTGAGATCATGACCTGAGTCAAAGTCGGGTGCTTAATCAACTGAGCCACCCAGGAACCCCGATCACCACACGTTTTCTATGTTCCCAAGACACTGAGGTTATTCTCACAGTCTAAGAACATCACAAAGAATTATTGTAGAGAGCTAACTATTTCTTCATTTCAACTGGATTCAGGGATAGGGATTTTCTCCTTTACAAATACATCTCATGCTTAACAGAGGCCCTGGAATGGAAGTGCTTTATAAATATTTGTTGAATGAGTGAGTTAATTAATGAATCTTTAAGAACTGTTTGGGGAAAGCATTACAAAAGCTTTAAGAGCCGAGCAGAAGTATTGAGGGATCAGGGTAAACTTGAGGACCATCTGGAATGTTCCCCAGGAGAGAAAACACACCAAACTGTGTGTTGGCTCCCCGAAGACCCACATAGGGCAAGATTTAGGGAAGAACAATAGAAGCAAAGGGAAGCCAGCCCAAGTGGCCTTCATGGCCCTGGAGCACAGGTAGACAACACTGCATAGAATGCAGCCAAACAGCCAAGAGGAAATGGAAATTATGGGATGCGCTTAAGGAAACTTAAAGTAATAAAAATAGAAATTCTGGATTTGGGTTCTCACTTACTATTGAAACTATACTTGAGAAGTGGGGCAGACAGCCCTGGGGGGAATAATGCCGAATCAGCAGCATAGCTGCCTTGCCCTTGGAAATTAGGCTTACTTTCACTCCTGACCCTATCAGCAAAATCTAAGCTCCAGCAATGTTTCCTTCTTCCAAACAACCAAATACAGTGGCAGATCTCAGACCAGGGAGAGCAAAGCCCCCTGAAGGGAACCATGTCCAGAGTCTACCTACTTTGGCAGACCCTCCCTGTGATATTCAACAGGAAGGGTACCCCCTACTGGGCAGAAGTTCATTTGCTCCTTAAAAAGGAAGTCCTCAATTTACCTTTTATGTTATGGAAAATGGAGAATAACAGAAATTCACACTGTGCAATTAGCTAGGACAGGACCCTATGCATAGTTCAGAAGGTTAGGGTGACATTAAGGCATGCTCCTACTTGGGAAGACCAGGGTAAATAACATGTGGACCAAGAACACAGCTAGGTTGTAGGTTGTCCCCATAACCCTAGAACGGAGGACAGGTAGGAGCTAAAGTGTATATATATATATATATATATATATACATATTTTTTTTCTTACATGATACTGTCTATAGTGAACTATCATTCCTTTGGCCATACATCTTCAGACACTTCTAGGCATTGTGTACTGAAAGTCGTCCTTTCCAGCATGACTTCCAAATGGTCTTAGCGTACATCAGAGCATTCTGATCACATATTTCTTGGCTTCTTTTCAGTGTTTTATCACTTTGCTTGGTTTTAGAAAATGTTTTTCCACCCACTGGATGGATGCAACCAAATTCTGATATGGATGAGAACCCAGAAAGGAGTGATCCCAAAGCTCCTGAAGGATGGAAGGGTGCAGAAGGGCATCACAAGGGAAATAAGTAAAATGGGATGGGGATCAGAGAGGAAAGAGGTAGTCTGGAAGGATACTAAGGTTTTAAATGTTGCTGTCTCTAGGACAAGGAATGTTCTAATTTTCCCCTTTTCATTTAGGTCTATCAGCCTTTTCCACTTTTTCTCCAAGAAATTGGTATACTCTTATTTATTTATTTATTTATTTTTAAATGTTTATTTATTTTTGAGAGAGAGAGAGAGAAAGAGTATAAGCAGGGGAGGGGCAGAGAGAGGGAGACACAGAATACAAAGCAGGCTCCAGGCTCTGAGCTGTCAGCACAGTGCCTGACGAGGGGCTTGAACCCACGAACCGAGAGATCGTGACCTGAGCCGAAGTTGGACACTTAGCTGACTGAGCCACTCAGGTGCCCTGGAACCGTTATACTTTTAAATAGTAAAAAATAAAAGTTATGTTGTGACAAAAATCAAATTAACAAGATCTAAATATCCTAAGGTAATATTTCTTAACATGCTTTATTTTTTTTTAATTTTTTTTTAACGTTTATTTATTTTTGAGACAGAGAGAGACAGAGCATGAACGGGGGAGGGTCAGAGAGAGGGAGACACAGAATCTGAAACGGGCTCCAGGCTCTGAGCTGTCAGCACAGAGCCCGACGCGGGGCTTGAACTCACGGACGGCGAGATCATGACCTGAGCCGAAGTCGGCCGCTTAACCGACTGAGCCACCCAGGCGCCCCATTAACATGCTTTATTAAAAAAAAAAATTTATTGTAGCAAAATATACAAATGTTTTACATTTTAGCCATTGTTAAGGGTACGATTTGGTGGCATTAAGTATATTCACAATGTTGTACAACCATCACCACCATCCATTTCCAGAAATTTTTCATCATCCCAAATAGAAGAAACTCTGTCCCCATTAGACAATAACTTCCCATTCCCTCCTCCTCCTGCCTCCTAGAAACCTCTATTCTACTCTCTGTCTCTATGAATTTGTGTATTCTAAATCCCTCATACAGGTGGGATCATACAGTACTAATCAATTTGTATCTGACTTATTTCACTTGGCATAATGTTTTCAAGGTCTATTCATGTTGTAGGATGTCATTCCTTTTTAAAGCTGAATAATATTCTACTATATATCTATACCGCATGTACTATCTTTAATGGACACTTGGGCTGTCTCCACCTTTTGACTGTTGTAAATAATGTCGATATGAACATTGGTGTGCAAGTATCTGTTCAAGTTCTTGCTTTCAATTCTTTTGGGTATATACCTAAAAGTGGAATTGTTAGGTCATATGGGAATTCTCTAGTTAACTTTTGAGGAACCTCCATACTGTTTTCCATAGCAGCTGCACTATTTTATATTTCTATGAGTTTCCAACTTCTCGACATCCTCATCAACACTTGTTATTTTCCTTGTCTTGTATTATAGCCATCTTAATTTGTGTGAAGTGGGATCTCATTATGGTTTTGATTTGCATTTCCCTGATTAAGATGTTGAGCATCTTTTCTTGTGCTTGTTGGCCATTTGCATGTCTTGTTTGGAGAAATGTCTATTCGAGTCCTTTGCCCATTTTTGAATTGGATTTTTTTATTGTTGTTGAGTTGTAGAAGTTCTTTATATATTCTGGATATTAATCCCTTATCACATCTATGATTTGCAAATATTTTCTCCTGTTCTATGGGTTGTCTTTTCACTCTCTCAAAAGTGTGCTTTAACAGACAAAAACTTTTTAATTTTGATGAAGTCCAATTTACCTAATTTTTGTTTTGTTGCTATGCTTTTAGTACTGTATCCGAGAAATCATTGCCAAATCCAATGTTATGAAGGTTTTCCCCTGTGTTTTCTTCAAAATATTCTATAGTCTTTGGTTCTTATACTTAGGTCTTTAACCCATTTTGAGTTAATTTTGTATATGGCATAAGATAAGAGAACAACTTCATTCTTTTGCGTGTGGGTATCCAGTTTCCCCAGCACACCATTTCTTGAAAAGACTGTCCTTTCTCCTACTGGATGGTCTTGGAACCCATGTCAAAAATTATACCTGCTTTTTGTATTATGAAAGATGATAGATTTTAATGTACTCTCTGGATAAGTGTGAAAATAAAATAGCAATACCTTTCACTTGCATAAAAGGAGGTGATGATATAAGCCTATACTCATTCAGTGCTTTATGAATGAGGCATCATTAACGTCACTGTGGTGTTATATCGCCATGAACATCATATTATAGAGTGGTTTATACCCACTATTTCTTGTGATTCCCACCTTCCCTCTGTAAGGTAAGCAGGACAGTAATAGATAGTCTCATTATATAGATAAGTAAGTTAGGTTAAGAAAACAGCAAGGAATGGGGCACCTGGGTGGCTCAGTTGGTTAAGCATCTGACTTCAGCTCAGGTCATGATCTTGCAGTTTGTGAGTTCAAGCCCTGTGTTGGGCTCTGTGCTGACAGCTCAGAGCCTGGAGCCTGCTTCGGATTCTGTGTCTCCCTCTCTCTCTGTCCCTCCTCTGCTCATGGTCTTTCTCTCTCTCTCTCTCTCTCTCTCTCTCTCTCTCTCTCCCTGTCTCAAAAATAAATAAACATTAAAAAATTAATAATAAAAAAGAAAATAGCAAGGAAGTGGCAGAACAAAGGACATGTTTTTTTCACCATCACCATCACATAAAAGGGACATCGGAAACAAAGCAACTTTTACACTGAGATCTGGTTCCAATGTTCCTCTTACTGAGAAACTTGTCTTCCTTCATCCTGAAACAGAGATGGTTTACTGCTCTCTACCTTGAACACAGAAGGAAACAAATGTAACAAGAGGGTAAGAAGTTCGCATACAGCACGCCCGGAAATCAGGGCAAGAACCAAAAACAGATTCAGAACTACCACAGTCTCACCAGGGCTTCTCTTCAATAATTTTAAAGCCTTAAATGTGAAATACCAAATTCACACACAACAACTCCTGGCCAGATAGTCCAACGAAAGCACAATCGATGTGACCTGCTGCAGGACAGGGAGCTGAGCTGGAACTGATGCAAAGATGGCTGTTTAAGTTTATTTAGGAGACAGGTATATGTTCCCTGAAATGAAATTTACTAGGTACCTACCATGGACAAGATGTGTCAGGAGATGTGCAGATACAAAGACAGGAATCCTTGGGAGGCTTCAAAATGGAGCAAACTAGGAAACAGGAAAGAACTCCATTAAGGCAGCAGTATGAAGTGCCTTAAGAGTTTCACCTGAACCTTCTGGAAGGCTGCTCCTGTCAACTAAGGAAGATCTTGAAGTTCATCCGTAACAATGTCCCTTTGGTTAGTCTCCATCAAAAGCCTGTGGGTGGATTTAGTCCACCTGTACGGAGCCCTCAATATGCAAAACCTCTTCTAGATCTTCAAGCACTAAAGGGAAACACAGGCTTCCTGATATAATAATGGGATGGATGGTGAAGCTATAAATTTATTTGGATTTATGATCTGACTTTCTCCCTTCCCTCCATCTGTGCCAAACCATCCGGGGACACTCCTGATTAATCATCTGTGGAAAAAGTACGTTACTGCAAGGTGCATGTTCTCACTCAAGTGTTTTCAGCAAGACCCTGGGCAGAGGCTTTCAGGAAAGTTGCTGCTCAGAGGGCATCAAATATTTGGCCTTTCCTGTACGTCCATGCTGTCTAAAACTGGAATGGCAAGAATACCCTTGGGGGCAGGGAGAATAGGAAAGGTATGCAGGTTGGGCAGTCTAAGCCTCAGCGTGAGGCTGGGCAGCTGTCAACAAAGCCACCTGAACAGATGACTCTGGAAGCAAGATGTCCTCTTGTCTGTCCTGATAGCCTTTAGCCAGCCACAGGAGGGAGCGTGATATAGTGAGAAGAGGGAAGCTTTGGAGAAAGATTGGTTTAGATTCTGTTTTCTGCCTTTCCGTGTGTGAGCCTGAGCAAGGCCTCTAAGTTTCAGGGTCTTTTACTGAAAAAAGAGAGACCCCTGGCTATATGGACTGGTTGTGGTGGTGAACTTCCAAAATGGTTCCCAAAGAGCCCACCTCTAGGTACTCACACCTTCACATAACTTCCATCACTTAAGTATAAGCTGTACCAAGTGACTTGCCTCTCACGAAGAGATTGTGGCAGAAGTGACGGGATTGTCACTGCTGAGATTAGGTTACAAGACACTGTGACTTCGCCTTGTTTGCCTTCCTTCTCTGCCTCTCCCCCCTTGCTGTGAGCTGCGCTGTGGACCAGTCCACATGAGAAGGAGCAGAGGGCAGCTTCCAGCCCACAGCCTGCAAGGAACCCTCCCAACAATCCTATAAACGAGCTCGGAAACAGTTCTTTTTCCAAGTCAAGCCTTAATATGACTGCAGCCTGGCCAGCACCTTATTGCCACTCATAAGGGACCAGAGCTGGAGGCCCCCTCTAAGCCCCACGCAGATTCCTGACTCCTTATTACCTATGAGGTAATAAGCGATTGTTTCAAACCACTAAATTTGGGGGTAATTTGTTATGCAGCAACAGATAACTAATGCAGAGGATTTAATAAGGGACCACGTACAACAGCCAGTCCGTTAAGTGGTAGCTATTATCCTTAGTGTGAGACGGACTGATTGCCTTCCAAGCCGTTTGTAGAAAAGATGGTGGTATGAGGATTGGGGGGCGGAGGGAGGGAAGGGGATGGCATTTTCCGGGAAATCATGAACTAAGCAGAAACTAAAAAGGGAAATAGAGCCAAATGCCAACTATCTTGTGACATGTGATCATCTCCCTTCTCCATAGTCCCAAAATATTTCATTTGTGCCATGATTATAGCACCAGCACGCCTGGCCCTCTGTCGTGCCCTTGCTCCCTTCTCCCTTACCCTGTCCTCAGACATGGTGACTGTGTCTTTGTTTGCTGAATCCGTCACTATGTCAAACACTGTACTTTGCAAATAATGATGAGACGAGCCCATAATTCTTCTTCCTCCTGTTTCTAAAAATTATTCTGGTAAGGTTTTCGTCCCATTTTTTTTTCTTATTGAAATTCCCCTTGTCTTTCAAAGTCCAGTTCACAGACGTCTTTCTCTGCACAGTCTTGATGACTTCTAGCTCTTTTTTAGCAATATTCCCTCACTCCTTGATTCTCACAACAAACTCTTTGTTCCTGCAGTGAGTTCTTGTCTTCCCTGGGGCTCTTTGCTAGAACCTATGTGCTGTAACCGTCTCTCCCTCTAGATGGCAGCCTCTGGACCTGCAGGGGCAGTCAGTCAGTCCTCTTCACCCTCTCGAGCCCAGTGCCCACCCCAGGTTTGCAATGGGTTCTCAGAACTAATGACTGAAAGAATAAATTATTCCAAATGGTTCTCTGAGAGTTAAATAAACAAATCTCTGAGGACAAGATGGGGCGGTGGGGGGGGGGGGGACCAAGAAGGCAGGTCACAAATTGTAACAGATTTTTTCACCAAAGCCATAGGGGGCCACAAGTGCCCTCCAACCCAAACAAGTTTACAGAGCCTATGGGATCTCACAGGTTTTCTTCTCCAAGCACTCTGAGGATCCCTACTGACACCATCCCTAGGACAAAGAAGACGCAGCCATGAACACCACCCACCTTGAAAAGAAGAACAGGTAAGAAGGATACAAACAGATGTTGTTAGAAACATAACTCAGGAGGGTACCATAAACAAGTATGCCTGGAATTCATTGACCACGGTGAAGGCCAACCTGTGGTCCTCTGCCCCCTCCCTGCTCCAGCACACCATTGATCAGGACCTAGGTCTGACAGGAGTTCACCTCCACGTAGAACTCAGTTCTGGGCTAAACAGGACCAAAGCCTTTGGTGATTTCTACCTCCTTTTGGGCAAGGAGAGCCCAAGATGCCATAAAGAGGTGGAGAATGGGAGGTACTTGTGACACTGTGACAACATGAGGCCATCATGAAGCTAAAGCAGGGCAGTAACTCCTACAACTCACATTGGATGAGAGAACGTCCGTCGCCTTGGCATCCCCTTCTCCCTGCAGACAATCTCAACTCAAAGATGGCCAAGCCCCAGGTGAGGGGGAACCAGGTCCATCCACTACTGGGGCCCCAGTTCCTGAGGACAGGGCCTCGGTCTCCCTGGAGGCACCAACTGAGCCATAGGAGGTCTAAGTCTAGGCTTACTGCTTCTGGTGCCCTCATCTCAAAGGCACTGGTCAGCACCCATTTGTGCTGGTAACTGGTCACAATAACCCATCCAGGCTAGGGATAAGTTGGCCTCCGCCTGCCTGGTGGTAGCTGGTCAGCACATACCCATCTGGCAGTGGTTGATCAGTACTTGTCTGCTTGGCCTGATTTTCCAGCACTGTCTATGAGCAGACCTGTGAATTAAGTAAACACAATTGACAAGAAGACCTGGACTGGAAGAATGGATGAAAGTTGGAATAGAAGAGGAAAGGAACAACCTTCCCATAATTTATAGTTTACAGGGTGTTTCTGTATGGTTTCTTTCTTTTGATTTTTTTCCCCCCCTAACACTGGGGTCCAGGTGAAGTTGGCCCACTTTTACATGGGTATCCATTCCATTTATTTCACAGATATTTGGGGAGCACCTATTCTGGGCCCAACTCTTGGGAAGTTCTGTGGGTAGAGAGAGGAACAAAATGCAGCTCCTGTTCTCAAAGAGCATAACTCCAAGAGAGAAGAGGAAGACATCATTATGCTCGTCCTAATAACAGCTAACAGAACTAAGCTCTTCTGCACTCCAGGCACCATCATTAGTAATAACTCATGGAATCCTCACAACAATTTTGTGAAGTAGGCACCACAATTATCCTTATTTTATAGAGAAGAAAACTGAGGTCCAGAAAGGCTAACCACATTTCCCAAATCCTCTCAGCTAGTAAATACAGAGGTAATATTTGAACCCAAGAAACCTGCTGTAAAGTCTACACCCTTAGGCACTATAGATAATCAAGCCCAATGTGATATGCTAAGTAGCAACTTAGAAATGACCACTTTGCTATTGTAGTGAGGAGGAATGAGTAAGGCAAAAGACTGGAGAATCTAGGGCAGGAGGTCATTTAAACAGGGCTCTTCCAGAACCCAAAAGACTCACATCACTTCTATTTTTAAGGCTTTGGTATATTAAAATAAATATATAAAGTCAAAGTTACAGAATTTTGGTATATTTGAGGTGTTTATACTTAACATCGATAGCAATACATATGTGATATAATGCAATGTAATTGTCTTATCATAAGATAATTCCAAGATTATGAAAATATACTGCTGATTCATTGTGCATTTCAGGTAGGATGGTCCAAACAGACAAGGCTGCATGACAAACATGATCTTCTTTTGGTTCTGTCAATACATCTCTGTGATTGGATGGAAGTTTTCACTTGGAGCTAAGGTCAAACATTTAAATCTGTTGCTCCCTTGTGATGAGGATCTGGGAGCTAAATGGGGGTCTCCTATGACTGGCCTTGACTTTCGACAATTTTTTTTTTTGAAAGTTTATTTATTCTGAGGGCGGTGGGATGGGAAGAGAGAGAGGAAAAGGAAGAGAATCCCAAGTAGGCTCCACACTGTCACTGAAGAACCTGATGTGGGGCTCAAACTCACAAAGCACGAGATCATGACCTGAGCCGACGTTGGACGCTTAACCAATTGAGCCACCCAGGTGTCCCTCAACAATGCCTTAAGGCCAGACAGGCAGTGCAGGGTGGTGGCTAAAGAGGACATTCTACAGCAATATTGCATGGGTGTGAGTCTCACTTCTGCCACTTACTAGTTGTGTGATCTTGAGCAAATTACTTAGCTGATCTTTGCCTCTGTTTCCCCATCCATAAAATAAGGATAACAATAATACCTAGCTCCTAGGTTTGCTGTGAGTATTAAATATGTTAATACGTGCAAAGTGCTTAAAAAGGAGACTGGCATACAGCAAGTCCTCAATAAGTGTTAAGCATCATTATTTCAGAGAAAGAGCAGGCACTTTTGGTGTTCAAAGAATAAAATAAATTTCAGTCAAAAGAACCAGCATATACAAAGGCACAGTAGTGCGAAATACAAGAAACATTATGGGAACTGAAAGTGACTCCATGTGAGGTAGGAAAAGTGTAGACTTAGGTGGGGACAAGCCTGGTACACCAGGATAAGGAATTAGAGCGAATTCTTCAGAAAATGGGGACACTGGTGAGTGGTGAGTCTGACCAGAAGGTACCGAGGCTCAGAATTATAAGTGACTCAACTCAGGCAGCACATGGAAGAGTTGGAACTCAAAGATCGATCTTCTGCCTTGAAATTCTATGTTCTCTTCTTTCAACAGGAATGAGCTTGTGTATCCCACCACCCCCTGCCCCCCACAACCGTCTCATCCATCTTCTCATGTGGCCATGCTGGCTTTCTCCAGGAAGCCACTCCTCCTCAATTCTCAGTCCATACAACTCAGGTATCATTACCACCGCCACCACGGGGGCCACGTAGGACTCAAACTGTGCCAATCACAGCATCATCTGGGTGTCACCATCAACACCCACATTTTCTGAGCACTTAGCATTTGCCAGGCACTGCTCTAAGAGATTCCCATGCCTTACCTCATTTAATTTTCACAACCACCCTTGGTAGTAAGCAGTATTAATTTTCTCTATTAGGAAATCAAAGCCATTCTAAATCCAAAGTCCATCCTGCTTTACCCTGTTATGCTGTCTCCCGCCCGTTGGTCTGGAAGGAGCCTGGCACCTCCCCAAAAGTCAGCTCAGAAGAACCACTGGAACAAGCTACTCTCTTATTT
This sequence comes from Lynx canadensis, assembly GCF_007474595.2. Lineage (NCBI taxonomy): Eukaryota > Metazoa > Chordata > Mammalia > Carnivora > Felidae > Lynx > Lynx canadensis. Next base: position 29,449,460 of record NC_044310.1, read on the forward strand.
CCAAAGTTATTCAGTCCCATTACTTAAAATAAATACAGAAACCAAACCCACATCGTCCTTCTAAATTAAGCTGAGCTTCAAATACGTGCTCACTCTAGAAGTTGATGAACACACACATTAGTTCCTCAAACATTGACTGCCCCTCCTGGGTCAGGGTCCATGCATGGCCTTAAGAAGTACAGAGATGAACAGGACAAGAGTTCAGCCCAGGGGCAAGGGCACAATGCTGTGGGAAGTCAGATTCTACAATAGCTTGCCCTGGAGCAACTGGTCCTAACTGTGGCCATGGGATTGTCAGATGCAGAGCTCAGCTCTGGCCTGGTTGCTCCCCCAAAGCAGAGTGGGGGAGCAGGAAAAGAAAGGGTAGGCAGCAGCCACGTGGGCAGTGTCATCATGCCACATGACATGCTATGCGACACAGGACCGACTGCTCTGATATTTCCTAATCTGTACCAAAAAGCATGATACATTGGGCTTACACACTGCATGCATTTTTAAAAATTGCATACAACCCCATATTCTACTTTGGAAATTAAGTTTTAATTTAGTGAACTTTTAGAGCCATGCTCTTTCGCAGTGACATGAAATTTGAAGGGGAGAGAAAAGTGAAAGTAGAAAATCAAGATCACCCATCACCCCGCCACTCAGAAGCAACCACTGTTCACCTCCTTCCAATCCTTTCTATATACATTTTTAACACAGTTGAGATCATACTGTATAATCAATTTTGTATCTTGCTTTTCAGAAATGTGAATTTAAAAGTCAAGCACCCAAGAACCCTGGCTATCTCATCAACACTTCAGATGCCTCAGAAATGCATTGGAATTTTTAAAAATTGATTCTACAAATCTCCCCCTCCACTTCTCTTCTGACCACGTGGGATTTGCAGCAGAATACACATGATATAGACACATCCCCTGAAGTGTAATAGATTTGAATTGCACACAAGTTGGTGAATGAATGTCTAAATAATTAGGAGGTTGATTAATCTAAAATATAGGAGCATGAGAGAAATTCAAAGCTACAGATTCGACAGAGAGATCTGCAAGCCTGTTCTGCTAATGGAGACGGAGGGAGGTGAGAGACTGAGACCATAGAATATGGTAACAGAGCCAGCTGCTCCCATGGGCATCAGATTGCTCAGGACCTGTCATCTTGGCTGTGTACTGCTGCTGGTCAAGAGGCCTCCTGGCATGCTAAGGCCGGACAATGTGGGTTCAAATTCAGGCTTTGCTGCTTATTAACTTTGTGACCTTGGGCAGACCATTTAATCTCTCTGAACCCCAGTCTTCTCATCTATAAACAGGAATGATATAATAATGCCTGCCTTGTAGTATTGTTGTAATGATTAATTAAGCCCAGACTTGTAAAACATTCCAAACACATAGCAAAATCTTAGGAAATGTTAGCTCTTACTACCTGGAAAGCAGTATGTCCTAGAGCAGTGGCTTTCTCAAATTTTTGGACCGTAGCTCACAAGAGCAAATACATTTGGCATCATTGCCTAGAACATACAAACACATATGTTGTAGTTATGTCTATGTATGTGTGTGCACACATATGTTTGTGTGTATGTGTTTCATTAAACGTTAGTTATCTACACCTGTACAGTGCAGTTATATTTTCCATTCCACTTTATTTCATTTTTGAAAATCCTGGTTGCAAACCAGTAAAAGTGATTTCATGACTCTCTACTGGGTCTCTGTTGGCAATCTGAAAAACATGAGCCTAATGGAAAGCACATAGATTTTGGTGTGAAAAAAAAAAAAAAAAAGAATTCCCTGGGAGCAGATCTCATCTCTGCCACTTACTACCTGCGTAACTGTAGGAAAGTTCTCGTGTGTTTGTTTGCTTTGAAAACAATCTGATCTTCAGTTTCCTCATCTATAAAATGAACACAGTGGCCATCCTACCAGCGTATATGATACCACACAGGGCTTGGCACCTATTGGTAGGTACTCCATCCGCTGTAGCTTTTGTAATTGATCTGCTTTGCTATGCAGACAGGACTCCAAGAGAAGCTTGCCCCCATTACCAATGCCTTTGGGACCTCCAAATGCAATTACCGCAGGGCTTTGTCTCAGGGCTTGGTGTGGAAGCAGCTTCCGAGGTCTGTGATACCCTTGCTTAACAGCATGCTTCCAAGTCCCGCTATTTGGATTTGATTTTTTAAAGTACTTCCTTTATTTTAATTCAGACCCCAGGGACCTGGAAAGTACACCACTGCTTTTTCCCAATAAAAATCAGACTGGCAATAAGCATATTGCATTTGAAATGGTGAAGCTGGGCTCGCCTTCAAAGGACACCGCATTAGGACTTGGCTCACCCCCAGCCTGTGTTCGACAGTCGATTTCCCTGGAGGAAACTTGGCCACAGCCTCACAGGCTGGTGGGCTGAAAGAAACCTTAGCTTTAACTAACTCTTTTACAACTGGGCCAAAGAGACACTAAGAGGAGAGAGAAACTATCCGAGCAACATCAATGGCAAACTGGGACTCACACACAACTCATACCCTATCCTGGAAACCCTGAGCAAACCAAAAGCATCCAGCCCTCTTGGTCCCCCAAGCCTGACCTTATGAGGGCTCTCCTTTGCTCAACAGGCCTCAGTTATCAGAGGCATTTTAATTCCCAGGGAGAGTACTTGTAAGGTTGCTAGACTTAACAAAAACAATTTCAGTGTAAAAAATTGTTTTAAATATATATCATCTATGAGATACCAGGCACTCTTTGAATTGCTTTAGTCATCTTCACTCACCTAATTTTCATAGCCTTGTGGGATGGATCCTATTCTCATTATCCCCATTTTAAATATTATAAACCGGAGGCACACAGGGATTAAATGATTTGCCCAAATTCTTGGGGCTAGAAAGTAGCCAATCTGCAATTTGAAACCTGGCTGACTTACTCAAGTCTGTGTCCTTAAGTATCCTTGACCTTGTTGATGACATGAATGGCCGGCCCTTCCTCTGGGCTCACTGCGAGCCAGGCACTGTTATAAGCCCTTTACATGGATCAACTCATTGACTCTTCACAACAACCTTGTGAGGTAGATGTTATTACACCCATTTCCTGTAATAGTATTCTACCAGTGACCAGAGCTGTTTTTTTCTGGAATCTTTGAGGACCTTCTAGAAGTTTGAAGGACCCTCTACTCAGAAACAGCATGGGGGTCAAATTGCCTGGCAGAGAAGGGTTTTGTTCTTCAGCGGTGGGCTCCTGAGTAAGAGACGTTGTAGCTGTTGAGCCATTAATCAAACTCACATTTTTCCACAGACCTACTCCATGCCAGGCACCTGGCCGAGTTGTGAGGCCTCAAAGATGCACTCATTCTCTGCCCTCAAGATGGTTACAATTTAAAACAAAAAAGTTGGTAGCTGCCATTTTAAAGCTCTTGCCATGGGTCAGACACACTGCCCAGCGCTTCCCATGTGCAAGGTCTTAGTCTCCTCCTAACAACGTTTACTGAGGTTAGTATTATTACCTCTGAAGTCAAAGTTGGTGAAGCCAGGGTTCAAACCTAAGTTTGCCTGACTCCAAAGCCCATGCCCTCAATAACTAAATCATACCCAATCTTCACCCAGGGTATAGAATCAAGCCAAGTGCACACCACAATCATTACTCCAACATCTAGCTCACCCACTCTCCATTGTGAAATAGCCTGAGATTTGACTCCATCCTGTCTCCAAGGGTGATTGGTCCAAACCAATCTGGATTCTCTTATCCCCTTCTATGGTGATTGGTTCACATGCCAGACTTAAGCCAATGGGCAAGTGGCAGTCACACGTGTGCACGGATTGGTTCAGGTGACCTAATCAGAGAGAAGCTCTGAACTCTCTTCTGGTTGTGGAAGGAGGGTCATTCTTCCTTTGTAACTCTAAGCAAAAAGGGTGAGGCACCTCTTCTCTTGGCATCCATCTTGCAATAGGGAGGAAAGCACGCCTGAGAATGGAGCCAAGGCATGGAAGGGTACAGAGGTGAGGGAAGGGCAGAAAAACAGAAGTGGAGCTCTGGACCCTACACAACCTACCTGTCACTTTCTCATTTATGTGGATCAAGGGATCCTCTTTAATGTGCAGGTCAGTTTACTTGCTTGTAAATGAGAACATCCTAACTAATACCCAAAGTGTTTGAAAGAGATTGATATTTACAAAGCTCACAGTTACCATTCTAAACTTCTTATGTATTTGCCAAGTAAATGTGACAAAACTTCCCCAAAATTTATAAGTGAAAAAAATAGAATAGATTTATCTAATACAATTCTTTAAAGGAATTTAAATTCTCAAAACCACTGTATAAATACAACAAAAGACTCTACAACAAACCAGAAAACATATTTGAAACGCACCACGACAATTAGGAAGCATATATCCACACAATTGTATAAATTAATAAAAAATAAGCACTTTGAAACTAAGCTCATTGAAAAGAAATGAACAAAGACATGAGCAGGCATTTCTTAGCCTAGAAGAAAGAGAAATGGTAATAAACACAAATTTGTACAGACTGTGTGATACCTTGATGTTTGTCCCATCAGCAGGACAAGAAGAAGAAGGAATGGTAGGTAGTACTCAGGATTAGAGAAGGTGAGTAGAAACTCACACTCAATCAACAAAACTAAAAGGCAACCCATGGAATGGGAGAAGATATTTGCAAATGACACCTCTGATAAAGGGTTAGTATCCAAAATACATAAAGGACTTACAAAACTCAACACCCAAAAAACAAATAATCCAATTAAAAATCGGCAGAAGACATGAACAGATATTTCTCCAAAGAAGACATCCCGATGGCCAACAGATACATGAAAAGATGTTCATCATCACTTATCATCAGCGAAATGCAAATCAAAACTACAATGAGATACTACCTCACACCTGTCAGAATGGCTAAAATCAAAAACACAAAAAATAGCAGGTGTTGGGGAAGATGTGGAGAAAAGGAAACCCTCTTGCACTATTGGTGGGAGTGCAAAATAGTGCAGTTACTGTGGAAAACAGCATGGAATTTCCTTAAAAAGTTAAAAATAGAACCACCCTATGATCCAGCGATTGCATTACTGGGTATTTATCCAAAGAATACAAAACCACAAATTCAAAGGGATACACGCACCCCTATGTTTATAGCAGCATTATCTACAAGAGCCAAACTATGGAAGCAGCCCAAGTTTCCACTGATAGATGAATGGATAAAGAAGAGGTGGTAAATATACAAGGGACTATTATTCAGCCATAAAAATGAATGACATCTTGCTATTTGCAATGAAATGGTTGAAACTAGAAAGTGTAATGCTAAACAATATAAGTCAGTCAGAGAAAGACAAATACCATGTGACTTCATTTATAGGTGGAATTTAAGAAACAAAACAAATGGGCAAAGAGGAAAAAAGAGAGACAAAGAGGCAAACCAAGAAACAGACCCTTAATAACTAGAGAACAAACTGATGGTTACTAGAGGGGAGGGGGTGGGGGGAGATGGGGGAAACAAGGTGATGGGGATTAAGGCATGTACCTGTTGTGATGAGCCCAGGTGATTAAAATAAAAAGCTTCTAAAAAACAATAAATAAAAGTCAAGCTGTGCCTTCAAGCCGTGCCTCTAAAAAAGAAAAGAAGAAACACTCTCATGTCCTGCTGGATTAAGTGTAAATTGATACCCCCTCTCTGAGGGACAATTTAGCAGTAAGCACCACAATTTTTAAAAATATTTCTTTATTTCTGGGAGAGCGCAAGAGGATGAGGAGTGGGGGGGGGGGCGGACAGAGGATATGAAGTGGGCTCTGCGCTGACAGGCTGACAGCAGCCAGCCCGGTGTGGGGCTTGAACTCACGAACCAGGAGATCATGACCTGAGCCGAAGTCAGATGCTCAACCCACTGGGCCACCCAGGTGTCACTGAACCACAATTTTTAAAATATACATATACCATTTGGTTCATCCACTCCTATTCTTACAATTTTATCTAAGCAAATAATCCAAGTAGCATGCAAAGTTATGTGTTCAAGTCTATTCATTGCAATCGGGGGCGGGGGGGGGGGCAAGAATGAAAACTGGAAACAATATGCAACAGTAGGTGATTGGTTAAATAAACAGTGGCAGTTTCATATAAATGGAGTCTCATGCGGCTGGTTAGAAAGACAATATTGCTCTATAAAAAAAAGGATGATATACTCTTTAGTTACAAGAGCAGTTTACAGAAGAAAAAATATGTGTATTCTATGTGATATACGTATGTTAGAGATGGTAAAAGATATGTTATCTGTGAGTCTAAAACTGGAAGCCCCTAAACACCAGAAGATCTAAAATCTTGAGAATAGAAAGTTTTGTTCTAAATGGGTTTCTTTTTTCACAATTACCTTTTAAGATCCTCCTGCTGTAATAACGATTGGGTGAGTTATGAACAGCCTGCAGATAACAGGCTGGCTTGGACGGGGCGGGGGGGGGGGGGAGGTGGGGATGGGTCATCACAGACAGAGGGAAAGAAGCCACTTAGTGTAGTGAGGATCCTGTCTCAAGGGAGGAGGGTCACTTAGCACCCTGCTGAAGGGGCTCCGGATCCGGGTAAAAGGAAATTTGAAAGGAAAGTGTGACAAGGGTGAGGCCCTGTTGCTGATGGTGCTTTTCAAAAGAGCTGCAGTGTTTCAAAAGTTGTTGCAGCAAATCCTGATCACGAGTGACTTTTGCCACATCTCCGCCTAGAGATCAGGAAGGATGTCCTGGGAAACAAAAATGCACCGTGCATTTTTATCGTTATGTAATGTTCTTAAGAATGCTTTCCAGGGGCGCCTGGGTGGCGCAGTCGGTTAAGCGTCCGACTTCAGCCAGGTCACGATCTCGCCGTCTGTGAGTTCGAGCCCCGCGTCAGGCTCTGGGCTGATGGCTCGGAGCCTGGAGCCTGTTTCCGATTCTGTGTCTCCCTCTCTCTCTGCCCCTCCCCCGTTCATGCTCTGTCTCTCTCTGTCCCAAAAATAAATAAACGTTGAAAAAAAAATAAAAAAAAAAAGAATGCTTTCCTAATTACTTTTTTGTTTGTTTGTTTGTTTAGTGGGAAAATTCACAAAGAAAATGCAGTATTGCGTTGGCATCACCAAGTAGGTAGGTTTTATGTAACTCCCCCCCCCCATTTTCAGGTAAAAGGAGACATTTTCAACAGATACCACATGATGACATCTGTAATCTATACTTTACTACAGTCACAGGCCATAATTATATTAAATCAAAAGGTTTTTACATTTAGTTATTTCTTGCCACATGCTACATATCTTCCGTCCTAATATATTTTTCCATTAGTATGTTCCTTTGAAGTTAAGAATCTAAATCCCAGAAATATTGTTAATGTAAAATATGTCAGATTCTGGACCTTCTAGGTAACTAATCAGTGTGTGTGTGTGCGCGCACACACACGCGTATGTGTGTAAATATTAACAGTGTTTGTGGGTGGTTTAAATTATTTTTTTCTAATATTTTTTATGCTGAGCATACTAGTAGTATAAATTTAACAAACTCGGGTGTTCAAGACATGCTATTTTCTTCATTTCCTTATTTTTAAACTCTATTTATTTTGAGAGAGAGAGAGAGCTGAGCAGGGGAGGGGCAGAGGGAGAGGGAGAAAGAAAGAATCCCAAGCAGGCTCCGCACTACCAGCGCAGAGTCTAATGTAGGGTTCGAACCCACAAACCGTGAGATCATGACCTGAGCCAGAATCAAGAGTTAGACACTCAACCAACAGAGCCACCCAGGTGTCCCTTCTTAATTTTCTTATAAGCGAGTTTAATTCCTAGTCTCAGCCCCATTCCTCTTTGTGGCAGAAATGCAATCTTGTTCAAATCACAAAGTGTCAAGTCATAAGTAGGCGGGAGGCCTCTGGTTGGCCATTGTCACATTCTGTCCACACTGGTCACTTCTACACGCTCCTTGCCCGGACCACAGGCCCTCCAGGCCTGTTTCTCAGTGTCTCCCAGATGCCCTGCTGGACCAGGGTGAAAGCTAGAAGGCACCCTCAGGCATCCCCTCTCCTGTCTCTCTTATCAACTGTTCCCTGCCATGCAGGAAAATTCTGTAAATTTGCCTTCTCCAAGCTCTGCTCAGGCAATGCAAGAGCTCTCTGTATTCTTGAATCCCCCAAGATCTCTTGGGGGATCAAGCCCCAAGCCTTAAATTCTTTGCCCTCTGCCCTCCTCACTGCTTTAGTCCAGCAAATCTTATCTAGTGGTGGAGAGGTGTGTACAGGGGAAACGAACACACAAAATCACTTCTGATCAGTCACATACACTTCTACACAGCTTTGGGTTTGTTTGGTTTTTTTTAAGGCTAACTTTAAGAATTTGCCTCATGTTCTCTGGTTACACATTGTGTCACATGTCCTGTTACACATATATTGAGTTATTTAATTTAAAAAAGTAAACCAAGGCACCTGGGGAGCTCAGTCAATTAAGTGTCCAACTTCAGCTCAGGTCACGATCTCTCAGTTTGTGAGTCCGAGCCCCAAGTCGGGCTCTGTGCTGACAGCTCAGAGCCTGGAGCCTGCTTTGGATTCTGTGTCTCCCTCTTTCTGCCTCTCCCCTACTTGTGCTCTCTCTCTCTCTCTCTCTCTCTCAAAATAAATAAACATTAAAAAAAATTTAATAAAAAATAAATAAGTAAACCAATGCAGAAAACCACAGAGTCCATTCTCACTGTATTTTTATCTTGCATAATTATTGTAGTATTATTACTACTATCGTAAAATAATAAATGTGTGCAGTGATTTAATACTGCTTTTCCTACATACCAAGTAATGATCTTGGTGCTGTCTACCTATTAACTCTGCTGATCCTAAAAACAACTCTTCCAGGAGGCGTTAATAGCATTCCCACTTTGACGATGGGAGCACTGAGTCAAAAGAGAGATTATGTAACCTGCCTGAGGTCACACAGCTTATTAGTACAAGAGCCAGGACTCAATCCCAGGACTCAGGTGCAGGGTCTGTGCATCTCATTGAGAGATGAAGCACCTTGCTAAACGTTACTTGTTTCACAGCTTCGAACCTGGGATCAGAACCCAGGTGTTCTGACTCTGAATCTCATCTTTTCCCTCTGCATCTCTTTGCTCTTTGAGATTGACAAAGCTGACGATTTTGCCAACCAAGGCCAGTGCAAAACTACCATTCACTTCCACACAGGCTGTCTGGGAAAGCTTTGCTGTGATTTGTGAGTCTAATCCCTAGTGGGACTGTCATTGTTTAAGATTCTTAATAGACACAATTGTCAGGTCTGGCTCTCAGGTTCAAAAAGATAACTGCTCAAGTACAAGACAGGGAAGGAGAGACTTAGCAACCATAGCCGATGAGAAAATTCCCGGTGGGGATTTTCACGGACATGGAACTGAGAATAAGTCAGCATTCTAGATGTGGGTTCCCCGATGCTCTTAGGCTGTGTTAACACAAGTATCCGTGTCCCAAATATGGGGTGTGAGAGTCCTGTTCTTATCTGTCACCTGAGCCTCTGCTCACTTTTGGACTCTACACTTGAAAGTTAGAGCCCTCGAGGAGGACAGCAAGTTGACAGAGCAGGTGGAAGCTGTGTCCTAGGAAGATAGGGAAGGTTTGGGGCTGGCGTTCTCCTTTTTTTTTTTTTTTTTTTTTTTAGAATATATTATTTTTTTTAATGTTTATTTTTGAAAGAGAGAGCACATATGGGGAGGGTCAGAGAGAGGGGGAGACAGAGGTTCTGAAACAGGCTCTGTAATGACAACAGAAAGCGGAGAGCCTGACTCAGGGCTCGAACCCACACACTGCAAGATCATGACCTGAGCCAAAGTCAGATGCTTAATGGACTAAGCCACCCAGGCACCCCTGGGCTGAGAGTCATAAGAATGTAAAAGTGCATGGGACACCTGGGTGGCTCAGATGGCTAAGCATCCGACTCTTGATTTCAGCTCAGGTCATGATCTCACAGTTTGTGAGTTTGAGTCCTGTATCAGGTTCTGTGCTGACAGTGCGAAGCTTGCTTGGGATTCTCTCTCTCACCCTCTCTCTCTGCCCCTTCCTGGCTTGTGCTTGCGCACTGTCTCTCTCTCTCTCTCTCTCTCTCTCTCTCAAAAATAAATAAATAAACTTTAAAAAATTTTTAAAAAGAATGTCAAAGTGCTTGATCTGAGGACGTGAATGCTGTTCACAAAACTCTGAAGGGCGTCATGGGAAAGAATGAGAAGGTTGGCCTGTGGGGTCTAAAAGAGCAAGCCTAGAGCCAAGAGGTGGAAGAGAGAGAGAGAACCCGAATAAGGCATTTAAATGCTCAGGCCTTGGAGCCAGACAACGTCGACTTGAATCACCACTTAGCTGTTACTTAACCTCTCTGTGCGTCAGCTTCCTTGTCTATAAAATAGGAATAATAAAAGCATCTACCTCAGAGTTCATGAGAGGATTAAATGAGATAACCCACGTAAAGTGCTTAGCACTTGGCATAGACGAGTGCTCTATAAATGCTATTGATAATAATTTATTATTATCATGGTGGTACTATTACTATCCAGAGCTATTTAGCGATGAGACATGCTGCCTTAGGCAGTAACAAGCCCCCACCCCAGACACGTGTAAACAGATGTTCAAAGATTTACCACATGGTGACGACGTTGTGAAGTAGACTCGGGCCTTGAGGTGCAGGAAGAGCCTAAGAATCTCCAGGGGGCCCAGATTCTGTTTCTTTCTGCCAAGAGCCAGAGCGTCCTTCAGAGGAATACCCCAGTCTTAGCTGGGTTATGGTAGGCCTGGTTGCTGTAATAACTGAGTGGCTCAACAGGAAGTGATTTCTCACAGCTCTGGAGGCTGGGAAGTCCAAGATCAAAGCACCAGCAGATTCAGAGTCTGGTGAGAGCCCACATCCGGGTTCAGAGATGGCCATCTTCTCACCACGCCCTCAACATGGTGGACGGGGCATGGTCTCTGGAGTTTCTCTTATAGGGTCACTAATCCCATTCGTGAGGGCCCCTACCTCCCACCTCCAAATACCACCACACTGGGGGTTCAGTTTCAACATATAAATTCGAGGGGCACACAAGCATCCAGTCTCTAGCACCTCACTCCCATTTCTGGAAACTGGTGAGCAGCCTCACGTGCCTGATGATGTGGTTTCCAATGAGAGTCGCCAAGCCAGGCAACAGGGAATAGCCTGGCCTTGGTCTAGCGGAGATAAGCAGAGACCACTCACTCACTGGCAGTGTCCTCCAGAGGTCATGAGAACCAAGTGCTCAGTAAAGGCCACTGCTCCACCCACACAAGGTGGGACCATGAGCCTCAAAGCAAATGCGAACACAAGCATCGGGCAAAATGATCTGGCTGCTGAGGGCCCTGCTGGCATTGGGTTCATACGCTCCATGCGTACCTATGCAAAGCTTGGGGGTTATCACAAGTTTAACGTGGAAGGGGCTCATCCCAGCATCCTGGAGGGAGTGGGTTAGCAGGGAAAGGTGGGGTGGATAAGGGGAACATGCGATCTGAGTGGGAGGGGATTCAGGAGGACAGTATCTCCAGACCCGGCTTGTGGATGCGTGCCCAGCCAGACCTCCTCCTGACAGATCTGGGTCCCAGAGAGTCAGGCAGCAGAGAAAAGCTAGCACAGTTTGTGGAGGGTCTCAGTGAGATGGGGGGAGCTCAGGGCAGCCCTCTTAGGGCTCATCACGAGCAATGCAGCCGGCCTCCGCACACCCATATAGGACTGGCCGGGAGAGAATATCCCCCTCACCTTATCAGCTGCTGAACGGCGTAAGGCTGGCCCAGGACAATTTTCAGACCATCAACAGGAGACTGTGCCTGTGATGATAAGCGACCTTGCAGTGATAACATTTTCACTCATTAATATATTAACTAGTTAATTAATTAAATGATATTTACTGACAACCTATTGTGATTGCTAATTTCATGTGTCAAAATGACTGGGCCCCTGGGGTACCCAGACATTTGGTCAAACGTTATTCCAGGTATGGCTGTGAGGGTGTTTTTGGATGAGATTAATATTTGAGTTGGTGGAATGAGCAAAGCAAATTGCCCTCCCTAGCAAGGGAGGGCCTCATCCAATTGCCCGAACAGAACAAAAAAGCTGAGCGAGAGGGAATTGCTCTGCCTAACTGTGAAGCTGGACCCCTGTCACCTGCCCTCACATGGAACTTTTGCCACTGGCTCACCTGGGTCTCCAGCTTGCCATCCACAGATCACAGGACTTCTCAGCTTCCCTAATAATGTGGGCAATTCCTTATAATTCATCTTTTTGGGGCTCCTTGGTGGCTCAGTCGGTTGAGCATCTGACCGGCTCAGGTCATGATCTCGTGGTCCGTGAGTTCGACCCCTGCGTTGGGCTCTGTGCTGACAGCTCAGAGCCTGGAGCCTGCTTCGGTTTCTGTGTCTCCCTCTCTCTCTGCCCCTCCCCCGCTCATTCCCTCTCTCACTCTCTCTCTCTCAAAAATAAACAAACTTTAAAAAGGTTATTATAAATCTTTTTTATAAATATATATGTATATCCAACTATGGGTTCTGCTTCTCTGGAGAACCTTAATATATCTGTTATGTGTCCAGCACTCTGCTCCATGCTCAAAAAGCTGCAGTCAGCAAGCCCTTTAGTAGTGGACAGCAGAGGAGAAAGAGACCGGTGGATGCCACACTCAAGTGACAGATGTTGTTCTTGGGCACATGAAAGGCATCCACAACTAATTTGAGGGATTGGAGATAATCAAGAGGCAAGGGATCCTAAAATAAGAGGCCAAGGCCAGAGCCAGTGAAGGACAAGTTAATTACTCATGATGGGATTGCATCTAAAACCCCAGAGTGCTGGAAGCTGGGGAAATGCAGGTACATGTGTGTGTGTGGCTGGGCACTGAATCCAATCCAATGCCAGACCCTGTGCACAAACCCCAACCCTGTACACCACCTTAGAGAAAAGCGGAGACCAGAGGCTTAGATTTGCCAAGAAGAATGAGAAAACATGCTGACATACAGTTTGTATATGCATTTCTTCTACATGTGCACAGGATATGTTTAGATGCATTCAAACAAGCACAGACACAGAGTTTCTAGGTTTCTTTAGGAATTGAGTCTTTTTAAAAATTTTTTAAATGTTTATTTATTTTTGAGAGAGAGCATGAGTGGGGGAGAGGCAGAGAGAGAGGAAGACACAGAATCTGAAGCAGACTCCGGGCTCTGAGCTGTCAGCACAGAGCCCTATGCAGGGCTGGAACTCACAAACTGCGAGATCATGACCTGAGCCGAAGTCAGATGCTTAACTGACTGAGCCACCAGGCTCCTGAGAATTGAGTCTTTAACCAGTCTTGGGCTTCAGGCCTGGTAGAGTCTGGGAATTCATGTGACCCAGCAGACAGAGTCCATGGGAAGAGAATGCTGCTCTCAGGCCCCAGAAGCACCTCTGCAGACAAGACTAGAACAGGGCCTTCAGACCAAAGTTTCCTTCTGTTTGATAAGGAGTCCCCCACCGCCAACCAGAATAGGCCTGAATTTGAGCCAAACCTGCACTGGAGGGGAGATCAGTCATCAGGGACTGTTGGTGAATTGGGTCTTCATGGCTCCTTGCACACAGAGCCCGTGTAAGAGCTGCTGTCTTCTTCTCTTGCCAAATCTCTAAAGCCCAGGTGTCAGGATTTCTCAGACAGGCTCATGTTCTCTGTCCATTGCCCTGACCTTGCTTCCTGAGCCAACAGTGGACTTTATTTATTCTACAAACACTTATGATGGGCCTATTATAGACCAGAAACTGTATTAAGCATGGGGAATTCAGACATAAACAAAACACAGGCCTTTTCACAGAGCCCTGGAAATCAGCCAGCATTTTTTAGTCTTAGGAAAGCAAGAGAACAGAAGGACTGGGGGAGCCAACACTAACCTTCATCCATTCATATGCGACTGATCATTTTCTTAAGTCAGGTTTTTTGAATGATTATTAATCCCGCCCTCTTCTGCCCTTCCATGGGTAGGTTTGGAACCAACCAAGACATAAGACATAGGACACAAATAGAAATAAAAATATCATCTTTGAAGGTGATTTAAAGAATATGACTTCAGACCTATGGCCACAGTGGGCTTGCCAGCACTTTATTTCAGGAATCAATTTGCCCATCCAGTAAATGGGCTGACCACAACATGCCTGCCACACAGGGCAGGGCCTACCCTGGGAGGCTTATTACCTGGGACTAGGTCCTGAATACTTCCTTCCTGAAGGATCCAAGAAAATACAGAGAAAGCTGAGCTGAGCATACTCAGCTTTTTCTCAGAAACTTGCCCATCAGATAAATCATTCTTCTCTGGAGACTAGTCAGTGAAGGTGCATAAAGACCTGAATGTTACTTCTGCTGACATCTTTGCATGTGAGGACATGGGATGAAGGAAATGTAGTTTCCCTCAAAACCTGGTACATGAATCCAAGGTTAAGCTTGTTAATAAGCCTAATGACTTAGTGAATGTCTTAGTCTGCCCAGGCTATTACAACAAAATCCATAGACTGAGTGGCTCAAATAACAAACTTTTATTTCTCACTGTTCTGGAGGTAAGACGTCCAAGGTCAAGGTGCTGCCAGGTTCAGTTCCTAGTGAGAGCTCTTTTTCTGGCTTCCAGACAGCTGCTTTCTCATTGTGTGCTTACATGGTAGAGACAGAGAGAAAAGCCTCTGGTCTCCCCTCCTCTTCTTATAAAGGCACTAACCTCATCATGAGGGCTCCAGCCTCATGAATTTATTTCAATCTGATTACCTTCCAAAAGCCCCACCTCCTAATACTGTCACATTGGGAGTTAGGTTTCAACATATGAATTTTGCCCATAATGGTGAACTTGGGATGAATAGGCTCCTAGTTCCCATGGAGACCACAATGGAAAGAGCACTGGCCCTGGTGTCCACATACAGAAGTTTAAATCCTGACTCAGTCCCTTACTAATCAGGCAACCTTGGGCAAATGATCTTGTCGCTCCAGACCTCAGTTCTGTCCTCTAAAGAATGAGGATAACGATGCTCAGTCTACTGGAAAGATTTGTTGGGAGGACTGAATTCAAGCTTGAGTATGGACAGATGGGAGGGATTGTGTTTGTTGTTGTCATTATTTCTAATGTCACCTGGCCTCAGAGCTCTTCTTCCTGAGAAGGCAGAGTGCACTGCATGAGCCCACCTGCCTCCAACCTAACCCAGAAATCATCTTGAAATCCAGCGCAACTGAAATACTTGAAGAAAGAAGGAAACTTCCAACCACCAAAGTCTGTTGAATCCTCACTGTTTTAGAAGGTCTGTGATGAACCTGTTCAAGACTTCTGCTGATATCTTAGCATGTAAGGACATGGGATGAAGGGAATGGAGATTCTCTCAAAACCTAGTACATGCATCCAAGGTTAAGCTTGTTAATAAGCCTAATGACCTAGTGAATGTCTTAGTCCGCTCAGGCTACTACAACAAAATGCCATAGACTGAGTGGCTTAAACAACAGACTTTTATTTCTCACTGTTCTGAAGGTAGGACGTCCAAGATCAGAAAACTGAACATTGCAGTTTCTCCATCTTTCCAACAACTTCTAAGCCCTTGGGTGGCTCAGGGAAGACTTCACAACACAGTCAAGGAAAGTACTTTCTAGCTCTGTCTTCTGGTCTTCTATGCTACACTACACACACGCGCACACACACACACACACACACACCAGAGAATCCATCTCAAATCTAATGGCTTAGTTGTTTTTCAAGTACAGAGAGAATTTATAAACAATTCCTCAGAAGTTAAAGGAGAGAGAGAAAAAAAATCTTCCATCCTGCTCAGAATGGATTAAAAAAAAAAAAAAACCCTAAGAGTCAAGCTTTCTCTTCCCCTGAGACATGATTATGATTTCTCTCGTCTCTTCTCTCAGTGGTTTCATGTGCACTAATACCCAATGTGGAACTTGTTGGTGCTGCTTGCTGATTTCTGCTTCTCCTTCTAGGAGAGGATAGCATTGCCATTTCCTGGCTCCTTGGGGCTGGATGAAGCCAGGTGGCCAGTCCTTGTCAATAAGTGGACAGCAGAGATGACACATGTTGCTTCTGGGCCAGAGCATTTAATTCTTTGGCAGCCACTGTGAGTTGTCCAGAACTCTGCCCTGTGGTGATGACTGACAACATTCAAGATGGCAGCTGCACCATCAAGCTGCCGAGGTCCCTTATAAGGAACCAGGGAGCAGAGCCTCCTGCTGACCTATAAACAACGTGTAGTTGAGCAAGAAAGGAACCTTTATCGCCGTAAGACAGTAGAATCTGAGAGTTGTTTGTTCCTGCAGCTTAACCCAGCCTATTTTCTCCGATGCACCCTTAACAAATGAAAAACAATTCAGACCAATTGTCCTGATGTTGTTTTTGCCCTAAAGAACCCAAGCTGGCCGTAGATGACACCAATTCACGGGATCCTGAAACTATCTTTGCTCTGCAGTGTCCACTTGCATGGCCTCGCCTAAAGAGAAGACCATGTTTCCCAGAGAACTGATTTAGCCTTTAAATTAAACATCAGGCTGCTTCCTCTACCGCATGGCAGGTTTTCATCTCCTCTGAATAATTTTTTAGCAACTTGAGAAACTGCAATCCAAACATATAGTATTTTTGGCTGGAAATTAAAACACGTCACTTTTAAAACATAAGCAGCATGCCCTGAATGTTTATGGTAAAAAGCTCACTCCTGGCCAGACTGCAAAGCTCACATTACCGAGAGGCAAACCCTGGAGCATGCTAGCAGTTTGCCTCCTCGTTCGTCCTTCCTACACAGCACAGTGACTGTGAATCATTTCTCCTCTGGCACATGGACTCCTAGGCTTTATGACTGCTTTCAGATAAGAGGCCGCTGGCTAGAATGTCCCCTTGCTGGAAGGGGACAGCTGTGGCAAAGGAGAGGCAGGTTGCTGTCCATTGCATTGCCCGTGTGGTGAGCCAACGCTGGCAGTTCAAACAAAGTTTCCAATGACACCACACTGAAGCCTTAACCATGGAGGCTCCTGTTGGGGAAGCCTCCTTATTCCTTTATTCACACAGTCTTTTACTTCATTTACTTACACATTTGTTTGTTAATGCCTACAATGAGCCAGTTTCTATGGAAAGTCTGGTGAAGGACCCAAAGATGAAGCCAACATAACTCCTGCCTCTTAGGAGGTTGTAACCCAACAATGGATGCTCTTGGTAACACAGGTCATAAGAGAAACTGACATATTATGGGAATTTAGAGGAAGTCGGTGCAGCAGAGGGTCCATGAGAGAAAAGGGGGGAAAATGAACATCTCTATGAGCTACCTTATGTCACTCCATTTCTTTTTTTTTTTTTTTTTTTTTTTTTTATTTATTTTTGGGACAGAGAGAGACAGAGCATGAACGGGGGAGGGGCAGAGAGAGAGGGAGACACAGAATCGGAAACAGGCTCCAGGCTCCGAGCCATCAGCCCAGAGCCTGACGCGGGGCTCGAATTCACAGACGGCGAGATCGTGACCTGGCTGAAGTCGGACGTTTAACCGACTGCGCCACCCAGGCGCCCCTGTCACTCCATTTCTATCACCCCCTAACGAGGTGGCAATCCATACATTAGGTGTGCACACTAAGCTTCAGAGATATAAAGGGATTTTTTTTCCCCCAACAAATGGTTAGTTGAAAGAGTTACATTTCACATGCAGGTTCATCTGACTCCAAAATCTTGTCTGGTGAGTAACATAATCTCTCTAAGCCACAATTTATCCATCTATACAATGGAGACAAAATAAAAGTACCAATCTCATGGAGTTGCTCTGAGGATCACATGAGATCATCTATGAAGATAAAGTTCCTACTATACTGCAGGCACTTTCTTGGTTCTTCACAAATATTTATTCTTCCTTCCCTTTAAGGACAAGTGGGGTGAAGCTCAGATAAATGAAACAAGTTGCCCAAGGACATTCAACTGATAAGCCATAATGCTTTGAGGTTAAGACTGAGATCCACCTGACTTGAACATGGATGCACTTTCCACCATGCCAAGGCATCTTCCAAAGCTAATTTGGAACATCAGAAGTCCCCAGCAATAGATGGCATTCATCACTGTATTATGTATTATGCAGTGCTCAAAAGTGTAGGCTTTGCATTGCCCAGGCAGCCCTACATTTTACCAACCTTGGGCAAGCTGTTTAGCCTCTCTGAGGTCCATTTCCCATCTGTAAAAGAGAAAATATAATAGGATATAACCCCTAAAGCTCTGTTGGGAGGATTAAACAACAACAACAACAAAAGCATATGGAGTGCTTAGTAAGATACCTGACACATAGAAAGATCTCAATGATTGTGACTGTTTTTGTTATCAATGATGATATTGATGGTGATAGTGGTGATGGTGATGATGGTGATGGTGATGATGATGAAGATAAAGGTAATGGTGATGATGATGGTGATGGTGATGATATGATGGTCATGATGATGGTTATGGTGATGGTGATGATGATGAGGGTGATGATGGTGAAGATGATGGTGATGGTGACAATATGATGGTCATGATGATGTGATGGTGATGGTGATGAAGATGGTGATGGTGATGAAGATGATGATGATGAGGGTGATGATGGTAATGATGATGGTGATGATGGTGAAGATGATGGTGATGGTGATGATATGATGGTCACATAATGATGGTGATGATGATGGTGATGATGGTGAAGATGATGGTGATGGTGATGATCTGACACACAGCCTGTGTGACACACCCATGGAAGGTGACACAAAAGAGGGGAAATTATATTTACACCAAGACCATTGCCTTTGCCAGAGCACGCTTCTGGTGAAACAAGGAACGTTTTGGATGCAAAAAGTTAAATAACCGTGGAGACTGGTGATACCTACCAGAATTAGCATGCTAAGAAAATGCATTTTCAACGCATTGCTTCTTTATGTGACTTCTTAAAATGTTGGTTGGCAACAAAGCCGGAATTCTCTTATCAAAATGAAATCTGTAGAATACAATTTTCAGCTCAAACAATGTGGTTTATACAAAGCGCCACCCTTTCAAGTCAGATGAGGAAATATAAAACTGTTCTATAATGGATATATTGTTTGCACACAAAAAAACATATGAATCCATGTTTCATGCCAGGCCTCATTTGGCATCTTCAGTAAAAGGGGAAAACTCTCTTTTCTCCAGAGGAAAACCCCAAGGAGACTTAAGTGCCATATTAGCTGTCCCCTCTGCACCTCCCTGAATGTCAGAAGACCACGCCTACCTTACTCACTGGGATGTCAGGTTGCTGGGAGGCAGGGACCTGGCATTTATCACCGAGGGTCCCTTTCATTAAACTAAGAAGAGTATGGATCAGTCCCCTCAGTGGTGACTTCAGTTCTATAGAAATGTGAGGAGAGCCCATTAACTCCTCAGTGCTGTTCCAGGCACCGTGAGGAAATCTAGAAAAGTGGGTAAGACCCTGCCTTGACCTCAGTGCACTCAGTGTCTAATAGTCTGGGGACAAGGCAAGTCCATGAAGGCACATCCTTACTGTCACAGGACGATCGT
Organism: Lynx canadensis; assembly: GCF_007474595.2. Taxonomy (NCBI): domain Eukaryota; kingdom Metazoa; phylum Chordata; class Mammalia; order Carnivora; family Felidae; genus Lynx; species Lynx canadensis. The sequence goes on from NC_044310.1 coordinate 29,468,947, forward strand.
GCATGCAACCAGCAGTCTGTCACTGCTCCCCTATGGAGTGCCCACTATGTGCCAGGCACAGGGACAAGCATGGAGGAGAAAAGAACAAGAAGACCCACTTCCTGCCCTCAGGAAGATCAGAGCCCACATGCTTTAGGAACTCTGTGGCATGAGACTCATTGGGAACCAGAGAAGAGTGTGGGGGAAGATCTTAAAAGAATGGTAAAAATCAACACATGGCAGTGTTTTCTGTCTAGGGACCATGACAAAAGTCACAAGGCAAAGTCTGATCAGTGGGCTGTAATTACTATGTGCTCGGTGACTCATTACCCACCGTTGAGCGTATGGCCACTGCGGGCTGCTGTTGGCATGAAGGAGCTGTCAGCATTCTGCCCTCCTTTCCTTTCAGCTCCTGGGTGTCCTTGTGAGAATTCCCTTTTGTATGAGATTTGTCTAGAGAGAAGACACAACTCTCTTCAAGGAAGTAGAGGGGGCTCCATCACTCCTCTCCCTGCCCAGGCTCAGCCACTCTGGGAAGACCTCACTGAAGAGGTAATATTTAAAGGATTCCAGCCAGGTTAGGAACAGGAAGGGGGAGTCTTACAGGGTGAATAAACTGCAAGTCAAAAGGCCTGAGGCAGGAAGACATTTGGTGAGCTCAAGGAACCCAGAGAACAAGAGGAACAATAGAAGTGAGGGCCGAATTAGGCTGGGCCAGAACCCGTGAGGCCTTGAGGCCATTGCAAGGGGTTCGGAGTATATCCCGAAGCTATCAGAGGGTTGTAAGCAAGAGAGTGGGGTGAAACGGTTTATTTTTTGAAAGGATCCCTCTGACTGCTGGGTAGCTAATGGACTGCTGAGAGGCAAGGCAGTAAGCAGGGGCATCAGCGCGGGGTGATTGCTTCAGCCCAGGGAGGAGATGACAGCTGGGACCACAGGAATATCAGTGACGTTGGAGAGAAGGAGTTAGAAATGGCATACAGTTTACAGGTAATGTCCATTGGACTTGCTCATTCCTGTGAGAAGTGAGAGAAAGAAGAATCCAGAATGACTCTTGGGTTTGCACGTTGAGCAAGCGTGTGGGTAGTGCCATTTAATGAGTAACGGTAGAGAGTGCTATTACCGGGGCCATCGCAGAGAGGGCCACGTTTTGGTAGAGGAAAACAACCAGAGTTTTATTTTGAGGCTGTAAGCTTTGAGATGTCTGTGAGACATCCAAGAGCAGACACGGAGCAGGGTGCTGTTACAGGATACCAGAGCTGGGTGCACAGGAAAGGACTCCAGATACACGTTCCGAGGTCTTTAGCATGTAGATGATATTTAACATCAAGGACTGGATGGTCTCCTAAGAGGAGAACCAGACAGAGTAAAAGGCCCAAGAGCTGACGCTTAGGGTTTGACATTTGGAAGTCAAGCCCTCTGAAACAGGAAAGACCCCGAATGTTCCTCTCCCTTCACGCTTGCGTGCCCCACCGCGGAGATCTGCAGGATAAATCGCAGAGGGAAAACCAAACCTACGAAGACCGTTTTTAACCTAAGTTGAATGCTGTATGTACATAATTAAAAACATTTGGCCTCAAAGATTAATAACTCCTTTTACATCTTCCTTTGACAGTCGCTCTGATTTGCCGGGCGGGACGGGCGGGGCGGGTGCTTTCTGAGTTGATTAACACCTCCACGTTGCTTTGAGCAAAGTGTGCGGCTGCGACAGAAAATGCCACATTGCAGATGCCTGACTTGGGGATGAGACTCTGACTTCACGCCTCCCGATGGAGGCAGAGACTCACTTCTGACGGAGGGAAAGTATTACAAAAATATATATGTAACACATATTCTATTCCTGATTTAGGTCTATAATCTTATGAGCCAGACTGTAATGAATAAAGTTATAATTAGCTGGAAATGAAGAACACGCAGCCGTGTTTTCTAGGGTGCACTTTGAGGCTCTGATCCAATCTGCACATTTACAAGCTGTGCTATTCGCATCGACTTCTACGGCCTCCACTCAGAGACAGAAGAGGCTGCATTATTGATGACAGTGTGCGCATCTTGCTTATCTCTCTACTATACCCTGTGGGGTGTGGAAGTGCAGGAGGAGGGAACAGCCAGGAAATCCGGAAAACACTACCCCATCCTCACAGAATAGTTCCCTAAATAGCAGCATCCATGTCTAGTCTAGGCCAGAAAACCTCTGGCATGTTCCCCAACTAGATCTACAGGCTGGGACTAAATGGATGGAAATTCACACGAATCGCTGTGACATGTGCTGTGTGACCACAGGCAAGTCACTTCCCCCCTCTGGGTCCTGAGTTTCCACTTGGGAGATGAGAAGGTAGGCTTGAATATCCCTAAGGGTCTCTCCAGCCTCCACAGCCCGAGGATCTCTGCTTCTATCGCAAGAAACCCAAGTAGGAGAGCCACCAAGAAAGTTCCCGCGGGACCAGGCCTTACCCCATGCTGCCAAGGAGCCTAGCCCCCATACGCCTTCTCTGTGTTTTGATGTGCTGTGAAGAAGTGTACTGGTAAATGTTTAACAACGGGCTCTCCAGTGAAAAAGCTCTGATCTGCAGTGTTTGCCAATTTCTGTGGTGTGAATACTCCCACCATGGAAGATTTCAACCTACCAACATGATGGCACTGAATACGGAGTTGAGAAAAGATTCACATAATCAACTTTCATAAGCTGGCGCTCCTACCGACCGTAACATACCACCCATGGTATGTGTTGGGAATAACTGGCAGATCACTCCCTCACTCTTCTCCTCCACTTCCCCTGGTCAAAAAATGCTAAGTAGGGGCCAACACCACTGTAGCAAGGGGCAAAGAGAGTGGCTTTGATCTCTTGGAGAGCTCCCTTGGAATATGGATCTCAAAGTGACCGGAGCTTCAAGGCTAAGGGCCCAGGCTCTTGAACCAGACATCCAGGGTCCAAATTCCGGTCCTGCCACTTATGAGCCGTGTGGCCTTGGTTGAGTGACTTAACATCTCTGTAAAAGATGTAAATTGGCGATAATAAATGTACCAGCTTCACAGTTGTGTTAGTCGGCTTAGGGCACCATAAAATACCAAAGACTAGGTGGCTTCAATAACAGAAATTTATTAGTTCAGTTCTGGAGGCTGGAACTCCAAGCTCAGGGAGCCAGCATAGCTGGGTTCTGGTGAGGGCTCTCTGCTGGTTTAGCAGACGATCACCTTCTCACTATGTCTTCACATGTTGGACAGACAGCTCTGGTGTCTCTTCTTCTTATAAGGGCACCATCTCTACAGGATCAGGGTTCTACACTTACAATCTCATTTAGCCTTAATCACCTCAAAGCCCTTATCCCCAGGATAGTCACATGAAGCAGCTAGGACTTCAATTTATAAGTTTGGGGGGAACACAATCCCCCCAATGAAACAGAGTTGTTGTAAGGATTGAGTTACTGTAAAAAACATGCCTGGTACATGGTAAGCACTCAACAGAAATCAGCTATTGTTATACATATATATTATATATATATATATATGTTTTATATTATATATTTAAGATGATCATTGATTCGTTTGAACCACAGAATCAAAGATAAGACCAAAACAAGGAAAAGAAAAGTAACTCTGGCACAAGGTTTGCGAGCCTAGAACTCTATTTTCTTGGGAGGGCCTAGGAACCAGCCTGGAACACAAATGTTCAATCCCTGTGGTCAGTTGAATCCAGCTGTTGGTCTAGAAGCTCTGGGTGAATCGTCAGTGCAGAGTTAGAAATCTGAAGGACAGCATTCAGTGTGTCAATAGTCTCATCCCCTTTGGGGACCCCATGGCTGGTAACTGGACCAGCAGAAAGGCCTAGAGTATTCCCTGCTTCTCCTACCTGCAAACCCAGGAGGCCCCATTCCCCACACCCCAACAAACTGGGTACTAATCCTTCCAGTTTCCAGAGGAGCCACCCCCCCCCCAGATAACACTGGAGTCTACTGCAGCTCAATGTGGCTGGCTCCCCCCACAGCACCTCTGACCTCAGTAAGTTCACACCAACTTTGGGAAGGAATGAGGTGAGGAAAGGACAAGTTTGGATGAGAGGAAAAGTAAGAAAAGAGGAAAGGGAATGCACAGTGCACAAGCATCCCCTAGTTTCTAGGCCTGGAGCCACACACCTTGTGTCCATCCATGCTCTGACGGAGGCTCCCAACAACCCTGAGAGACATTCTAGAGAATTTCCATAAAGCCCCACAGTTCTACCCCTAGGTAGAGAGCCAAAGGAACTGACAACTGGCACTCAAATACTTTCGCACAGGTTTTTATAGCAGCATTATTCACAAACGCAAAAGGCGGAAACAAGCAAAATGTCCGTCAACACGTGCATGGACAAACAAAACGTGCCATACACACACACATTGGAATATTGCTTGGCCATGAAAAGGGAGTGAAGTGCTGATTCGTCCTCCAAGGTGGAAGAACCCTGATATCGTGCTAGGTGAATGAAGCCACACACAGTCACGCACTGTCTGCTTCCATTTATTTGGAGTATCCAGAACAGTTAAATCCACAGGGACAAAGAGCAGTTGGTGATTGCCAGAATCTTGAGCGGAAGGGAGGAATAGGAGTGACTATTTGACAAGTACAGGGATGTACTTTTGGATGTTTCTTTTGGAGTGATGAGAACATCTTGGAACTTAATGTAGATGATGGCTGCCCAACAGTGCAAATGCACTAAATACCACTTAGTTGTACACTTTATTGTTTTAAATAAGTTTATTTATTTTGAGAGAGAGAAAATGAGCAAGTTGGGGAGGGGCAGACAGACAGAGAGAGAGACAGAGAGAGAATCCCAAGCAGGCTCTACACTGTCAGTACAGAGCCCAGTGCAGGGCTCGATCTCATGAACTGTGAGATCATGACCTGAGCCAAAATCAAGAGTTGGACACTTAACTGACCAAGCCACGCAGGCGCCCCTAGTTGTGCACTTTAAAATGGTTACTTTAATGCAATGTGAATTCCACCTCCATTTTTTAAAAACCCGTTCCACACTCTGGGTATTTTTGAATTGTATTAATTTGTCTTAGAAAAATGACTTTAGCTATTTACAAGAAACTCAGAACTCGACTCAAAAGTGAAGGTAGGAGTGACCCCCAGTTTCTTTTCCTAATCACCCACCTCCGAGGCCCAGCCCTGGGAAATGAGAAGAACGAGGAACTTACAACTAGTAACTCTGCGGATGTGCCAGGAGCAGGCCTTTTACTTATTCCATTCCATTTTCCCACTTTGCCAGACATGGTACCCCTTGCTTTGTGTTTATGACAACTCAGGCTTGTTCTCCAAACACCCTCGAAAAATTCATGGTAAGGCTGTTATTCCCATTTTAGGGATGGGAAAACAGAGACTCTTCAGTGTCAGGACCTGGTTTGGAAGTCAAGTCTGCCTGACTCCAGAGCCTCAGACTCTCGCATCTGGTATCCCCAAAAGGTATTGGAAATCTCAGCCAATACTCAACAGCCACAGCCACCACCAGCATGGACCCTGAGGCGGGGAAGGAGGGAGGAAAAGGGAGCCCCTTATGGCTCAGCCATGTTTACCTCCCTCAGGTTCCCCTTTTCCTGTCCTCTACTCAACAGGGTAGAAATACGACCCCTTTAAGTAGAAATGTCATTCTCCACAGCACTTGCATAGCAGCATATTCATCTGAAGAGAGACTCTTCCTCTGGTAGCCTAAGGCCCGGGGTGGGGTGGGGGTGGGGTTGGGGGTGGGGGTCAGGGCTCTTAGAATGGCTGGTGGTGCCTTTGTGCTGCCGGGGTATGGGTTCTGTGTCCATCTGAGGAATCCTTTCTATTGCATTCCTGGGGTGTCCTGGTCTTCTAAGGGATTCCCTGATTTCTCAGAGTGGGCTGTGTGCCCTGGGTGGTGGCTGCAATGGGGTAAGGATCATGGGGGCGGGGGGGTGGCCTTCCAGTTTCTGGTCTTCGCTCCTTGGCTGGCGATCCACCTCATCCCCAGACAAACCTTCTCTCCTCTCCGGGCCTCATTCCGTCTGTGTGAAAAGAAGAGGGTGCGCTCCCAACTCCGAAATGTCAGTGATTCTCCCTCAACACCTTAACATTTGCCGAGGAACTTGGCAACGTTATACAGATAGAGGTGTCCTCCAAAGTTGAGCGTGAATCACATCCTTGTTATGAAACGACACGCGTGTAAAGCACAGAGCAATGGCGGAGTCTGAATAACCAGCCTCCGGTTCACTGTGAGCTTGTGCATGTCTATAGAAGCCAGGAAGGGAGAGAGAGGGAGAGGAGGAAGAGAAGAACTGAAGGGAGAGAGGAGAGGAAGGAATGGAAGAGGTTAAAAGTAGGCACTTTGGAGTCAGGAATGGCAAGTTTGAGTCTGCTCTTGCACTCGTTGGCAGCAAGACCTTGGGAAAGTCACTTAACCTCTCTTGGCTTCAATGTTCTCATCTGTAAAAGGGGGATATGAGTTAACATGAGGAGTAAATGGAATTACATACTTGAAGGGCACAACACAGTGCTGGGTACTTAATACACACTCAATGAAACACAGAGTATGAAACAAAGAGGGAGAGTGAAAAGAGAAAGAAATGCAAGAAGGTTGCGGAAAGGTGGGGAGGGGAACCCAGACTGAACCCCCCACTGAGCATGAGCTGGGCATTTTCAACAACATAAACCGCAAAGAACAGAATACACAGAATCAGGGAGACATTTGTCATGGAAATTCAGAGACTGGGCTGCTTCCTCTCTCTTTCCCAAATTTGAAGACACGAAGAGGCAGAGACGGGGATTGTCTTTAGGCTATGCACCCCCCCCCCAACCGGTTCCTGTTGCTGCCGCTTACGCTGCTTTGCAATACACCCCAAAACCAGTACGCACCCTTGGGAAGAGCGGCCCCCACCACCACCACCACACCTGAGACCCACACAGACACACGCACAAGCACACGTGCATGAACATGCACAAGGCATTTTCAAAGGCTCACTTGCACACCCTCCCCGCATTCACATGCATACCCGACGAGGTCTGCGCGGCCAAGGTCAACGCTTCTCCTTGTGGGAATCAAAAGCAGTTACCCTTTTATCTCTTTGAATTGATTATCTTAGCATTATTTTCCCCCCAGCCTCCCCCACCTGCCAGATGAGTCCAGTGCTGCTCTTACCTGCTGTCAAAGCCCCCAGCTTCCTTGCATGGCACTTGGCATAGTTCATCATCACACATGGATGTGCACGGTTATTTGATTACTGTCTGCCTCCCCTCCTAGACCTGCTGCTTCAGAGCTTGGGGACCCAAGGCTGTGGGTCATCCAGCACCTAGCACCATGCACAGAGTAAGAGTTTCATAAATACGTGTCCGATGTCAAAGGAGTGAGCGCAGCAACAAGCCTTTGCAAATGCAAGGTCACAACACCTCAGACCCCCTCCTTGACCTTGTAGGCTACCCCAGCCCCAGCCCTGTCTGCTCTGCCTCCAGGGCCTCAGCCCTCTGGCTCTCTCGGCTCTGTAGCCAGCCTGGAGTCCAGAGCAGCTCCCTCCTTCCTCGGCGGCGGTGACACTCAGGGCCTCTCTCCTGGAGGGTGGCCAGGTGCCCCAGCGTGGAGCATTGTGTCTATCACAATTAAGATCCAGCTATTCCAGAGGGGTCTCCAGGCCAGCGACCCCTTTATCTTTTTCCATCTGCCACCTCAGCACCTTCGATCTATTTCTATACACCCTTGACTCGGGCCTCAGATCCCTTTGAAAAAATATTTACATTTCTACCCTTCTTTAGGCAACTTCGCCTGTCTCTCTAATAAATAGAACATGAGCCTCGACTGACGCCCAGCCCCGGGGGGGGGGGGGCGGGGGGCAGCACTGCAGGGGGGGGTCACGGGGAGCCCTGCTGCTTTCACTTGCTCCTCTCCTGGCAGACCCCCCGGGTCAGACCACCCCTCCCATGCAGCCCTGACCCCCACTCCTCTGTGCCTTCCCCTCGCCAAATCTGCGGCCACCACCTCTGGCCACCACCTCCCGGAGACCAGCTGCCTGGCTTCCAGACCAGAGCGGGCCCAAGGGGTTGATTAGCATATTATTGTGGGGAAGGAAGTCCGGAGTAATCACTTTTCCTATTGGCACTAAATAACATTACCTGAAGGCTCCCCCACCCCTCCAGAGGCCAAAAGCAGCCAGAGAAATGAGAACCACCGGTCTGTCTCTTCTCTGCCTCTTTTCCCAACCCTGGTTACCCCTCCTCTTCTTTCTTGTTCTTTCCTGCTCGGTCTTCCTAGTCTTGTATGTACCCTGTCCGCCTCCCCTCTCCTCAGATGCTCCTCTGCTGTGCTCTCCTCCATCTCCAACACCCTTGCCCCCTCTCTCTGCCTCCTTCCTTCCCTCTGTCCCTCCTTTTCCCTCTCTCTGCCTCCCTCCATCCTTCCCCCTGTCTCTTTCTTTCTCTCCACCCCTTGCTCTCTCCACCTTACCTCCCTTTTTAAGAAGAATGCAAACTTAGAAGTCGTCAAGGAAAACCTTTCCCTCTCCTAAAACCGCCTGTGCCTCCCTTACTGGCTGGGGGCGCCTTCACTGGGACCAGCTTTGCTTTGGTCTGCCTGGAAAGCCATCCGGAATGACAAATCTTAGGACAAATTACTGATTTCTCATCTAATTTACATCCAATTAGTGTGAGTGAAATGAATCATGTGGTCAGCCCCTCAGGGGAAACATTGAGATAACAAATGCCCAGGGCTTCTTTCCTAGGGAACTGCTGGGCCCTTGGGGAAGCCCATGATTTACCCCTCGGGTCAGAGGCCCCCTCCCTTCCCCCAGGCAGGTTACCAGGCCCATAGATCAACCCTGCCCCCTCCTTGCCTCCAGGGCAGGCAGGAGGGAGCTCAGGCGAGGGAAAAAAATAGGTGGGTGAGGACCAGATCTTCTGTGGATCCACCACCCTGGAGACCCATGTCGGAGTGCAGCGCTGAGTTTTGGAAGCAAGTGCTAAGTCTCAGACTTGAGGCCCTCATGCCCACTGGCAGTCGCCACTGCCCCTCACAAGGCAGGTGGCCCAAGGCTGTCGTGATCCTAACTGGCATTTGCTGCCATTCACCATGTGCCAGGCCCTGCATTCAGTACTTTGTGGCATCGTGGCTCTTAACCCTCACAACAAAGTATCTCAGAGGCAGGCACCAACTACGAGATCATCCACTCTTCGGGGAGGGAAACTGAGGCTCAGAGAGGCCCCGTTCCGGGTTATCAGTCAGCAAGATGCAGGGCTGAGGGTTTTGAACACTGGTGATGTGATGCCAGAGTCCAGGCGCCTAACCATCGTGCTCTGTCGGCTGCGTCCCTTTGGCAGAGGAGAAAACTGAGGCTCAGAGGGATGAAGTCATTGCCCGCGGTCACAGCCACGTTTCTTTCGGCAGCACGGGAATTGCCAAGTCCGGCGCGAACCCTCTACGTGCGGCTCAGGACAGAGACACAGCGCCTCTGAGAGCGGGCAGGCGGAAACCACTTCCGGGAGAGAGTGAGGACAGGGGGAACCACTTCCGGGAGCAAGCGTGTGCAGGTGGGAATCACTTCTGGGGTGAGTGCAGGTAGATTACAGATAGATTACCCAGGTCCTACCCCCGCCCCCGCCCGCGCCCAGAGGAAACCAGACCAAAGCACACCTTGCAGTGACTGGGTCACCGCTTGCTTCTTCACGCATGAAGCATAGCAGACGGAATTCAGAAATGTTTCTCTAAAACAAGAAGGATTACTCTCCGAATCGTTTGAAGTGGGAAGACAGGGGCGCGCAGGCAGGGCGGGTGGGGGGCACGGGTTTCTTGTCGGAACAGTGCAGTAGCGGCATGTTTGGGATGAGTTTGGTCTTCCTGTGTAAACTTGTTTCCAGTCTGCTATTTAAAACCTGGCATATGGATGGGATCTCAGCTTCCAGTACTGGCAGTTCTCAACATTCACAGCGACTAAATAAAAAGGGAATTTTAAAAACCAAATGCAGTTTTACCCCATAACGAGGCAAAGAGAGAACTACTAAGAAGTTAACAACTCCCGAACTTGGGCCCAGCCAACCCGCTAAATGTGGAGGCTTTTCTCCAAAGCAGTGTGGGGTGAGGAGGGAAGGGCCCAGCTCCTTTTGAGTTCCTGATGTAGGCCTGGCTTTCTGTGCCTGGGGGCTTAACCTTAGGGGCAGGGCTGGGGTAAGGGCAGGATCTTCATGGTCAGCCAGCCAGACCCTGAAGTCCAGCTCTGCCACTCCCTACAGGGTGACCTTGGATATGTTAGTCACCCTCTCTGAGCTTCAGTTTGCTCAGCTGTGAAACAGGCCCAAAATAGGACCTAAACTTGCAGGATGTTGTAAGAGTAACGTGAGCTGATGCTTGTAAAGCATGCGGCCTGATGCCCGTCACGTACGAAGGGTGCAAAAAAAACCCAAACAAAACAAAACAAAACAAAACAAAACTATATTTCTTATCTGCGCATCCACTGGGGCAGTGAGGATTATTTTCCTCATTTTTCTGCTTCTGAGATTGGGGGTGTCCAACCCACCTCTTTCGAGGGGCTGAAGATAACCAGTGGTCCCAGGAACGTGAAAAGCAGAGTAGTGGCAAGAGAGGCCTGGAAGGGGTGGGGGGAGGGGAGGAGGAGGAGAGAACAGCCTGGAGAGAAGAACCGGACTCCGGGAAGCATAGGACTTTGGTCACTACAGGCAGGAGCCGAGCAACGAGGATCCTGGGGGAGCAACCCAGCTGGTTCTTCTCTGGATCCCCAGTAACAGTAGCAATTACAAAGTGCTTATTAGGTGCCTGGCACTGTTCTAAATGCTTTACAGCTGTGGGGGTTTCGTCCCAGATGAGTGTCATGGAAGTGGTATTATTTTTGAATAGGAAACAGGCTCGGAGCAGTGAAGGCCCAAGGTCACACAGCTAGACAGTGAGTGATGGGGCTGGGACACCAGCCCGAGTGATCAGGCTCCAGAGCCCTGCTCAGTTACCCGCCTCCACTAGCACAGGCTTTGGCATCAGGGGCATCCCGGTGCAGAGAAGGAAGAATTGTCCCTAGGGAGAAGCAGAATGGTCCCTTTGGCCCAAGTAGACAGGTCAGCTGCGAGCCTCCTATCAGCTCACTAGGGGCAGCGCCCTCCCCCCAGACCCATTCAGGACCCCTGTCCAGCTCCCAACAATCAGGGAAAGCCACCTGAACCCCACCGAGAGCCCATTCCTTGACCATCCCAGGGAGCGGGCCACCACTCCCTTAAAGTGTGGCTGGTCCTGGCAGAGTGACAAAAAGTGCCTCGGCAGCTTTGTGCGCCCTTGGCCTCAGTTTCCTGTTCTGTAAAACGGGAAGGTCACAGCATCTGCATCACGTGATCGTTAACGAGGCTTAAGTAAAGCAGACTGTACCTGGCACAGAGTTCTCAGTTCCGTTCTTGTTCTCGTTGTTGTTACCGGGAAGGACACCGAGGTTCAGAGCAGTGACGTGACTTGTCCCACTGAGCAGCAGCGGGCGAAGCCGACACCAAAAGTGTTGCATTTGAGCCCTGCTAGGTCAGCCGGGCTGCGGCCAGGGCTGTGGGTGTGCAGGGGTGTCTGTGTGTGGGGGAGTCCAGTGGCCTGAAGGCCCGTGACCCTGGTGATGCCCCGGGGCATCTGTGACTCAGTTGTCCCCAAAATGCATTGACACCCCCCCTCCGGACTTCTTGAGACTCGTGTTATCCCCGCTCCCCATTTCCCCAGAGCCTCCCCTTGGGAGGAAGAACTTTGTCCTGACTCGGAGATTGGCCCCGGCGCCGAGGACGCGCCTGCTCCGGGCTCGTGCTTCCGAACCTGCCACCATCAAGACTTATGGCCGCCTCGTCTCTCCCCCTCGCTGGGTCTGGCTTCATCACTTATCTCCCCGACGCTGACCTGCCAGCAGCTGCAGGAGGCTCTCTCCGGTAAGATTTGATTAATGAGGTTCAGCGGCAACAAATCAGTCTTACGGAGCGGCCCTCCCCTCCCCGGGACACACTCTCACAACAGCCGCTGCATACAAACCACCCGCGGGTGTGGGGCGGCCTCCCCACCCTCCTGCCAGCCGGCCCTGGCTCTGCGCCCTCCGGGAATGGGCAGGCCAGGCCCGGCCGGACTCGAGGCTCGCCCCCACCACCAGACACTGCGCCCAAGTGCAAGCAAGACGTGCTCGCTTTCTTCTTTTTCTTTTTCTTTCTTTTTTTTTTTGCCTTATCTTCAAGATAATAATCTAATTATTACAGTGATGTAAATCATAACAGCTACTGTCTCCGGACTTGCTGTACGTGTGCCACTTTGCTCCACACTTGGCATGATTTTACTTAATGAATCCTCTCGACGGCCCGATGGAGTGGGGAATTTACCACTGCCATTTTACAGATGCGGAAAGTGAGGCGTGGTGGGCTGGTAACTTGCCCGGAGGCACCCAGAGAGCGGCAGAGCTCAGCATTCTGGCCTTTCATGATACTTTCCCACGCGTCCGAAGTCCTAAAACCCTTTGAAAATACGATGAAAGCTTAGGTGTTTCTTGAAAAAATGCACGTATCTATACACACCTTGCCACACGATTTCAGTGTGGACAGATGCACCCACCGTGTACCTCATCTGTCCTGAGGACTCTGCCGCCCCAGCTTGCTCACTGTGAAACTCAGGCACGGCCCTCCCGCCCGGGGACCTCAGTCTGTCCTGGAAGGACTGGAAACTGGGAGGGGGGAGGGTCCTACCTCCGGGGGCCCATCTCTCCTACGCTCTCCTTCAAAAGCAGACACCTGGGTCCTGCTTCCCAAGCTCATCTGCTCACTCCCCTTTAGAAAGTTCCCGTCATTGGAAGGCAGAACTGTTTTTCTCTTTGAGCCTCCCCACCACTCGGTGTGCATCACCCCACCCCGGCCCTTCTCCTTACCCCAACTGTTTTATTGGAACTGTTTGCTTCTCGAGTAGTTACAGGAAGTCCATGGCCTATGTCCACTCCTCTCCAGCATAATCTACGCATCATTCAAGTGCATGTCCTTCCAGCCATCGGTGACCTCAGGTCACCTTCCTGGGAGCCTGGGTAGTAGCCATCCCGCTTCAGCTGCTCTCCCGGCCCCCCCACAGATCCTCTTGCCCCTGGCCCACCAGACCCTGACCCCCACCCTTTCTTGCACGCTGAAAGGGCTGTGGATCTCCCCCTTCCGTTCCCCTCTTTACCTTCCCCAAAGCCCTCACATCCCAGAAACATTTGTCAGGGATTTGCCAATAGCCACTTTTTCATCTGCTGGGGCAAGAGTCATCTTTGCATATAGATGTTTTGTAATAGATGCTGCATTGATTATGTAAAGTTCTTTTGGGAATCGTCTGGCCATTTCTGGGTCCTCACTGACCAGTTCCACCTCCAGCACACATCTCGGATCTCCCAGGTCAGGGCGCCAAACCACCTGAGCCAGAGGCTGGGGGAGGACACGGTCAAATGGCCACTCAGGTGGCGAGGACAAATGGCTCCACCACCCCCACCCCCTGAGAGGGACTTGAATGGCCACCCTACTTCGGACAGGCTGGCTGAGGAAGGTCCATTTCATGTGAATATGGCTCGTTTCTCGGCGGGAAGTTAACACTGGCGGTTCTGGTGATGACCATTTCGGGTACTTTGCCGCGTACAAAGCAAAGCATTTTCTTCCGTTAACTCATACCGTCCTCACCACAGCCTTGTGTGAGAGGGATTATTATCATGCCCACTTTACAGATATGGAGAGTAAGGCATTGAGAAGCGATTTGCGTGGCTCACGTGTGGCGGTTCCGTCCCTTGAGCCCCGCTCATCAGACTGTGAGAATGTACTTTTTCTCCTATGTCATTTTGTCTACAAGCCCCTGTGGGGAGAGGGGCGTTTAGAAGATGCTCTCCGATGGCTCCGCTCGTCCCAGTGTCCCTCAAGCGTGCAGCGGATAGCACATGGTTAATTGCGTCTGTGTCGGAGAGAGGCATGAGTAGCTGTGTGGGTGTAGAGATATTTGGGAGTGGGTGGGTCTGTGCCTCTGTGCAGTTTGAGCGTGCATGTGTGAGGAAGTGGGCTGGAGTGCAGAGTGCCAGGGGGGCGTGGGAGCATATCCGTGGGGGCGCGTGGTGTGTGGGAGTGTGCACACACGCGGTATTAGCCTCCGGTCTGCTTCCCCCTCGGGAGCACCACTCTACGCTTCATCTTTGGAGCCTGGAGCCTAGGGTGTCAGCCTCTTAGGACAGAGGCCCAGATGAGCCACCGTTTGCAGACTGTTTGGGGGTGACCGTATCACAAACACTCGAACGAACATGCGCCGTCCCCTCAAAGAAAGCTCCCCGTGCAAGCTCAGGACATGCCCCAAATTTTTGGAGTAGGTCTTTGGGCAGTGCCTTTGGAGTCAGGGATGGAGTCACCCAGAAAAGAAGGCCCGTCGTCTTGCAGGTGTGGGGTGTGGGCACGGAAAGGTCACCATGGAATGAAGCCAGTAGCCCCAGATGGCGGAGGCAGAGCGGAGGGAGGGAGGAGCAGGTGAGCCAAATCCCTGTCGGACCCAGTGCCTCCCGTCACTGCCCGGGGCCATGAAAAACTTGCAGGGACATTGAGGCAGATCCCTGGGGCTGCCGAGGATCCTTCATCCCGGGCAGCGGAACCCTGGGCAGCATCTGGCAATTGGGCTGCCGTCTGAAGGCCTGGGGTGACAGGTCTTCAAGTTGTCCTCTGGCCAGCCTCTGGCTAATGGGCTGACAGGGTCCAGAGAGTCCCCCTCATGGGGTGACCCCGAGGCCTTGCAGCGTGCCAGAGTCAGCTCAGAGAGGCTTGGGGGTTCCCCCTGCCCGCCCCCTCCCCCATCGTGGTTTTGTAGACTCTGCCTTCAGAGTACTCTTGCTGGTTTCCACTGGGCCCAGACACCCTGCAAATGGCCCTAAGCCACTCATAACACCGAGTCTATGACTGAGCTGCGGGAGGGGGCCAAAGCCCCATCACGTTGGTGGGGTACCCAACATGGCCAAGCCAAGGCTGACAGAATTCCCTTTCCGCCTGCCCCCAGCCCGGCGTTCCCTGCAGCAACTCCAGAGCTTCCCCCTGGAGCTTCCCGCTCTGGCTTCTACCTGAACTTGGCAGCCCCGTGTGCCAACTGGAGTCACACCTCCCATTTAACCAGAAGAAGCACATTTTCCAGCTTGTTCTTCCACCAGGCTGGGCTCCAAATGCCTCTTGTGGTTGTTTCCCGAAATCAAATCCAACCTCAAAGCATGAAGATTTGCCATTATTAAAGACGAGCAAAAGCATATGCCCCGGGCTCTGGAGAGAATTTCTAATGAGGATCCCAAAGATCACAGCCGACGCACGAGCTCTTGGAATCTGAGGGGCCCTTCACAGTCGTGGAGCCCTCTAATTACGCTCCTTGCGGGTCTCGCTGTCCCCACTTCCACGCCTTGGCCGCATGGCTCCCACGACAGTAGTCTGTGTGATGTAGAGATGGTGTTTAAAGTCGGCATATAAAGGGAAAAACCAGGCATGGTCAAAATTACTCTTACAAATCCCTTAGGAGGGAGACCAATATGTCATCTTTCAGCAAGCCCAGCACAGCCAGGCTTCCTTCAGCATTGGAACAAATCACTTGTCTTTGGGTTAAGCACCAGATGAGGTTATTGGCTTGATTTGAGGGACCGCATTACACGAAAGATGCATGTCTTTAAACACGAAAATCACCCTCAGGGTGATACTCACAGGAAAAGAGGCGCAGAGAACCTGAAAGCCACTGGGGAAACAGCAGGATCCATCTCCCATCTCCCCAGCTCTGGAGCATAGCTCCTTGAGTGAAATGGGGGTCAGGACCCCTACTTTCAACTCCATACACACTCTTTGTTGTTGTTACCGCTATGCTGTGTGCATATACATGGCTGAATTCAAATACATGAAATGCAATCTCCCTAGAAGGCTCATCCCCTGAGTTACAGTGTTTACATCTTTCAAAGCTACTTCTGTATTCCAAATGCCACTCCTTCCAGGAGGCGCTCCCTGATTGCCTCGGCTGGAAGTGGTGGCCCAGCTACGGAAACCATATGTCTTATCTCCCCACTTATGCCATAAAGTCCTTGAGGCATATTTGGGTCCTTGCCCCTTCCACCTCTGAGGGTCCAAAGTCTCCCATACATCCCTTATCAATAAACATTGATTTAAAGAATAGATATATGAATGAATGAACTACAAAAAAAAAAAAAAAGGCTCATCTTGTGAAATGAAAACATCTCTGTTGATACGGAGGTGCTATACTCAGGGATTCAGGACAGGCTGGAGTGAGGATTTCCATTTTGACCTGACCCCGTAGATTAGATGCCTTTGGGGTAAGTCTCTCCATGGCTTCCCTACTCCCCAGCTCCTCCCACCTTCCCTACCAGACCCCTCCCGTTCTGATGCACCTTGCGTGAGTAGCACATTCGCCCTGGCAACGGGAACAGAAGCCTCACCCTGCCGGTAGGAAGGGCAAGCATTAATATCCCCATTTTACGCATAAAGAAACTGAGGCTCAAAAAAGAATGTGTCTGGCCCACGGTCACACGCGGCTGATAAACAGCAGGGCCTGGATTTGTGCCAGCCAAAACCTATTTTTTTCTTCCTTCTCTATTTAATCCCATGTTACCTCTGGAGAAGGAAGCCATGCCGTTCATGATGACCATTTAGTCATTATGAGGAGTCCCACCCCTCCCAGACCAAGGAGGGGTCAGTGGACAGTGTGCTGGTAACTCTCTTGCCACAAGGGAGGGCACGGCTGGAAAATCATTTGAGGGGCTCCCTGCTGAGGGGCTGGAACCCAAAACACACCCGTGACGTGAGTGGCAGCAACTCCGAATGCCCCTTTACAGATGCCAGTCCCTACCTACCCCTTCCGCCCAGGTCTCTTGCGAGCGCTGGGATTTCTTTATCTTCCAGGACCCTGGTGCCCAGCTCTGGAGCACACACTACCGGCTGGGTCTCCTCCTTGCTCCCTCTTCCCACCCACCTCCCTGTGACCAGGGACTGTCCCAGTCCCCAGAGGGAGGGCACAGCACAAGGAATGAAGGAACGAGGCTTTGGAGCTGGCAGACCCACGTTCAAACCCTAGCCTGCCTCTTGGCTGCCTGCTGCTTAGCTGCTCAGGGCTCAGTTTCTTCACCTGTAAGATGAGGAACGCGATGCTGATATCAAAGACCAGCTGACACGAAGTCACTGATACGTGCGGCTGAGGTCGCAGACCACATTTAGCTGGGATCCAGACCAGTGTGAAGGGCATGCCACACACGCTTCAAAGCAAGGTTCACAGTCAGACTTCTGGGATCTCCCTCCCAGCTTCTGCATTTATTCACCCGCTGTGTGTCTCTGGGAAAGTTACCCACCATCTCTGAGCCCCTGATTCCTCACCTGTAAAATGCAGTAAAATACCCGGGGCTACTTTGCAATAAAAGGAGATAATTCACGCTAATGGCTTAGCACAGGGTCTGGCACTTAACCAGACTTTAAAAATGTTACCCATTAATTATTAGCCGTTGTTAACTAGGCCAGTGGATTGGTGGCCAAGTGTGGAAGGAGCTGATTTCCGTGAGGTTTTGGCTAAGGGAATGAGAAATGAGTTATTGTCTGGGGTCCTTGGCACGCCTGGTGTCTAAGACCCACTGAGGAGTGGGTGAACAGCAGAGGGATTGAAGGTGAAGAAGCCGTGTTTTCAGTCACCTGGGTTACGAAAGGTGACATAGGCTAGAGCACTGGCATCTCCAGTGAATCTAAGATAGCTCTTTATTGAGCAGCTACTATGTCCCCGGGCCTGTGCTTGGTGCTGAGGATTGAGTGGTGAACAGGAAACGCAGCCCTGCCCTCCCGGAGCGCGTGGTCTAGTGAGCTTCTGGGCCTGCGCACTCAGAGCCACTTCCCGGGGGTGAACCTTGGAGGTCTTGGGGTGTCCAGTGGCAGAGGCAGGGTGACGTGTCCCCTTGACCAGCTCCAGGCTGCAGACATTCGCGGAGGAGTTTAGGGGGTCAGAACATCAGAGAAGAGTCACTGAGCTCACACAAGACACCCCAGCAGGCTTCCAGAAATAACGGGGTGAGGCTGTGGATGGGCAGACATTCTGCGGGCGGGAGCATGAGTGAATTCACGGCTGTGATAGTTGAGGGTCCACATTATCACCAAGTGGCCCCCGGAACTTGGGGAAATGCAGGTGTGGAATGGATCCCACACCCTCAATGAGGGATGGTGTGTGCCCCCCGCATGGCCCTCCTCAGACACAGACGCACTGGAACACAACATCGCCCACCATCCCTGCTGCACACTGAGCTCCCCACAGGGGTACGCAGCTCGGGGTACTCAGCAGGCGTGTCCCTCCCACACCAGAGCACCCTCTCCTGCCCACACCCCTCCCCGCTGCCCCCTCTTCTCCAGCACCGTGTGGGCTTTGGGGCTTGACCCCCAGGCCCAGGCCCCGATCCCAGCTCTGCCTTAACTGTGTGGCTGGGAAGTGTTGCTGAAACTCTTTCAGCCTCAGTTTCCCCTAGAAAGGGGAAAAGCGGGAACCCTTCCTCACAAGGCTGCCGTGAGGATGAAATGAGCTCCTGCAGGTCAGGTCCTTAAAACTATATATGGCACCCATCAGGCGCTTGACAAATGTGAGTGGCCCACGCCCCAGCCCACAGACACGTGCACGCCTGCACCCCACAAACGGCGCCTGTCTCTGTGGAACCCGTGCCCGCCGCCACCGGGTGGCACAGCAGCTAGCCCGGAAGGCCATCATCCCACTAGGCGGGGACGCGGCCACCCGGACGCCACCCCAAAGACCCCGAACCTGGCTCTCCTTCTGGGGGAGGCCCTGCGAAAGAAGCCCTGCAGAGGCAGTTTTGCGGGAGTGCGCCCAAGTCCGAGCCACCCAGAGGCGTCCAGGAGCAGGTCTGCAGACGGGGGGCTGAGCGGCCTTGACCCAGAGGTGCGTCCCCCCCCCCTCCTGCCCATCCCCACGTCACCCACTCAGGACTCCAGCCCCGCAGCCGCCTCCGCACCTTCCCCCCTCCCTCCTCAGCCTTTGTTATCTCAACTACTTTAAGAGAGTTCGCTCTTCTCCCCCTCCACTCCTCTGATGCTAATCTCTCTCCATAAATCATACCCTCTAATCTTTTCATCACCTTTCTGTGATTAAAGCAGCCTGGGGCTGGGAGCCACAATCCTCAGTGACTAAAGTGCTTTGATGTCCGAACTCAGGCCCGGGGGCTGCGGCGTTGGCTGGCTGGCTGGCTGGCGGTCAGGCCTCGCTCACCCGGCCCGGCCTGGTGCCGTCTACGTGGACGCCATCCTGAGTTGTCCTGGGCTGCCAGTGCGGCCCGGCACCTCGAGGGTTTCACAGATCTCTTCATGAATATTTCTCACTACACACTGGATGTCATTATTCTATTGAGAATCAATTAGCCCAAATGTTGTTATGACAGCTACAGAAAAATGATATTTTTAGCTTTGCTTTATGCTGCTCTGTCTCTTCACAGAATTATTGAAAACCTTAAAACTGATCTAGTGGCGACACGGGCCTCCGTGGCAAGCCGGGGGGAGCGATTGATCTGGGCATGTGGAATCGTGGGGGGAGGGCAAGGCTTTTCTCAATGAAGCAGGAGCTTGTCAGGACCAACTCCCAGGATGGAAGGCAGAGCGGGACTGTGGGCCAGATCGTCGCCCTGTCTGGGCCTCAGTTTCTGTGCCTGTAAAATGGTCATAGTAATGGCCTTACCTTTAGCATTGGGACACGAACGGAGCGTGACTGTGCATAGAAAGCACTTAGCGAATAAGGCACGCGGCCGCAGGCGCTCAACATGCGAGTGGTACCCTGGAGGGGCAGAGAGAGAGGGAGAGAGCATCCGACACAGGGCTCGAACTCACGGAACCACGACATCAGGACCTGAGCCAAATCCAGGAGTCGGACGCTTAACCGACTGAGCCACCCAGGTGCCCCGGCCCCTTAGCCCTTTTAACATCTTCCCCTTCCCATCGTCGCATGCTCAAATCCTTTCCATGTTGAAGTCTAGCTCAACTGTCACCTCTGCCGCTGTGCCTGACGGACGGAGGCTGGGATGCTGGTGCCAGTGATCGTCGGGCGACCCTGGACAGGGCAGTTATCTTCTTTGTCTTAGCTTCCCTGTTGGTAGGAGGGGGTAATCGCTTCCTTAGCCCTCAGATGAGGGGCTGGCCGTGTCCGATTCTGAAGCCGGCTGGGCAATTCTGCACTCAAAGGTCAGTCCTCCTTGGATAGGTTCTAAAGGTCACCCGTACACTTCTTCCCCCACCGGGAGCAGTTTTACAGATTTACAGTATATAAGGAGCCTGCTTTATGGTAAAAAGGGAGAAAAAAAAATCATCTTTGGTCCAGAGGCCCCGGAATAGAGTGGAAGGAAGAGGCAGTTCCAGGATACTCCCCTGCAGCTGCACGTTCTGCCAAGACGGGGGCCGGTGTCAGAGGAGAGGTTGAGCCCATCTGAACACCTTTGCCTGCAGCCAAGTCACACCCCGCTCTCCTGTCCAGCGGGTTTTGTCCAGCTGGGATTTAACAGCACCTGATGGCTGACATCTTTTGGCAAGGAAAGGGCCAGAAGAACAGGCTGGCGGAACCCCCCGGGGAGCCCCAGTGTGCCCTATATCCTGAGCTTGCCACGGCTGGCTCTCTGCCTGAATAAATCCTTGCTGTGTTGCACGGCTCGATGTGAATCAACCCTTATTTATGCAGCTTCCAAGTCCCTTCATTTGGGATTACCTTCTTCTGCCGCCCCCCATGTCCCCCCCCTTCGCACTCTCTCCGGCCACTGCTATAGCCCTTGTCACGGTGCCAACCTCTGACCCCAGTAGTCTGTGTGCAGGGCTGCCTCCCTGCTGGACTGTGAGCAAACAGAGAACGAAGATGTAGCTCTAATTTGCTGAGTATTTTCAGCTCTGTCTTCCTTATCTCGTCGCCACACTGCTTCCTGGGCACAACTGTCCTCCCTGGGAACTGTCCCACCCACTGCCACCCCCTCTTTGGACACTGGAAGAGCACTCTGCCTGACCCTATGACCAGGGTCACCTCATACAGCTATGTAGGCTGTGCACTGCACAAGTCCCTGGTGCCATGCATGTAGACCATGGTCTGAATGATGCCTCTGTGTGCCACAGCGGCCGTGCTTGGGTACGGGGCCTTTTAAAGACTTTCATTGATTCTGGATCCTCTGACTTTTGAAGGTCCCACCCCATATGAAAATCCCCATATTATAAAAGTTACCCATATACTTCAGTTAGCATAATTTCTTGCTGCAAAAATATTTTGAAAAAAAATATTTATAATTTGACTCTTGCCATTATTTGGCTATGCGTAGCTGATGTATGTTTGGCTATGATTTCTCAGCAGTCATTCTTGAGGATTCTTGAGAAAAAGGAAGAATTAAATCTGCAAGCAGATTTCAAATGTAAAGCAGTTCTTATGAATCTAGGAAGGAACAAAGTTGACCTGGCATTCTATAGACATTAAACACCTATTCTTTTTTATCTTCGACAAAGTTTGGTTGTGCTTTGCATTTTGGAATCAATAACAATTTCTTTCAGAATTCAGATATTTTCATGGCCTCTAGCATGAGCACCAGCCCCGGATGGCAGAGATCGATCTATAACTTTTAACGACACTTACGGGGCAACAGGGTGGCTAAGTCGGTTAAGCGTCCGACTTCAGCCCAGGTCACGATCTCACAGAGCCCACTTTGGATCCTCAGTCCCCCTCTTTCTCTGCCCATCCCTGGCTTGTGCACTCTCTCTCTCTCTCTCTCTGTCTCTCTCTGTCTCTCTCTGTCTCTCTCTCTCTCTCTCTCTCAAAAATAAATAAACAGTAAAAAAAAAAAAAGACACTTTACCAAAGGATTAGTGATGAGTGGTTACATGGTCACGTGGCTACATGCTGCCATCAGTTCCTGCACAAGCATATTTATTAATGGCTCCCCTTTTCCTCTCAAGGGTGTGCGAGTTTGGACTATTAATTGTCACCTTGTCATAAGAGAAGAAAGTACCTTAGAGAGGACGGCATAGACCCAGACCTGCTGGGTCAGGCTGGTAGCCTTCCTCTTGGCCTGCTCCCATGAGCTCACCTTCTGCCCTCTCCCCCACCCCACCTCCTCTAGGGATGTTCTGGGGACTGGTGCAATACCTCAGAATCCAGAACATACTGCCCTTCAAACCACAGACAGAAAGTCTTTCCTCACCCCCACCCAACGCCCGCCTGCCAAAGTCCTCATTTCCTGTTGTGCGAATGACATCTTTCTTAGAAGACTGACAATGGACATTTTCATTTCCTTTTGTGAAAACCCCACTCCCATCCATAAGGATATGCTCCGGGCCTATGACCCCAACAATACAATCGCAAGATAGTTGCACAGTGATACACGTCCCAGAGTCTTAATCTACATATCTTTAAATCTTAAATCTTTCACGGAACAAGGCAGAATATCAATTAATCAGTCAATCCATTTCTCTTTAGCACCTATCAGATTGTATTATGATCGTATCCTTGGGTCCCCCTCCCTGGACTGTGAGTCCTTGGAGAGAGATGTGGGCACCTCATTCATCCCTGCATCACCAATGCTGGTCCCAACCTGGCACACAGAAATGCTTCCCGAAGAATGAGGGGATTAATAAATATGGCAGCAATGTTCTGTTAGACTGTCGACCATTTGTGTTCATGTCTGTTTCTACCATAGTACGTGATGGCCCTCAAGAGAGGCTCACTGGAGGGCAGAAGCTATGTAACATTTGATTGAGTAGAGGGAGGAAGGGAGGGAAGGAGCTAGGGAGGGAGGGAAGGAGGGAGGGATGGATGGATAGATCATGTGACAGACTTTTGGATAGATGGACGGTTGGACGGATGCTTAGGTAAGAGAATCCTTAGCCTGAGAGCTTGGTGTCTGGGGAAAAGACAGAGCTGCTTTGACCTGTCTCAGCTCCAATCCCCATGAGACCTGACTGCCTTATGGTTCCCATCCTCGGATTCCCAAGAGAATTTTCTGTATCCTTGTAATAAACCTGTTTCTATTGGAGGCAGTATGGTGGATCTCCGTTTCTTTTAACCAAAAGAGCCTGACTCAAATAGGGGCCCTCCTCCCACCCAGGTGGGTGGGAGAATATAGTGGGTGAGCAGGAACTAATACTTGCCTCTTGGTTGCACCACCAGCAGGTCTTAGAAACGGTGTGTTGTTCCCTCTTGTGGTTTCCCCCAAGACAGTGCTGGAAGGCAGTACTAGCTCATCTCGGTTTAATGAATCTGTCTCGGGAGTCTCCTCGGGACCTGTCTCAGGTCTGTGCCAACGTGGGCTTCTATGAAGAACTTGCCCTTGCCTTTGAAGTGGCCCACCCGCTCCTAGCATCACCCCCGAACAGTTGCTGTGTCACCTGTCACCCCCTGTTCTAGGCCTCAATTCTCCATCTATAAAATATGAAGTTGGGGCAATCATCAAGCCTTTCCTGCTTTAACATTTTGAAAGTTGCTCCAAGTCACAGATATAATCCCTCTTTATATGCCCCCCCCCATTCTTTGGGTGGGATAACAGGTTTTAGCTCACCAATCTTGATGCCACACCCCACCCCTTTTACTAGTCACTACAAAAGCACAGAGAGCATGCTGTGATTTTGCTATTTTTCTGAAGATGCGTGGGTTCACACACTTGCTTAACTCACGTTCTTCCTGCCATCCGGAATTCCTTCTCCATTTTCACATTTAAGGTTATGCATTTATTTTGAGAGAGAGAGAGAGAGAGAGAGAGAGCGCTCACAGGGCAGAGAGAGAGGGAGAGAGAATCTCAAGCAGGCTCCACACTGTCAGCGCAGAGCCCGATGTGGGGCTCAAAACCCACAAACCACGAGATCATGACCTGAGCTGAAACCAAGAGTCGGACGCTTAACCGAATGAGCCACCCAGGCGTCCCTCCATTTTCACATTTAAACTTAGCCCACTTTTCTATGCCAACCTTCTCCTCCAGGATACCTTCGCTGCCCCCACTTTTGGAAATGTCCCCTCCCTCCTGGCACTCCTCCCTCAGGGCTCAACACCTCCTGTCTTGTGTTTCTGGTCCCATCTCTCTTAGGTGCTCTGTTTTCCTTTGCAGGATGGTGAGGTCCAGGAGGCAGATAGCCTTTCTCCACTCATCCCCACCTCTTCCAGCGAGGGGCTCCCTCACAGCTCTGCACACAGTAGGCACCGCTGTTTACTGGTATGGGCAGATAGGCAGTGATTTTTATGACGTTGTAGAATAGTTTACGACAAACCAAAGTTCACAAACTGTCGTTGGAATTTTTTAGAAGAAGATCACCAAACAGGAAGTATCATACACCATTTTTCTAAAATGTACTTGAAGGAGTGTGAGGAGATGTGCGTGCACCCAGAACATTCATTCGTGGAGGCAGGATGTGGGGTGACTTTTAGTTTCTTCTTTCACCATATCTGTACCTCTAAAGTGTTCTAGAATGAGCATGTATTACCTTCACAATGGGAAAAAGGAGAAAAGCTATTTACAAATAAATAAGTAAATGTGTGTTTAGTGAATGAAAAAAACAGGGCTCTGGTGTGTTACCAGACTCTCATTTGAGCTGGATCTCGAAGCTGAAGTGAACCCCTGCCAGCCCAGCACCCTCTCCCCCCCCACCCCACCCCCCACCCCCCAACCCCTGCCACTGGACCTCCAGAGGAGGGAGCTTCTAACAGTAGAGTTGCCCCTAGGGAGTTTCCAGTGATCATTCCCGGTTGAGTAGGACTCATGGGGTCCTGCTTTTGCTGACAGCAATCATCACAACCCCTCCATGAACACAGCACTTCACAGTTTACAAAGCATTTTTCTATACATTTCCTCACTTTCTCCTTAAGCCTCCTAAAAACAGATGAACAAACTGGGGCCTGGGGAGAATAACTGAGGTGGTCAAGGTCAAGGTCTCACAGCTAGCAAAGGGTAGAGCCCTTCCACTCAAGCCAGATCTAACTCCCCCAGGGCGTACCAATCTCTCCCGCAGCGCGGATCAGACAGGGCATCTGGGTTAACCAGGCACGTGGGCGGGTCCGTCCCCAGAAAGGCAGGTTTGGGGGGCCCGGCATTTCCTGTCTGGGGTCCGCAGTGCTCGGGGGGCGCTCCGAGGAAGGTCCCGCAGGCACCATCCCGGCGCGTCTGCCACGGAGGCCTGAGGAAACCAGGTCGTGGCGCGCGGCGGGGCGGCCAGAGGGCGGGCAGGGCGCGGCGGCGCGGGCGGACGCAGGGCTGGGTTTGGCAGGGCGCAGCAGGGCCTGGACCCCGGGGGGGGGGGGGGGCAGTCCAGCCTCTGGCAGCGGAATCGGGGAGTCCATCCTCTTGCGCTGTACTCCGGGAGGGAGAAGCGCAGCGGCGGCCCCCAAATCCGGGACTGTTCCTGACCAGGCACGGCTTCCCGTGCCCGGGGGAAAAACATACCCTCTGACCTGACCTTCAGTTAGAAATTCCCCATTTGCTGCCACCGTCTCACCAAAAGGCCAATTCTTTCGCTCCTCCACAGCCCTCGTGCAGATCCATGGGGAGGCGTCAAAAATTAATTATATTTTCTTTATAAAATGTAATTACGATAAGAAAAAAATACAAAACACTAGAGAAGATATTAAATATTGAATTTGTATATAAGTTCCAAATTAAATCCTTTCAAATGTTTTAATGAGAAACTTGAGTTTGCTTCTGGAAACGTATTTCTTTTACCATCAGGTTTTATACTGGAAATGAGTACACACAATTTATCAAATGACTCCACACAAATCATCACAATTTTTAATGAGGACCTTTTCAAATTCTTGACAAGTACCATCAATGAGAAAGTTTGTTCCCACGTGTCCGTGATGAAATATTTAAAAATCATTTTTAAACAAGCATGCGTTCAACACAACAGTCGCAATTATATTTACGGACTCGAATAGGTCTTTATTGACAAGAGTAATGCTGGAATTTCTTGCACTAAAGCAAAGGGTGGAGGATCTAATCGAATTTTTTCACACAGAGTATTGCAAAATGACGCAGCTCTAATCTGCAGACCAGGCAGCAGGCACGGGTAGAGCAGGCAGGCTGCAGGGAGCCCAGATGCCTCTTAAAGGGCAAATCAGGTGAGGAAGGGCAGAAATATTCCAAACACAGGTGAAATGGAGATTCAGGGTCACTGCTGGAGCTTCACCGCTACCCCCCACCCCACCTTCCAGCCTTCTTGACCTCACCGGGGCTGGGGACACCTTGGACACCTGTCACACAAATTCCAGATACCCCTGGGGCCCCTTGTGCACCGTGGACAGTACTCTGAAATTGATTGAGGTAGCCGACCTCCGGGTGGAGGAAATTCCTTGACCACACCCAGCCCATTTCAGCAGATGCAGTGGTTCACCCTGCTGGCCACTTGCAGGAACCTGAGGGTGCCCCCTCGCAAGCCCCTCCAAGGAACCCCCATCGCTGCTTGCTCCCTGCCAGAGACAACCAGCTCGGGAGTTTCAGGTGGCCCAGGACCATGTGGCTATTCTGAGGGTGGGTGGGGGTGGAGAATGGTATTTCCTGGCTGACCAGGTGAGTGGTTCTGGCTTAGAGGTCCCAACTGCTAAGAGAGGAGGGAAGGTCTGGAATCTCCCAGCAGGAATTCTCAGCCAGCTTCTGGAACAGTGGTGAAGAGGGGAGGTTAGAAGAAAGGAGCCAAGGAAACAGAACAACTGTAACAGCAACGGCAAACTGGACTGGTGCCCGGAGCCAACCCCGTGGAAGATTGAGCATACGCTGGTTGTCCCTGAAGTCAGATGGATAATGGGGTGTTTGGTCGGAACTGAGATCCAAGAGTCTTTCCCCTCTACCTTCCTGGGTCTCCAGGGACCCTCTGAAAGGACTTGAAAAGTACACTGGGGCCAAGCATCAGGCCCACGCCACCGGTGGGAACATAAGCCAAGACCTGCATCCTTATTGTTTGAAGAAAAGGAAGAGGAAGAGACAAGGACAGAACATGGTGGATGGGGGGGGGGGGAGGCTAGGAGAGGGCCAAGTGGAGGGGAGAGAGTGGGATGGAGGAAAAGAAACAGATGAAGTCAGCGATGGGGAGAGAGAGCTGGACTTGGGAGAGGGGGGCGGATAGAGGCAGAAATGGAAAGGGATGAGGCACAGAAGAGACCGAGGGGACTGGAGGAAGGCAGATGGGGAGAACCTAGAAGGAGAGAGGATGGGCTGGAGAGAGCCAGAGGGGAGCAGGGAGGCCACCGGGAGAACAGAGAAACCGGAAGCGGGTGAGGCAGAGAGAAAGAGAGCGAGCCAGAGAGACGGGGTCCGGGTCCGCTTGGGTTCCTCAAACACTCAATGCGAGCGCCCTTTGGCGAAGTCGCGCTCGGCAGAAACGCTAACTCCACGGGCAAGTGCAAATGTAAAGAGGCCCTGAGAGCACTTTGTGCAAATATCAGGCCGGGAAGTGCTGCGCCCGCGGCGCTGCCAGGCACCTCGGCGCCCCCCGCCCCCTGCGCCCCCGGCTGCGCGCTAATTCACTTTGCCGTCACCTCCCGGGCCGGCCGGGCAGGCGCGGGCAGGGAGAGCGCACAGGGAGCGGGGCGCGGGCGGCCGGGGCCGTGGCCCTGCCTAATGGAGCAAAAGACAGATCAGCAGAAGCGCAGGTGGGGCTGGAGGGGGAGCGCGGGCAACCGGGATGAAGTCAGAGGAAGAGCGGCCGCGGAGGAAAGTGCTGGGCCAGGCCCTGGGCTTGAGTTGGGGGCTTCCGCTTGCTCGCAGGGAGACTTTGAGCAAGACCTCCTGAGCCTCAGTTTCCTCTACTATAAACAGGAAAATAAAGCCTTCCCTATTTACCTCAAAGGGTCTTTTGTGAGCCTGAAATGTGAAGGGGTTTGGAAAGCCATTAAGTTCGTAAATGCTAACTAGTGATGGTAATGATAATAATAATAATAATAGTTAACCGTTCTACAACTATGTAAGTGTCTGACGCTATTCAGAAGGCTTTACACACATTTGCTCATGTAATCCTCTTAACAACTGCATTTATGCCCATTTTACAGATTATAAGATTGAGGCACAGAGAGGTTAAGGCACTCACCCAAGTTCACACGGGCTGTGCGAACGCTGACAATACGGCTCCAGAATCCGTGTTACACTATAGTGCAGGGGCATGCTTTAATTATTGCCCACATTTTACAGATGAGGGAAAGAAGGTTCAAAAAGTTGGGGCTTTGCAGTAGCAAAATTAATACTTGGGCTTTCAGAGGAGACAGTGGAAAGAACATGGACTCTGGAGTAGGTAGACTGAGGCTCAATGTCTTGTTCTGCCACTGTGATGTTTCGAGAGTGATTTAGCTCTCTGCGATGGGGAATGTTGACCAACTCCACAAGGGGATTGTAGAGATTAAATGACAAAAAAGATATGAGGAATCTGACACATGGTTGGTGCCCAGTAAATGCATTTGGTCATATTTATTGAGCACTCTGCTGGGTCCTAAAGATACGGTGATGACTAGGAGAAGCTGCCTGCCCTTGTAAGGGGACTTGACTCTCAATAGGGGAGACAGATCACAAACAACTCATTAAGATTGTGACTAGGAAGGCTAGGAAGAAAATGAAGGGATTCATGTAAGGAAACTGGCTCAGAGAAATCTGGGAAGACCTCTGTGAGGAGGTGATATCGAAAATGAAAGGTGAGATGGCGCTAACCAGGAGAGGAGCTGGGAACCATGTCCCAAGAGAAAAGACAGCTAGTGCAAAGGCACAGGTGCAGAAAAGAGTTGGGCTCCTTCTAGGAATTGGTAGCAGAAGCACAGCGCGTGGACAAGGACAAAAGAGGGGTTCAGACTGGCAGGCAGGAGCCTGGCCCCCCAGGGTCATCTAAGCCATGGATTTTATCCTAAGCTCAATGGGAAATCATGGACGGCTTTTAAGCGGGAGTGACGTGATCCAATTTACATTCTCAAAAATTAACATGGCGACCAGGTAGAAACTGGAGAGAAGAAAGAGTGAAAGCAGGAAGTTGTCAGGAAGTAAGTGTCTACTCGGGCTTGAACCAAGAGATGTCAGGGGAGATGGAAAGACATGAATGGATGCCAAACTATGTTATTACGACATAAATGCTAACTGCCGTTCACCCTGCCATCACTCATCAGTGCTATCTGGTCTCGGGCTCAGTTTCCAGGTCTGGTAGAATGGGCTTCACCAGTTCTCTTACAAACATGGGGCTTGTGGCCCCCTGGGGATCTTTTCCTGACCTCCCTATCCAGTTGCTTCCTAAGTTGAGTTGGGGGTCAGGCCCCGTCAAAGGCCATAGATCAACTGTCAGATCTTGGGACTGTAGGCACTGACCCCAGGACCAGAGACCAGTTAGCTCTCCTTCCTCCTCCGCCCGTCTGTGTGTCAGGTCTGTGAGGGTAGAAGAAATGATCAGTGAGGTCCCTGCTTCCAAGATGGAGTCTTCTGGGAAACAGGTCACTCTGGAGGAGATCTCAGGAGAACAAACTGAGGATTATCCTGTTGTGTTTCTTTAAGCATTTGTTGTTGAAATGGAAGTTACAATCCAAGCTAATTTGAATAACAGAATCATAGGAAAAACACCCTCTAACCACTAAAATGAATATTCAACATTCCCACCTTATCTTCTTTGCTTTGTAGGGCTGTTTCTCAGCTGCATATTAAACGGCCCCTTCATGTGAAGCTGGCAGAGTGGTGGTTTTGCAAGACAGAACGCTGCTGGGCTAAGGTGCTACACTCAGAACAGAAGTCATTCCTGGCACCCAGAATTTCAAGGATCTTACAGGGACAGGCCTAGGGGGATGGGGAAGGACTGGAAGATTTGGATCCAGACCTCGGAAAGTGTTGAGTGAGACTTGTGTGTTCCTGCCTGGGTCCTCCATACCCAGAGACCAAGCCAATCCTGGTCCAGGTGGGGCTCATAAAGAAACCCCCAGGAGGGAGCATCTGATACCTGGATATCTCAGATGGTACCCACCCCTCCTTAAATGAGCGTTGTGTGCCTGCAAGTGCCACGGCAGAAATCCCCCAGGTTGTATTGACATTGAAAACTGAGGGTCCCCCGGATTCAGCTGGCCCTTCGGAAGTACTCAAGACACTGATGCTCTCTCTTTCACCCACTTTTTCCACCGGGCAGAGCTCCCACGTACTCGGCCGCACGCACTAGATGCACCGCGCTTCGAGCGGCTCCCTGAACACAACGCTAACTTTCCTGTCTCCCTGTCTTTGTATTTGCCGTGCTTTTCCCCCCCAAAATGCCTTTCCTCCCAGTTGGGCTCCTGATAAACACCTGCTCCAGGTTACCTCTGCTTGTGTTTCCCGACACCCGTCCCCACCACCACCAGGTTCTGACAGAACCAACACGCTTTGCTGTAATTCATGCACTGCTTTTGTGCCCTCCGCCGAACCAGAC